>NW_023270855.1:57869979-57920298 GCF_011800145.1 Mirounga leonina | reverse complement strand
CCCGCCCGCGCCCCGCCCCGCCCCGCGCTCCGCCCGGCGCCGCCGCGGATCCCTCCGCCGCCGCCCGTTCGGCCCGCGCCGGGCCCCGCGGCTCGTCTTCCTGCGCGCCCGCGGGAAGCGGCTGGGGCCTCGTGCAGCGTGGGGCCTGGGGGCAGGGGCGCCCGGGTAGGGCGGCGGCAAAGGGCGCGGGGAGGGGGCCGGGACTATCTCCCAGCGCGGAGGCGCACGCAGGGTGGAAACGCACCCGTGACGCAAGCGGGCAGGGACCGTGAGACGGAAAGATAAGGCAGGGCAGCGGTGGCCAATCGGAGGGGCGAAAGTGTGATTGGCGGGATTGTCGGCCATTCGGGACGCGGCCCCGCCTCCTCCGCGAGGTCTAGCGAAGAAAGAGGTGGGACTCTCGGAGCGTTAGGCCCAGAGAAGCAATGGGGGTGGGGTTTGGGGTTTTATTGTCAGCTTTGCGTGGCCGCCCGCGCGGCCTCTCGGGCTAGGTCGTGTCTCAGTTTCTAGGGCTGGCCCCCGGTGCTGGGTGTTGAGAGCGGGCACCAACGCCGGAGGACAGGATTTGAACCCATTTTGCTGGCAGGGCAATGGAAGCCAGCAGAGGCCCACGGGGGGGGGGAGCCCCCCCCCCGTGTGCCTGTGACTTGCTGGTTGCTTTCTCCTACCCGAGTCTCAGTTTGCTCATCTGGCTGAGGCAGGATCCAGCCTTTTGATGGTCGGGGTGGGCTGTGTCTCTTTTTAGGTCCGAAATTCTTCGCACATCCAGGGGCTCTCCAGCTTTGAAGGACCACAGACCCTACAGGATGGGAATAATAAAACTACAAATGAAAATATCACAATCTTGGGGCCCCTGGGTGGCTCTGCCGGTGAAGCATCTGCCTTCGGCTTAGGTCATGATCCCAGAGTCCTGGGATCGAGTCCCGCATGGGGCCCCCTTCTGGGCGGGGAGCCTGCTTCTGCCTCTGCCTCTGCCTCTGCCTCTCTTGTGCTCTCTCTCATTCTCTCTCTTTCACTCAAATAAATAAATAAAATCTTTTTAAAAAATTATCACAATCTTTCGCTGCTTCCTGTGTCCCCAGAAAGCCACACTTCCTTCCAGGCCTGGGAAGAGGCCACTATCCTCCTGACCCACCAGACTCTGGCCACCAGAGCCTCTTGGCTGTTTTGGAACCTGCCAGGCTCACGCTCACCTCCAGGCCGTCGTCCTTGCTGTACCCTCTGCCTGGAATGCTTTTCCACTCACACCTGGAAACCCCAAATCACCCTAGTTCAGTGCTGCCCCCAGCCCAGGAAACAAAGTGGTGGTCCAGGGTGCAGGGTGAGTGGAGAAGACTCTAAGGAGAGGCCAGAGGGCTCAGGGGCCTTCTAACAAAGTCACAAGCCCCTCCTCCTACACCCAAATTCGGCTGACCCTCACCCTGACCTTTTCTGGCTCAGAGAATTTCCTTGTGCTGCATACCTGGAGAGGGAGGTGTGGGTCTTGGGGTCTGGGTTCAAATTCCTCATTCCTCCCTCCCTCACTGTGACCTCGTGCGAATTCTTGACATGCTCTCGGCCTCAGTTTCCCCAACAGGAAAATGGAAGGCACAGTGATGGGTGCAGAGTCAGTGCCCACAGCTTGAGGCTGCATCCCTCAACCTCTCCCCACTGATGGACCTGTGTCTCGGACGGCATAAAGGCCCCCTCAGTCCCCAGCCGTTCCCTGTGGCCCAACCCTGACGCTACAGGTCTAGACTCGCTCCAGCTTCCCCCCAGCCTGGGGAGGTTCTCACGGAGCAGGCTGGGGCCCAGGCCTCTCAGGGTCCCCCGCCTCGCTCAGGGTATGTCAGTCCTCCCTTCCCCAAGAACGCTCAGGGCCTGAACCATAGCATTGGGGTTACCATTCCCGGAGTGGCCCTCAACACACTCACTGAAACAGGGGAAAGATCCATTCACGGACCGCACAGTTATTGAGCACCAACTGTGTGCCTCGCTTGGTGCTAGACACTGGGCCACAGTGGCGCCCGAGACCCAGACGCCCTGCATCTGCCCTCCAAGGCAAGATGGGCAAGCAGAGGCCCCCCTTTAGTTCCAAATGTGACTCTTTGCATCCATATGTTTGGCTGTCAGGTCCCCATGACTGAGAGATGAGACCCATTGTACAGATGAAGAAACTGAGGCTTAGGCCCTCCCTGGGTCCAGTGTGCCCCGGGGCTCACACCTGCCAGGAGGCCCTCCCGGCGCCCACAGGCCACCACTGTCCTCCCTGGGGAGGCCCAGCCCGGGCTTAGTCACTGGGTGGAGCGGCCCGTGGGGGCCCCCGCACGGGGCCACCTCTGCCCAGCCCCGAGGCCTGGGTGAGCCCCACAAGGCCCTGGCATGGGGACATGCCGCCAGTGGCTGGTGCCAGGGGCCCCTTGAGGCCGGCCCACAGCCCGCCCACCCCCGCCTGCCTGCTTGCCTGCGGCCTTTGTTCTCCTCTGGGTGCGCCCCCGCCCGCTTGGCCTGGGCAGGCAGGAGCCCGAGCCCTGCCCGCCCCACCTGCTTCCTCCTTCCACACAAGCCACACCTACTGTGCGCTGGCCCCAGGCTGGGGAGCCCACGTTGCGGGAGAGAACCCCATTTCTGGTTGGAAAGACGAATGCCAAGAACCGATCCTCACCAGTGAGCAGGGGGGACGAGGGCTAGAACACAGACATGGGAGCGGAGGCTTCCGGAAGAGACACAGTAGGTGTGCAGGCCAGGGTCCTCCACACAGAGAGAATGTAGCTGAATCTAGGACTTTGGGGCCATCCTCCTGACATCTGTTTTCATTTGTCTCCAAAATGGGACCGTTCCCTTGGGGTGTGAGCAGAGCCCCCCCGCCCCCCTGCAACACGCACTGCTCCTCCCTGCTTTTCAGAAGCCCTGGCGGGAGGGAGGGGCGCTTATCACTCCAGCCAGACCCCTGGCACAGACATCTCCCCACCCCCAGTGTGCACTCGTGCGGTGGGGATAGATGCCACTGGAGCTGGGGGCTTCTCGGTCCATTCAGACCCCCACGGAGGGGCCTGACCCAGACGTGAGCATGCTCACCCTGGGTGGCCTGGGTCAGGGCTCATGCGTTCCTTCCTTCATTCCTTCTCCCTGGCTTCTGGGAGGGAGGTTTCTAGAGGGCCTGATGCTTGGCCTGGGGCTGACGGGTCATCCCGGAGGAAGGAGCTGCGGCCGTGCTGGGTGTAAAGTGGGATGGGGAGCAGCCAGACCACCAGCCCCTCCCCAGGCCTGATTTCCCCGGCCCTTGCGGCTCTAAGTCCAAGGAAGGGGACCCAGTGGTGATCGACCCCTGCCCCTCCAGCCCAGCTGTGTCCTGGGGAGCCAGGGGGCCAGGAGAGCTGGGAAACGGGCAGACACCGGCCAGCACACCAGCCTCATGCCTCCCATTGCCGGGCACCAGACAGAGATCCAGAAGGGGCTCTGAATGTGCCCCCGCAGGACCCTGACCTCAGTGGGGTGGGGCCCCAGGGCAGAGACACTTGGGTGTGGCCAGAGGGTGAGAAACGTCAGTGGGCGACGTGCAGGGACAAAGTCTGGGAGGCGGGACTGCACGCGGTGTATTTGGTGTATTTAAGGAGACTTCGAGGTATGAGGCCTAAGCCCAGGGAAATGGAAGGTGAAGGAGCCAAGGTCAGAGCGTGGGTCGGGCCCTAATGGTGTGGGCCCTAGGGAGCCATGGCAGGGATCTGAGCAGGAGAGGGATGTGGTTCTTATGGCTGCTGTGTGGAGGAGGGCTTGGCGGGGGGGGCGGGGGGCATGGGTGGAGATAGACATCAGGGGGAGAGAAGGGCTGGCCCCTGGGGGTAAAGAGTGCGTGGACTGGGGATAGGTTTGAGGGGGACTGGAGGCTTGCAATGGGGCGGGTGGTGAACAGACAGCCACCCATCAGGGCTGGGTGTGGGGCGGGGGGCTGGGGGCATTAATAGTGGTGCCCTTCTCCCAGCAGGGACATCTTAGGGCTGGTGGCAGGAATGAATTACACGCAGAAAATTCATTTCCCGCCCGTGCCTAGGCCCGCGGGACGGAGCCAGTGCCTGGCTGGAGGGCTATGCACCAGGGGGCAACCAGCGAGCAAGCGAGGAGTGAGTGAAGAAGCCCTAACCTGGGCTGAACCCCGACCCTGGACTGAGCCCCGCACCTGGGCTGAGCCCCCAGCTGTGGACCAAACCCAACCACACTGAGCCTCTTTCCACCTGGGCCCCCCCCCCGCCTTGTGCCCATCCACCCACAGGACCAGCGCCACCTGCCAAGGGTGGCCCTTCCCCCTCCTGGCCCAGTGCCTGTAGCTCCTGACTCAGGGGCCCCCAGGGCCTGTCCCACCACATTCCGGGGTGGCCTGTGCAAACACGGGGTGCCTCCCCAGCAGCCCCCAGGGTCATTGCCCGCCCTAGTTCCCGGGGGGGGGGCAGGGGACAGGGAGCCGAGCCGGGTTCCCGCTGCCTGCCCACACACCCACCCACCGGGCGGCCTCACTGACCTCTGCCTGTGGCCGCACGGGGTGCTCCTGTCGACTTCGCCACACCAAGGGCAACCCTCTTCTCCCGGTGTTCTTCGGCTTCCCGGAGCTTCGCAAATGAGGCTGGGCAAATCACCCCCACTGCTCAGATGGGGAAACGGAGTCTCGAGCCCCAGCCTCACCTTGAGGCTGGCGAGGCTCACACACCTGGTTTACTTGCCTGGCCAAGCTCCTTCACCTGTTTCCTGGTGCTTTCCAGAAATGCAAGAATCTTGGCCACCAGCACCTTGCTACTCTGAGGAGCTTGGGTTTTACTCAGCGGTTCTGGGGCAAAGCCAGGAGGGCAATGTGGTGTCCCTGGGGGCTCCCACGGGGCGCTGACCCTGAAAGGCCCAGGCTGGTGAGGGTGACCAGGAAGACGTGCCACTGAGCAAGCCTGGTGCTGAGGGCCACGGGGAGCACCTGGCAGTTAGTGGTGGCAGCCCCAGTCCTGGCCGCCCTGTCTGGAGTGGGGAAGCTGCGCAGACTCCTCCCCTGCCCCAGTCCAGCCCACCCCCACCGCAGAGCCTCACCAGCCCGCCGCAGTCCCCTTCTTGCTGCTCCTCAAACATCTTGGCCCTGGCTGTGTGCTCCTCTCATTGTGCCTGGCTGTCTCTTCCTCATCCTTCAGCTCTCAGCTCGGGTGCCGCCTCCTCCAGGAAGCCTCCCAGGTGCCCAGAGCAAACCAGACCCCCACCCATCTTGGAACCCCTCTCACTTTGTGCCGTTTCTGGTTACCTCGCCATTCACCAGCTTAGGGCCCCCCAAGGGCAGGGAGTGAGGTGTGGCACATAACAGGTGCCCAGAGGTCTGGCGGGTGGCAGTGAAGAGACAGGCAGCATGGTGCAGAGGGCTCCTGGTTCTTAAGGTCAGGTCTGGGGGCCTGAGAGACAGTATCTAGGGGGAAGAAACGAGCAGGAGCCCCTGGGCCCAGCTCGCCAACAGAACTGGGTTCAAATCCTGGTTCCACCATGTTGTGACTATATGACTGGCGGAGGCTGCCCTGCTTGGGCCTTGGTTTCCCCTTCTGAAAATCAGGGCTGGGGTAGGTCATCTTCCCTGCACACACCATATTGGACCTCACTTTGGCCCTGGGAGGTGATGGCCATTATAGTGCTCATTTTGCACATGGGGAAACTAAGGCATAGAGGGATGCACTCATTTGACCAAAGCCACATGGAGGGTTCGGTGCCCAGGACAGGCTGAGGGAGAGTCCCTGGATGGGTGTTCACTCCTATGCTACGGGGGGGGGGGGGGGGGCAGGTCAACGGGGTCACCAGGGTGCTGCCTTTGTGCCCCACTCTGTGACATAGTTTCTTATGCCCAGCATCTCCTGAGATCTTCCCACCAGCCCAACGAGTGGGGGGCTGTGATTGGCTCCATTTTACAGAAGAGGACACTGAGGCCCCCATGAAGCGGAATTAAATCGCATGTCCTCCCTCCTGACTCTGGCTTGGCATGGCCTGACTGCATATTTGAAGAGAAAGTTAAAAAGTTACAAAAATAGGTCACCCAAGAGGCCCAGGGAGGGAAGCAGCCTCTGGTTCTTCCTCTCGGGAGGGATGTCCAGCCCCTTCTGGGTTCCCAGGCACCTGGGCCCAGGCCTGGCCCTTACTTGCCTTCATGCAGATAGGAGTTTTCAAATGGCCGGCAGGGAGTGCGTGAGGCAGCATTCGTGGGCGGGAAGTGCTTGGACTCATCTGAGCTCCCTGTACTCCTAGGATTGTGGAGAGTCTCCAAAAGGGCAGGCCTTGCATACCCCCTCCACCACCTTGCCCTCTTCAGGGGTGGAAAAGGCCCAAAGCCAAGATGTATAAAAAGAAAAATCTTCATACGTGACTATATAAGAAGTAAACACTTCTGAATTAAACAGACACACAAAGGAGGTTAGATGAGGTGTGACAGCTGGGGGAAAATATTTGCAAGGATTTATATCCTTCATATACAAAGAGTTCCTGCAAATCAATGAAAAATAACCAAACAGAAAACCAGGCAAAGAAATGAACATTAGTTCATACAAGAAGAAATACGAATGGCAGTTAAAGGGACAGAGAAAAAGAACCTTAAAGTCATTCACGATGAAAGAAATGCAAATTCACAAACAAGAAAACACTTACTGAGCTCACAGTTGGCAAAATGGTAAAAGATTGGTCATATCCTGTGGTGATGAAACTAGGTGTGGGGGTCCACGGGAGGGTGTGTATTCCTTTTTTTTTTTTTTAAAGATTTTTATTTATTTATTTGAGACAGAGCGAATGAGAGAGAGAGAGAGAGCACATGAGAGGGGGGAGGGTCAGAGGCAGAAGCAGGCTCCCTGCCGAGCAGGAGCCCGATGCGGGACTCGATCCAGGGACTCCAGGATCACGACCTGAGCCGGAAGGCAGCCGCTCAACCAACTGAGCCACCCAGGCGCCCGAGGGTGTGTATTCCAATAAAGAAACTCTACTGCATCTCTCTGAACTCCTCCTCCAACTCCAGTCCTAAGACTGATAAATCTAATAAAAATGATAGCACCAGCCGACATGTTCAAGAGAATGTGGTTTGTGACAGTGAATACTTGGAAACAACCTGTGTCCAGCAAAAGAGGGATGCACAAGAAGATTACAACACAGTCATACGAGGAATGCTGTCCTCGCCTTACAAGGAATGGGGTTTGCATGCATATTCTGAGCAAGAAAGATGTTTCAGGTGGACACTTCAGATAAAATACAAGTTTGAGACCCACGGCACCATTTTGGGTGTAGAGATTTTGTAAAGGAAAAAAAGCATGTATCGAAAAAGTGCAGGAGGAAATGTCCCCAGGGTTCAGTGGTTACTCTGGGTGTGGGGGGGGAATTTCAGTTCTTACTTTATATTTATATATAAGAAGTGGAATTAGCTGAGAAATTGGACTTTATTTTCTCTGTGTGTGTGGGGGGGTACTTTTTAAGTTACAAGAAAGTTTAGTTTTCCACCTCACGGCTAAAGTTCGGTAAGCCTGCAGAGCCACGGAATGGGGGTGGGTTTCCACTAGGGGTATCCCTAACCCCCTCAGTGACAATGCTCACTGGGCATTCCCTGGAGGGGACAGGCCTCCAGCTGCCCTGGGGTCCTCTGGGGGAAAGCCCTGGTGTTCCAGGGAGGCTCCCCCCAGGGCAATCCAAGAGTGAGCAGAGTCTGAGGGGTGCTGCAGAGTCCGGCGAGGTCACCCCCCCAACTCAAAGCCCAAGTTCTCACCAGTTAAAGGGGATTACAGTCCATGTCACACCAAAGCAGAGGCTGAGCCTCCTGGTCTCCGGGCAGGTGCTGGGGGAGTATGGAGGGACAGCCCCTTTCCTGAGGGCAGGGACAGCCCCAAACACTGCCCAGGAGGAACTGGGTCATGGGGGGGTCGGGGATCCTCTCCTGTGAAGGTTGCTAGTCTCAATTTCCCAACTTGTACTGAGGCTGGAGAAGAATCAAGGCCCTGCGTCCAGGTCCTGTAGGTCCCTGGCTCTAGGGTTCTCAGGCCTGGCCCTCCCCTCCCCACCGTCCGGGTGAGGGGCCTGGTCCCCTCACTGTTTCTCCATTCCCCCTCCCCCTCAGTAGACCCAGGGCAGGACAGAACTCTGGGTCCCAGGCTGGCCCATGACCTCTCTGTGCCTCGTTTTGACGAGGTCTACAAAATGGGCACGAAGAACAAGAAATTCACCCGGCGGCTCCTAATTTCTTCCCTGCCTGTGGTTTGGCCCGGGGAGGCCCCAGAGCTGAGCTCAGATGGCTCCGCCAGTGTTGGGGCCTGGGCAGGCCCAGAGGGAGAGAAGCAAACTGGAGGGCAAGCACCCAGCATGTGCTCTTGGCGTGCTCGCCCCCCAGCACTTCTCGCGGCTGCTCCTTGGACCTCGAGTCTCATGCCCACCTTGGGGCCTTTGCACAGCTGGTGCCCTGCCAGGAACCCCCCCTCCCTCAGTCTCCAGCCTGGTATGCTAGTCTATTACCTTTTCTCGCACCTACCAACACCCACAGCATTCTGATTTGCTTGTTCAGTGCCCCCCCTTCCACCAGGGCAGCCCCTGGGCCCGGCCCGGCCTCCGCTGCATCCCCCGCACCCAGCCTGGCCTGGCACACAGCAGGCACTCAGTGGATGCTGAGGATGGAGAGGACAGTGACCCCCATTTCACAGGTGGGGAACCTGAGGCTCAGAGGGACGACCTGAGGGCAGATAGAGTGGCGCCTGGCCCAGGCAGAAGCATTTTCTCTGGGCCGGGGGGCTGCGGGCTCCTGGACAGCTGGTGGGGCCCGCCGCAGCGGCCTGAGGGCTGGGGTGTGTAGTGGCAGCAGCTGGGGCTCCTTGAGGCCCAACCCCCACCTTGCATGCGGGAGGGAGGGGGAGGGGAGGCCGCAGCTGGTGGCGGGCACGGGGCCAGCGCCATCCTCGGCTGGGAGGAGCCCTGCTCAGGGGCGTCTCTCTGTCTCTCCGTCTCTTTCACTCTCTTTGTCTCAGTGGGTCTCTGTTCCTGTCTCTCTCTATCTCTCTGTCTCTGTCCCTCTCCCCTTTCCTGCACTTGGCCCCCTCTGGCTGTCAGGGCTGAAGGCTGGGCCCACTCTGTGGCGTTAGAATGTCCCCCTCACCGGGCGCCTGGGTGGCTCAGTTGGTTAAGCGACTGCCTTCGGCTCAGGTCATGATCCTGGAGTCCCGGGATCGAGTCCCGCATCGGGCTCCCTGCTCGGCGGGGAGTCTGCTTCTCCTTCTGACCCTCCCCCCTCTCGTGCTCTCTCTCCCATTCTCTCTCAAAAAAAAAGGAATGTCCCCCTCACCTTCACCTGCCTGTGAGTGGACGGGACCGGCCCTGCCTCTGTACCCCCGTTATGGTCCCTATTCCTCCCCTGATGGGAGGCACCATTCATGGGCTGGGGACCCGTTGTGAGCCTCTGTTTCCCATCTGTACAGTGGTTGTGGACCCCTGGGACGGGATGTGCTGGGCACAGGTGCTTGGTGGGACCACAGGCTGGAGGTCTTTGTCCCTCGGGGCTCGCAGCCAGCCTGGGGAAGAAACAGTGACGAAGGAGCCACTTTATAGGCATCTGAAGCTGTCCTGGGGGTCAGAGCTAAGTGGCCAGAGAAGGTCTCAGGGAGGGGGTATGGAAGCTGGGAGTGATCCTGGTTGGCTCATGGCCAGTGCAAAGGCCCTGAGGCCCAGGGCCACCCTCAGTCAAGTTGCTGGGTCTCCGCCCCCAGGCCACACAGTGAGCTGATTTGGCTGACCCTGCGCACCTGCTCCCCCCGCAACAGGCCACGGGGAAGGGGGTCAGGAGGGGCTGTGCACGTAGCTGCAGCAAAGAGAGTGCTGGGGGGGGGAAGCAGGGAAGTGGGCAACCCCTCCAGGAGACTCTACTGCACAGATCTACATCTCCCCCAACCCTGCCAGCACAGCAATCCCCACCTCGCTGACAGTAGAATCCGTCACAGCAGAAACACCCTGGGGCCTGCAGCTTAATCACCCTGATTTGAATTTTTGCATATTAATGATGTTAGAGCTGTTAATTTTGCCGCATGATTTTAAAGGTGCAGAAACTCTGGAGCTGTGGAGGGAGTGAGGACAGGCCTTCCTCACCAGGCCTGGGGGGTGTGGGTCTCTGGCTACAAGCATCCCTGTCCCTCAGTGTCACATCCACCCTTGCGTCCCAAGGACCCCACCCCTCAGGAGTCCCAGTGTTTCCCGCTCTTGCAATTAGGGCATCAATCTTGCCATCAGCCAGGGGAGCAGGATTCTGAAATTTTCTGCAGGTGGCTCCATCCTAAGCTTCCCGTACTAGGAAAGTTTAGGATCAGAATCTGTCTTAAACCTCTGGATTCTGTCAAAGACCCTGACTTGTGCTTCAGGCCGGAAAACCAGGGCCGCCCTGCACCCCGCATGCGTCCAATCCAGTCACCCCCACGTCCCCAACGCGGAGCTGGGAAACTGACCGGACTGGCCAGTGCCCGCGAGGGTGCTGGGCAGCGGAGGGGCTCCGGGTGTGGGGGGGCTCAGGCCCGAGGTGCGCCTTGGGCTCGTGCTGCCACCTAGCGGCGCCCCTGGGTGAGGCCGCGGGTCTTCCTTAGAGCCCCCCACCCACGGAGCCCACCCTGCACTGGGGGACCCCTGGGAAGCCCCTGCGTGGGGGGATACCGAATGGGCTAGACTCCCCCCGGACCCGGGCGCGCGGGCGCCCACGGGCGGGACGGAGGGGCTTCGACCGGGAGGAAGGGAATGGGGGCCCGAGCCGGCAGCCCGGTCTGAACCCCGCCCGAACCCCTCCGCGCCGTTCTCGCCCGAACCCGAGCATCCGGCCTCCGCGCTGAGCCGGGCCTGACGCGCAGCGGGGCCCCGCGCCGTGGCCCGAGCCCACCAGGGGGCGCCCGCCGCCCGCGGCTGCGATGGGTGCACGCGCGGGCCCGGGCTCCACGGGAGGAACCGAGAACGCGCGTGTGCCCCGGCGCGCTCGGGCACGTGCTCACGCCCGTGCACGCGCGTCCTGGCGCGGCCGTGCACGTGCGTGCGCATCTGCGTGTCCGCACGTGTGAGACCTGTTTATGTTCGTTCTGCTGCCCTCGGGCATAGTCTCAGGGGCCCGTTTCCATGTGCTGCCCAGCATATTCACGCATGCGCGTGTCCTGGCCAACATGTGTGTCCGCATGTCCTGGCATTTTATGCACGTTCACGTATGTACGTGTCCCAGCTCGGCGTCCCTTCTGGTTAGCGCTGGCCCGCAAACGATCCTCTCCCCCACCGCCTTTCTTTCCTTTGTTGACCTGATCCTGTCCTCCCATGAAGAGCTGTGCTCTCTGAAGGCACCCCCGATGTCTGCGCCCAGTGGGCACCCAATAAACGGCTCAGAGCTGGACGGGCTGAATGACGAGCCGATAGGCATGATTATGGGAAATCCAGGCCCGGCTCCCCGGCTCCAACAACCCAGCCAAACAGTTTCCCCTATTAGTGAGCCTGCTGAGCAGGGAAGGGATCCTCCCTGATAGGCCACCCACCCACTTCTTCTCCAATCCTGGGTCATAGGAGGGGCTGCCTCCCTCCTTACCATTCCCTGCTCTACCCCCACGAACTCCTATTCATCCTGCAGAGCCCTGGGCTACTGGCCCCTCTTCCAGGACACCTGCCCTCCTCTCCCCGCCCCCCCCCCCCGGGGTGTGAATGGAGGACAGGTATGTGCTGGCTTCCCCAGCTCACAGACCTGCTGGGTGACCTCGGGTGGTGGTCACTGCATCTGGGCTTCCAGGCCATGTCTGCAGACAGTGGTTCATGAAAGGTGCACTTTCAAGGGTGGGTGAATGCCGGTTCCCAGCCCCCATCCCAGGGCTGTTAGCATGGCTTAGGAGAGGCTCTGATGTGAATACTGTGCCCCTCCTCCCTTACCATGTCTCCCTCCCTCCATCTCTCTGTCCTTCCCTCTGTCTGTCTCTCCTTCCCTCTCTCCCTCCCCTTCCTCTCTCTCTCCCTCTCTCTGTCCCTCTGTCACCCCCTGGCCCTGGCCACCCCTCCAGCCCCCATGGGCCATCTCCTTGGCAACGGTGGCCACAGGGTCAGCCATTCGATCAATCTCCTCTCACCCCTGCAGCCCCAACCCTGGACCCGGAAGGTGACAAGGAAGTGGGGTCAAGCTTGGGTGTCCGGGTGGGGGGAATGCTGTGGGGTTAGGGCAGGGGTCACTCAGGCAGAGCGGGGGGGGGGGGGGGGGGGGGGGCCTTGGAGGGGGCAAGAGGGTCCCTGGGGGTAGGGTCAGCAGGGTCAGAGGTCAAGTGAGCCCTGGGCAGGCACTGATGGTACGACCCCCCCCACCCCCAGGGCCTCTGTTTCCCCAGGGCATGGCCTCTCTGACTTCCAGATTCTAGGTCTGGCCCAAGCCAGTTCTTTGGAGCTCTCGGTATGTGTGGGGTGCGGTCTCCAGCCAGTCCTCGGCCCAATTTACAGCTGATAGCAAGGCCACCTGGCCAGGAGCTGGCCAGGGCTGGCACTGGAAACCACACCAGGCCAGGCAGCAAGCCTGCATTCTCTGTCCTGAGCTGGCTGCCCTCACTCTCCTGGAAGATTCTGCTGTTACTGCTACTGAGCAGTCCACCATTCCTGCTTTTAGCTCAGTCCATTGTCACTGCTTCTGGAATATTCCTCCATGATGGCCTCTGGAAGAGTCCACCATTCCAGTTCTGAGCAGCTCACCCTTCTAGCTCCTGGGCAGGCAGGAAGATGTCAGGGGCTTTTAGGTTTTCCCCTTTTAGGACCAGAGTAGGGAGAGAGGCAGGCAGGCAGGGAAAGGTCTCCCAAACACACCAGGAAGAGGTGGCTTTCTCCCCTGGTTCTCTGCCGTGGTGGGGACAGCTCAGCAGGGCAGCTGGGCTACGTGGGGGCCACTGGGGGGCCCCACCTCAGGTCGATCGGCTGGGCCCTGCAGGGACATCGATTACTAAGTGTGTTTGTATAGATCCTGGGACAGGTAGCCTGGGCTTGACAGGGGAGGGGAGGCAGGGCCAAGGGGGCCTCAGGGGACATTGGGGGGCTGAGTGGACATGCTGGTGGGAGAGGGAGCACCAGCCTGCAGAAGATACCTCATCTGCTCTGTCCCCTTTCTGAGCCTCAGTTTCCCCATCCGACAAGGGGGGTGCAGATGTGGAGGAGGTTTGCAGTGGGTGGGCGTCCTGGGGTCCCCTTTTCCAGAAGAGGCACCTCCCGGCTCAAAGAGGTCAGGCTGCTGGCTCAGGGCCACACAGCCCGGAAGTGGGGGCCGCAAGGCGCTTTGCTGATGGGGAGAGCCTGTCGTTCCCCAGAGGCTCCCCCATCCCTGCGGCGGGCTCTGGGGGGAGGCTGGGCGGGGCTGCTGGCCCTTTAAGAGCCTCGTTTTGGCGCCGCCTCGGGGTTATCGATCGCAGCCTTGGAAACGCGATTAGATTATCCGGCTGGGAACGGCAGGCTGGCGGGGGCCGCGCGGGGGAAGCGCGGGGCTTCTTGTAAACGGCTCCCCGCAGGGCGCTGGGGCCCGGTGCTCCCCGGACGAGGGCGTGGCTAACCGGTGCCCGGTCCGGGCGCCCGGACACCGAGGCGCAGAGCCCCCGAGAGAGGGGCGCCCGCAGCTGGAGGCCAAGCGTGTCCGGCTGCATCTATGCGGCGCGACCTGTGTGCCAGGGCGGGGCGCATGAAACCAAGAGTCACTGCGTAGAAAAATAGAAGCAGGTATATTATTACTGTTAGACAGTGCCTGCGGCTCCTGATTGGCCCCTGCGGTCCCGCGAAGCCTTTGCGCGCAACACTTGGGGTGGGGTGGGGGAGTCCATGATCCCATTATACAGGCAGCGAAACTGAGGCTGGGGCCAGAGTGGCTGAGCCAGAGCGCGCTTGCCCCTCCTGGTTCCTGGGGCACTTCCCTGCCGAGGTCACTTGGAGAGGGAAGGTAAAGGACTGGTTTTGGGAGCCGGCCAGCCCTTCCATCATCCCTACCCCTTTGTGCACCCGCAAAGGCCTCTGGGAGGTGCTTGACCTGGGTCGGGGTGTAGGGCTGAAGGCAGATGGAGCGCCAGTATGGACTGAGGAGGTGGCCAGCGGGGAGGGGCGGAGTGGAGAGGAACTGATGGGCCTCAGGAGGGGTGGGGGGCTGGGGGCTACTTCACCACAGTTTCCCACGCATCAGGAGAAAGCTCGCTCCCCTGAGGCTCGGACATTCGTGGGGCACCTACTGTGCGCAGCAAGCTGACTCCGCCCTCCGCCCACACTCACCCCTGATGCCCCCCTCCGCCCTCCGAGGCCCAGTTCCAAATATTCCCACGGTGAGCGTTTGTTGATCGACTACACAATAGTACTTAGCAGTAATGGTAATACTAGGAATTTATTTATTTTTTTTTAAAGATTTTATTTATTTATTTGAGAGAGAGAGAGACAGAGAGCATGAGAGGGAGGAGGGTCAGAGGGAGAAGCAGACTCCCTGCCGAGCAGGGAGCCCGATGCGGGACTCGATCCCGGGACTCCAGGATCATGACCTGAGCCGAAGGCAGTCGCTTAACCAACTGAGCCACCCAGACGCCCCAATACTAGGAATTTAAATCCCAGCCGCTTACATTGGACTTTGGCTTTGGACTACTCTCTACTCTCCCAGCCTCATCCTCCTGAACACCTCTGCAGGTCAGTCATTCTCCACACTTATTGGATGGTGGCTGTATGCCCCGGCCACCCACTTCATCCCCTCAACAGCCCCCTGAGGCAGGAAATATGACTGACCTGCATGGAGGAGGGGTCTGAGTAGAGGGAGGTCCAGGGAGGGGAGCATGCCCCTGCCCCCCCCCCCCCCGGGGGGATTCCAGACCTGACAGCCAGATGGGCCCTACACACAGCAGGAGCTTAATAGATGCCCAGCAAGGTCCTGCCCAGGGCTCCCAGGCCTCTCAGAGGCCCCCTGCACACGGCCCAGTGGAGTGGGGCTCCCCCTGCTCTCTCTCCCTGTGTCTGCCCCCCTCTCCATCTCCGCCTCTCTCTGGCCATCCTCCTCCCCTTCCCGCTCCTCCTGTCCTTTGCTCCTCAGCGCTGCAAAGCCCTGGTGGTGACGCCTCTCCCACTTCTCAGCTCGGCTCGGCTCCCCCTCCCCGTGCCTCTCAGGAGCCATTAGCCATGGCCTCTCCAGGTACCCTCCCCGCTGCGCCAGGGAGAGCCTGGGGGGGGGGTGCGGCTGCAGAGTCTGCGCCCGAGTGGGGGCCCCCTAAGGGCCAGGTGCCCCTGCTGGGGAAGGAGGACACATGAGCCAGGCAATGTCTGGTGTCTCATTTCCCTTCTGCTGAATCCCCCACACCATTCTCCCCCTCACGTCCTGCTAGGGAAACTGAGGCACAGATGGGCAAGAGTGCCAGAGGAGGGCCAAAGGCCGTGGGGATGGTGGAGATGCCTCAGCGGGGGGGCTTGGGCTTTGAGCACCCCTACCCCAGAAATCCCCCCAGGTTCCCTCCTGGTCAGATTCCCTTTCCCTCCAGGCCCCCCAGGGTACCCCTGTGCTATCCCCCCAGGGCACCCCCCAGAGGGGCTGCAGCCTCAGGTGAACAGGGTTTGCCCAGGCCCCGAGGGGAGTTGAGTTCTTGGCAGAGGGTACAGTAGCCTAAGGCCCTGAGGCAGGACGCAGGATGTGGGAGGAAGGAGGCAGCGCTGATGCTGGCTGGGCTCTTCTGGGCTGTGGTGAGGGCTTGGGTCTCTCTGGGGTGGACTGGGGAGCCACAGTAAGGGAGGGATGAGGAAGGAGTCATGCTGTGACCAGGCCCTCGGGTGCTGGGGGGAAGGGATGTTGGGGGCAGGAAGGAGGCTGGGACCAGGCAGAGCCTGAGCTAGGGCAGAGATGGAGAGACGGGGAGAGACCCGGCCCCGAGCCTGGTGGCCAGGAAGGGGTCCAGCGCCGGGAAGGGGTGCCGGGCAGTGGCCGTGGCCCTGCTCGCCCCTCCGAAGCAGTAATTAAGGGCTCCCGGCGTCCCCGCGGCATGATGTATGTGCGCCTTAACTAATCATTTATTAGGTCACTGATGTTTCGTCAATATTAATTCATTTATTTAAACAACTCGGCTCCGTAATGAAGATGTTGCCTGAGAGGGGAGGCCGGTGGGTGGCGGGCCAGGGCTGCAGGGCGGGGGCTCAGACCTGGGTCTGGGGGTCTCCCGGGCACCAGGAGCCAGCTAAGGCTGACGTGTCCTGGGAGGTCAGGGTTACGCCAACATGCCGCTGGGCCGACAGGGAGACTGAGGCCAGAGCAGAAGGTGAGCTGCCTCGAGGCCCCTGGGCAATCCGCGAGGACGGGTCTGACATCTGCTGGACCGGCTTCCTGCCGCCCTTCTGGAAGGCGAATACCAGCTAGGTGGCCGCCGCCGAAAATGCTGAAAGGTTGGCTTTCCCGTTCATCTCCCCGCCTGCTGGGTGGATATGTCCACAGGGACATTTGAGAACAAAAGTCATCACATCCCTCCACTGCTCCGGAGCTGCCTGTGTCTCCCCAGTGCCCTGCAGAGGAAATCCAAACTCCTCTGTCTCTGCTGACCTCCCTGACCCCCCCAGTCCCAGGGGCCCCCATCACGTCCCTCTGTCCACTGGTCTTGGCGATTTATTTATGGACCTCTTTGCCGTCTGTTTTCCCCTCCAGCCTCACCTTGGTGAGGGAAGGGGCGCTGTCTGTCCCAGAGTGTGGGTGCCACTCAGAGATCACCCCCTCCCCTGCAGCAGACCCTGTGGGGGCCCGAGTCTGCTGTTCCTGGCGCACCTGGGTGCCCTTCTCGTCTGTGCTTCTGGAGGCACCGGACGTGAGGGCCAGTGTTCCTCCAGGACCTGATGGGTGATGGCCGGTCCTGTGCCCTTGGCAGTGACCTCTCGCCTCGAGGATAACCCACTTCACCAAGTGAACCCTGTCTTGGGCTCGGCCCTCGGGGAGCCTGCAGTGAGACGCCCCATCGGAGTGTCTGAGGCCCACGGATGGGAAACGCACACCGCAAAGCTCTCCCACGTCCTTCCTCCTGGTTCTGCTGTTTAAAAACCATGTGTAAAGCCAGGCACTTCCGGAAATCTGCGTCGAGGGGGCCAACACAGAGATGAGGGCGGGAAGCAAGGTGGGAAGAGGCACAAACTTGGGGCCCAGGACTCTGGATGTCAGAACCCCCGCATATAGGGGTGTGGGCATCCTAGGATCTCGGGACCTCAGGATTCCATGCATTTTGGAGTTTGTCTCTTTAGTCTCCTCCAGAGATAAGCACGGACTCTGGAGGGGGAGGGCACTTCTGTCCTGAGGGATCTCCGGGCCCCTCTGGCACATGGTCGGGCTGGGTTTCCTCCGCCGCCCCTTCTCCCTGGAGCTGCGTGCCCCGTGGTTGGCCAGTGGGACCCGGGCTGTGTTTCCGAAGCGGGAGGCTGACACCCTCCTCACCTTGTAGGCACAGCGCCCGACGCGATCATCGACACAGTCATTGTCCCCTTTGTACAGAGGACCAAGCAGGTGCATGGGCGCCAGAGGTTACGTGGCGAACGAATGTCGAGGCCAGGATTCGGACATCAGCCTTGAGTTAGGATTCATGGTCTTCGCCTCTCCCCACCCAGGCCATCTCTAACACGTTCATCTCCCAGGGCCCTCAAGGCCCACACCCTCCTGGCCTCGGCACACGCGGTCCCCTCCACCCGTCCTTCGCTCTGCAGGCTGAGCTAGGGCCCCGCCCCAGGACCGGGGGTCTCAGCTCTGCGGAGCTTCAGCTCACCCCCTCCATGGGCACGTGTGAGGGGCCCCCCGGGGGGCTGGCCAGCAGCTTTCTCTGCCCACCCGGCTACAGCCTCCCCCGCAGCGCTCATTTTATAGATGGGGAAACTGAGGCTCAGAGGTTAGCTGGCTTGCCCGGCAGCAAAAAGAATGCCTCCCGTGGGGTTGTTGTGAGAGGTTTGTCGGTTGTTCACTCACTCACTTATACACCCGGGTGCACCGCTCTGATCCAGGCCCACGTGGAGCCCTGGCTGCTGAGTCCAGGCAGGCTGGAGACAGAGGTGGGTACAGACATTCCCAGACCTGGGGTGGGGGCTGGGGGCAGTCAGAGAAGGGTGAGGGCTGCAGGGAGGAGGAGCTCCAAGGAAGAGGAAGGGGGTATTCGCTAAGAGGAGGGAAGGGAATTCTGGGCAGAGGGGCCAGCGTGTGCAAAGGCTCGGAGGTGTGGAGGGCAGCCCTAGGGACTGTGCTGGCTATGGCAAGAGCGGGTGAGGCTCAGGCTGAGCCCTGTGTTCCAGGGCCTGTTCAGGCTCCGTGCTCCTTGGGGAGGGCACTGGGGAGCCATAGAATGTCTCAAGCAGGGAGGGACGTGTCCCGGATTTGGCCTCCAGATTTATGACTCCGCTCTGGGTGTGAGTGCGAGCAAGAAGCACCGGCTGAGCACCCGCTGCGCGCCAGGCTTTGTCCTCACTCTTGGAGGTGACGTCAGGCAGGGGACGGGCCTGGCAGGGGACGGGCCAGCCCCGGGCTCTGTCTGCGCCGGAGGATGTGTGCAGGCCAGTGCCAGCTCAGTCCCGGGCCGGTGCAGGGTCTCCCTGGGGCCCGCCGAAGAGTGCCCACACCAGAGGCACAGGAGGCGGGCAGCCAGGGCGTTAAAGTTAACTTCCTCTTAAACAGACTTAATTAGTGTTCTCCAGTCCCACATAAATTAAGCGTGGCTGGCCACGGAGGCTGGAGCGCCCGATCGATGGGCAGCAGGACGGCAAGGAATCCTTCTGCTCAGCCGTCACGTTGCTCGGCTGATAACGACTCGTGCCTTTATCTCCTCCACCCAGGCCTGGGGGCGGGAGAGGTCTGGGGGCACCGCAGCCCCTCTCCCAGCCTCAGTCTCCACATCTGTGAAATGGGGTGAGCTTGCCACTGGGCCCGGAGAGGAAGACATGATGATATACAACAAGCCCTCAGCGTGTCGTGGGACCCGGCAGCTGCCAAGAATCCCCAGTTGAATCCTGGCCGGGGGCGTGCAAGGCATCTGTGCGGTTCTCTGTACCTTTCCCAGGTGTCCCCACTGGGGATGGGAGGGGTCGAGTGAGCCGGGGTGTTGGGCCCCAGAGCCTGGTTTAGCCCCGTCCCGAGGCAGCCCCTGATCTGAGGGCTGGGTTTTGGTGGGTGGCCTCCTGTCGCATTGTGTGCCTGCTGTATCTGGAGGAGGCCAGGAGGGGCTGAGAATCCCCCAGAAGGTCCTGCACCCCGAACTCTCTGGGGGAAGAAGGCCCCCAAGTCTTCAGGACTCAGTAGGCTTGAATAGGATGGGGGGCTCCCAGGAGGCGAATGGTGCAGGCAGCTCACGGGCCACCCCTCTGGACAAGCCTCGTCTATGAGACTTGCCCTCCCAAGGGGGCCAGGCAGGGGTCTCCAGGAGCACTCAGTGGGACCGAGACCTGGCATTCTGGCGTGTCTACACAGAGGTACCAAGAATACCTCCTGGGCACTGACCCCTGACCTGGGTGTTGGGAACAAGGCGGCGACCACATGGGAGTGACCTCTTTCTATGATAGAGACAAACAAATGAATGTCTAAGTAGAAAACTGGAGGGTTCAGGGAGGGCTCCCTGGAGGTGGAGGTTGGCTGAGGGGGAGAGGTGGCCAAGGGCAAACTGATGCCACCAAGAACAGATGGCGAATGGGAGAGGCATGAAAGGGCTCCAGAAAGGCCTGAAACTTGGAACTATCCCGGAGCTGGGAGGGAGTGCCCAGAGTGGTCTTGGAGAAGCGTGACTGAATGGAGTGGGGGTGTCAGCACACAGAATTGGGGGCGTGGTCCATGTGGGGTGTGGCCTGGGCCAAGGTAGGCATCAGGCAGGGTCTCCCCTCTTTGAGGACCAGGGCTTAGGTAGCAAATACTCCCCCACCCAGGGAGTGTTTGGACAAAATTGAGACCCAAGAGACCTCTACCTCAACGTTGCAGAGGCTGGTGGCAGATGGACCTGGACTCAGACCTCCTCCAGGTTTGTGGGGCCAGAAGGGGCCCGAGGGAGGGAAACAGGGCTGGGGGGAGGACCATGAAGAGGCTCTGCTTGGGAGGCAGGGAGAACTCCCCAAGGACAGGGCTTTTAAGAAAGAGAAGGAGCTGGTTAGGTGACCGGAAGGTGTGCAAAGGCCCTGAGGCAGGCACAGCAAAGAGGCTTGTTTGGTGGGGTTGAGGGACAGGAGAGCTCCAAAGATCAGGCGGAAAAGTAGGTGGCTGGGGCAGGGACTGGGTTTCACTGAGAAGGGAGGGAGCCATGGGGGGCTCCAGAAGGGTGGAGGGCAACGGTCTGATTTTCCTCTGGAAAAATCTCTTCTGCTGCCACTTGGAGGCTGTCAGGTTCAGGAGGGAAGGAAGGAGGTCCAGGCAGAAAACAAGGGGTACCATGGGCTGAGGGGTGCAGAGGTGGGGAGAGTGGCTGGGGCAGGGATTGATTTTAAAGGGGGTTTGGGGGATGTAGCGCGTGGGTGTCTCAGTCGGTTAAGTGACTGCCTTCCGCTCCTAGGGTCCTGGGATCAAGCCCCGCATCGGGCTCCCTGCTCAGCGGGAAGGCTGCTTCTCCCTCTGACCCTCTCCTCTCTCATGCTGTTTCTCTCTCGCTCGCTCTCTAAAAAATAAATAAAATCTTAAAAAAAAAAAAAAAAACCAAAAGAGGAAAAAAAAAAATAAAGGGGGGTTGGGAGAATCAGAGACACCTCCCTGTTGCGAACACCAATGGTGGTCTGTGCCCGCCCCGCCCCTCACAACTGCCTGAATCCCAATGGCGGTGGGTGGGTGGGTGGCTTGGCTCAGGGCTGTTTGGAATGTTATTCATAAATGGACCTCAGGCCCAGCCTCTAAGCTGGAAGCCCAGCTCTGCATCACATCTGATGGCTGCAGGGAGCTCAGCCAGGCCTCAGAGCAAGCTGTTCCTGGCCCAGCATCAAATGTGCAGCCCCAGGCGGGCCTGGCTCCCCACCCTGGCTGGCCTCAGTTTACTCCTCTGTACAGTGGGCCTTCATGTAGACCCCCTCCCCAGAAGAGAAGTTGCTGCTGGGGGCTCTACATGCAGGGCAACTGGTGTGAACCTGCCCTGTGAGCCCCACCTCTGGGGACTCCCAGGTCTAGGCTGGGGGTGCCCGATGGCCCAAGGGGTCAGGGCAGGGTAGCTGACGATGGGGAGGCACTGCCAGGGAGGGGGCATGGGAGTATCCCTCTCCGGGCCTCAGTGTCCCCATCTGGGTCTGGCTGAGGGGCAGGCAAACAAAATCACAATAATCATGTCTGCCCGGGATGGCTGTGGGGGGCTTCCCAGGTGCCCCCGTCTCTGGGCCCAGCTGGAAGGTGATGGAGGTTTGAGAAAAAGTACGTCTTTGTTTGGGAATTGGTGGCCAGGGTTGCCCCTTCCCTGAAGGGGACCGGTGCCTCTCGAAACTCGTGTGAGCGGCCTGCAGAAGGTCCGCTACCTCTGAGCGTCAGTTTCCCCAACTCCAAAACAACCACAACAGACTGGCATGCCTCTCTCTGAGCCAAGAACATTCCCTAACCCATTCTGAGCACAGCTTCTCCCCAGCCTGGCCCCCCTTCTCCATGCTGCTTGCATGCGCCAAGGGACAGGGAACTCACCCCCTCCCCAGAGCTCTTGGGTGGAGGTTTGATGTGTGTCAGGCTGGGGCCTGGGACAGACTCGGAGGAGGCAGTTCTGAGAAGAGGTGGAAACAGTTCTCAGAAACCCCTAGATCCTGAGGGACTCCTTTCCCTTCTCAGAAACAACCCCCCTTCCCCCCGCCCACCAACTCTGCAAGACGTCTGGGCAGAAATCTGGGTGGCCATGGACCGGCCTGACACCAGCCCTTGACAGCATCCCCCCCAGCCTTCCCCTACGCAGCATGATCCCCCCAAGGCAATGTCTCCCGCCTCCCACCTGTCCCTGAGAGGCCTCATCCTGCCCTCCACACCCAGGGCCCACCCATGCCCCACCGCAGTGTCCCTGTCGACCTGAGCTGGCGTGTCTCCTGGCCCTATCCTGAGCTCACCTCAGCCCTCGCCGGTCCACTCACCGCTTTGGGCTGACAAACCCGTGAGTCCGGCGTTCTTAGCCATCAGCACAAAGTTGGCGGCCTCTCTGGCCCGGCCTCACCCACTGTCCAGGCAGTAGGAATGGAATGCTCTCCTCCCCAGGCCCCCTGGACCCCAGCTGCCCAGGCCCAAGGGTGGTGCTGGACACAAGCCGCCCCTCCAAAGTGGGACGTCTCTGGTTCCCCCGACCCAAGAAATGGGCTCAGCCCGGGGGACCCCCCCCCAGGTGTCTTGGTCGGCAGCCCTGGAACGGTGGGGCCGCCTTGATGTCTGGGCTGGGAAGGGCCCCACCACACTGCAGGCTGCTCTTTGTGCGCAGAGGGGTTTCACCCAGGGCCTCCCAGGAGGTGAGGTACATATCCTTTTCCAGGTGCTGTTGACTCACCTAAGTCCTTACCTGCCTTGGGTCACCCCGGTGGCCGCAGCAGGAAGGTGGGGCTCTGGGCGCCTGGTGGGCAGTAGTGGGGGAAAAGAAGGGGCATCACCCCGCCTTGGCCTGTGCGCCCCTTGTGGGGTCTCCTGTGGAGTGACCCGGCTCCTCAAATGCTCTGCCCCCTCGGGATGGGCGCATCTGGGATCTCCGGGCATGTCAAGCTGTCAGAGCTTAAAACTTCCCGTTCTCCGGTTTCTGCATAAACACCAGGTTTCACGCCCATCAGAGCGTCTTTAGGAAGTGGGCCGCCCGAAGCCAGAAGAGAGCACGCGCGGGCGAGGACGTGCTGCCGGAGGCCCCAGCACCGCCCGCCCAAGGTGGGCTGGAGCGGTCTCGGACTCGCCAGACAGGGGGGCCGCCCCCGGGACCGGGCCGGCGGTGCCTGCGGCCTCAGCTGGCAACCCAGGATTTTTTAAAAAGCGAGGTGATGGGGCACCTGGGTGGCTCAGCCCTTAAGCCTCCGACTCCTGAAATCGACCCAGGTCGTGATCCCGGGGTCGTGGGATCGAGCCCCACATGGGGCTCTGCGCTGGGCTGGGAGTCTGCTGGAAGATTCTCTCTTCCTCTCCCTCTGCCCCTCCTCCAGCTCGTGCCCACTCTAAATACATACATACATACATACAATCTTAAAAAAAAAAAAAGCAAGGTGAAATGGACATAACGTAAAGCTAATGGTGAAAGCGAACAATTCAGCGGCGTTCAGTGCACTCACGTCCCCTCTGCCTAACCTCGGAGCAGGCTGAGCATGCTCGGGTCTGGGTCGCCAGGCCTCCTGGCAGGGGGCGGCCGTGCTGCTCACATGCGCACACCAGCGTCTGTCCGACGCCCTGTTTTCTGTCCTTCCGGGTGGGGATGCCTGGGAGTGGAGTCGGTGGG
Source organism: Mirounga leonina (assembly GCF_011800145.1). Classification (NCBI taxonomy): domain Eukaryota; kingdom Metazoa; phylum Chordata; class Mammalia; order Carnivora; family Phocidae; genus Mirounga; species Mirounga leonina. The sequence goes on along the minus strand of NW_023270855.1, from coordinate 57,896,968 downwards.
TGGTGCGGTGACTCTACATTTGTGATTGGTTGGAACCACCAGAGTTTTCCAGGCAGCGGCCCCATGAGGGCTCCTGAATTTCACCTTCACCCTCCGGGGAAGAATATCCACCTAAGAACGTGGGTGTGCGAGCCAGGAGGCTGGCCGAGGCGGGCGTGCAGCCCCACTCAGCCGGACCCGCGTGCAGACCTCCGTGTCCCCAGCTGACCAAGGGGCACATGGGCTCAGACCAGGGTTTCAGATCTCTGCATGTAGCAGCACGATGCCTTATTCAAAGGATCAATTTGCAGGAGGCCAGTGGTTCAGAAGGATGAAACAGGGTCCACTCCTCCAGGTGGGGTGTCGGTGTTGGGGGTGTAGAGGCTTCCTGTGGTTGCTGTGACAGGTCACCACCAATTTAGGGCTTAAACTGCTCACACTCATTCCCTGACAGTTCTGGGCTCAGAAGTCCTAAAATCCCAGGGTGGGCAGGGCTGGTCCCCCGGGGGAGACCCAGCTCTGGCCTTTTCCTGGTCCGCGGCCCCTCCTCCATCCTCACCCCCAGCAGCGCGGGGTCTGCCCATCTCTGGGACTCCCACCCTCTGCCTCCCCCTCATGAGGACCTCGTGAGGACGCCGGGCCCCCCCGGGAACCCAGGGTCACCCCCTCCTCGGGGGCCCTGACAAGGTCCCCTCTGGCCGCATGAGGGGACACGTCCCAGGTCCTGCGATCAAGGGTGAATGTCTTTGGGACCATTGTTCAGCCCATCACAGAGGACACCCCCCCACTAACCCTCCCTCACCCCCAATTCTAACTTGGAGCTAGGACACCATTCATAGCCTCTGAGGCTGCGGGAGTAGCTTGAGCCCACAGGGGATCTGATGATCTCCAACTTCTGATCACTCACTGCATGAGTAAGTATTTATTGAGCACCTGCTGTATACCAGACCTCTCTAGCAGGGTGGCTTTGTGGATGTGTGACCTGTGCAGCCACCCAAGGCTCCACACTTGGTTTAATGCTCTGCTGTCACCGCCTTGAAATTCCTGCCAGTTTGATCTTTGAGCGCATGTTGGTGAGTGGAGTCCAATGGGACAAGGGAGCAGAACACGGGGAAGCCACAGGCCCACGTAGCTTGTCCTGGCTCCTTGCCTCCCTGTTTGCACCTGCCGGCTTCCACAGGGGTAGCAGCATGTTCGCACGTCCACAGTGACATGAAAACGGGTTGGTTGGTTTTGCACGGCGTTTTAATTGTTCTGGTAAGAATAAAACACATACGGGCGCCTGGGTGGCTCAGTTGGTTAAGCAACTGCCTTCAGCTCAGGTCATGATCCCAGGGTCCTGGGATCGAGTTCTGCATCGGGCTCCCTGCTCTGCAGGGAGCCTGCTTCTCCCTCTCCCACTCCCCCTGCTTGTGTTCCCCCTCTCGCTGTGTCTCTCTCTGTCAAATAAATAAATAAAATCTTTAAAAAAAAAAAAAAAGAACAAAACACATAGGCGTGGATAATCTGCAAGATGCAACCATGCGCTTTCGGTGGCTGTGTGGACAAGTGGCGTGCTCTCGGATCTATTTGCACTTAAAATCAGCATTGCACGACAGAAATGGTAACGTTCCTGCTGGTCGTTCAAATGGTTCATTTTTCTTTATGGAAAGACATGGAATAGCAAATGGAAGAAACCGTGACGGGTGCAGGGAGAGAGAGACACTGGGAGAAAGGGAAAAGCTTCAAAGTTTAGCACCTTGAACGACACCTCTTTTCCTGCATTTTCATTTTGCAGTAAGCCCTGCAAATTATGTGGCCAGCCCAGCGCATGGGGTTCTGGGAACAACTGTGAACAGACATGGACCAGATAAGAAATAAATGAGTATTTCAAATGTAAGGTGTGCAAGAAGGTGATATGAGCTGCGAGTAAAGTCAAGTGGTAGGAAGATTGGGGAGGTTCGGGTTATTTGTGGAGGTCATATATTGATGACATTTGTTAAATGCCTACTATATATTAGTAGTGACGGTACCTTGACGTCAGGATGTTGGAGTAAAAGAGGGGCCTGCTTCATTCTCTCGGGCCAGCCTCCCTGCACAGCCTTCTGGCTTCTCAGCAATGGAGGGAAAGTTTCCTCCTCGCTGGTGCTAACTGAAAGATCCCAGGGAAGGTTTTGATTGGCCAGTGTGGGTCACGTGTCCATTTCTGGACCAATCACCACCGCCAGGAGGAGGAGATACTGCATGATTGGCTGGCTTATGTAAGGTACCCATGCTCATGGCCAAGACATGATTGGGATGGATCACCAAGATTGGGAGAAGACAGTGCTGAACACATATTTCCAGGCCCAGACAATAAGGACTGGGTTGCAGTGTGGAAGAGCAGAGGAGAAGGTATGGCTAAAAGCTATGCTTGGGACCCAGATGCGGAATCCCAGAGAAGGGGGTTTGGAGGCTGGGACTTTGAAGGATGAGTAGGAGTTTGCCTGGTGAAAGTGTAGGGCAGAGGGAACAGCATCAGTGAGAGAGAGAGAGAACATAGCTGTAAAGGGGGGCAGTGTTGGAGACAGGCTAGGTCAAATCCTTGAGGAATCTTCCATGCCAAGCCAGGAGAGTGGGACCTTTTCCCCCAGGCAATGAAGAGGCACAGTAAAGTTTTAGAGCAGCAGAAGTATGTACCAAGTCTTCAAGTGAGAAAGAGCCTCCTGATGTCACTGTTGGGGTGGTCTAGATCAAGAGTCAGCAAACTGTGGCCCTTGGCTTGTTTTTATAAATAAAGTTTTATTGACACACAGCCATGCCCACTCATTCATCTATCATCTATGGTGCTTTCACTACAAGGACAGAACTGAGCAGTCCTGACAGAATCTGTCTGGCCCACAAATCCAAACATATTTACTCTCTGGCCCTTTACAGCCTGGTCTAGAAGAGTGAGGGCAGAGGTAGGAGACCCAAGAGGAGGTGGGGCCTTCGGGGGCTGCAGAGGGAGCCTGTTCCAGGGGGACTCAGAAGGCAAGATGGAGGATGTTGGAGACTGAATATGGGGGCAGGGGGTCGGGAGACAGCGTTTCTAGCTGGGGGATGGGTACACGGCAGGACGGTCACTGATGGGGACACAGATGGACGCTGAGGCCAGGTAAGCCGGCCAAGTCACAGGCCTAGGACAGGGGAGGGGCTCCCAGGAGAGGTCTGGGGTGGCAGCGCGGGCCTGGAATCTTCCATGGGGCCTGGTGGATGTGGACCAAGGCCTCCAGTGAGCCCCAGGGGGGCCTACCAGCTATCTTCAGAATGGCCTCACGTTGCCGGAGCTCACCTGGCCACTTGCAGGTACAGCCCCCAAGGCCTCACGGCCTGGAAATTCCGCGCGTCCTGAGCTACACTGCATGGAAGGCAGGCAGCAGTTATGGAAGCATTCTTGGGTGGCCACGCAACTGTTCCAGAGGCTGCGGCAGAGTCAGGGAAGGCCTGGGCCGTCCGACGATGTTCCGTGCCAGGGGCCCTGCAAGCCGCTGTCCACAGTGCTTTCGGAGTATGCATAAGTCACCGTTCAAGTGACAGGGCCGAGGTGTCTGTGCCGGGCGGCCCACAGGGTTTGGGTTCAGCTCAGGCAGACCTTTGGGTAACCACCAGAGGCCCGGGGGCTCCATGCCACGCACAACGGGGACTCTTGCGCCTGCGGGAAATGCTCCATCAGCCCCAACTCTGCCCAGTAAATGCTCCCGGCACCGAGCCCCTTAACCTGTCCGGATGGCTGCCCCTGACCCAGTAACAGAGCCCTCTGCCTGGGCCCCTGCAGGCCTCTCTCCGGCTCCCCGCGCCCTGCCCAGCACAGTCCCTGGTGTTCCGAAGATGCCCGGAAGGATGGGCCATGGGGAGGGCAGTCTGATCAATAGCTCCGGCAGTCTCTGGGGCGGGCGGAAGCCAGACCCGGGTGGCCGTCTGCTGTCCCCCACTCCACCCTCCAGGAAGGCGGGTAAGACTCAGAGACCCTCTTGAGCGAAGCCGGGCACCCGCCTGCCACCCGGCGCCCCTATCTGCCGCCGAAGGACCCAGTTCCTGAATTGCTCCCACGGCCGCGCCGCAGGCCTCCACCGGAGCCTCTAATAGCCTGGGCCTAATGTTTTATTGTTGGTTTTAAAAGTGTAATTAGTTCAAGTGTAAACAGAAAAACCTGCTTAATTAAGAATTTTTAAACAGGGGCATAAAGCGCTGGCGGAAACGTTGGCGAACCCCGAGCTGCTTTCATAAAATCGATTGGGAAGAGGCTCCGAGTGCGGGCCGGGCAGGGCGGGGGCGCGGGGGGAGCCGGACAGCCTTCCGGAGGATGCCATTCGCCGAGCGGGCATGGGCCCCGGGGACCTGCTGCTTTACGATCGGGGTCTCGGGACCGGTGCCTAATGATTTTTACGCATTAATGGAGATGACAGTTGGCCAAGACTGACTGTTTAAGAAGCCTTTATGGGTGGCTTGGAGCCGAGTCCTGCAACCCCGAGGCTGGCTGGGTGGTGGAACCCCCACCCTGGCCAGGGAGGCCCTTGTCCTGCCTGTCCTCCCCGGGCTGGTTGGCCGGTCGCCCTCCTGATGGGGCGCGTGTGTGTGCGCGCGCGCGTGCGCGTGCATGCGCATTCGCACACGGAAACGGTGGCTAGAAGCTGGGCAGCCACTGGGTCATCTCCCGGCCGATCAGGCCTGTCCCCTGCGCATGTCGACATCTTCCCTCAGTGTCAAGGGCTTCAACTTCTCCCTCAATGTAGGCAGCGCCGGCCTTGCACCAGGGATGGGGCAGTGTCCACAGTGGCCCTGGAGGATTGGTCTGAACCAGGGCCCCAGACAAGATCAGTGGGACCCGACCCCTGGGGAGTTACGGGTGGGGCTGTCACCCATCATCAGGAGGTCACAAAGGCCCCAGGTTGGGCACAACAACTCGCTCCACCTGGGAGTTTGGCTGGTCCAAGCATCGCGGAGCTGGAGAAGCAGCAGAGAAGTTCCCCAGGGCAGAGTGGTCGATGCCACTGCCCCCATGTAGACTGGAGCTGGGGGTCGAGGATCCTGGGGGCGGGGGACGAGTGAGCAGGGCATGGAGCGTGGGCTCTGGCCCCGTCTCAGCTCCGTCGTCTGTGTCCCTCCCCTCTACCCCACCCCCACCCCAGCGACTTTCTGAGAACAAGAATATCTGGCCTCCTAGAGGAGTGGACAGGTGGAGGCTGGGGGGTGGGGTCCCCCTTCCAGCCTCGGGGCCTCTCGGATTGAGATGGTTTGGCGGTCTTCACCTCCGCTCCCCCAGGACCCTCCTCGCGTCTGGCCAGCCCTGCCCCTGAGGATGGAGATGGGGGATAGGAGCTGCCTCACTGAGATCCTTGCATGCCAGTTGCCGAGTGGAGGCTGGTGTTACCCTGGCTGCATCCCAGGTGTTGGATCCAGCAGTGCTGGCTCTAAGGCCTGAGCTTGCCACCACTGAGCTCCCTGGAGACCACCAGGGAGGGTCCGGGGTCAAGGCCCCAGGAAGAGACCCTCTGTTCCTGGAGCAAAGAGGCCACCTGCAGGGACTCTGGCCCTCCAATCCTTGGGATCTGGGTAGGAAGGGGCTCAGTGGACACCTTTAGATGCATCACAGGAACCCAGGACCTTGGCCTTCCACTGCCCCCACTTCTTGTCCTAAGGGACAGAGATGAGGTGGGTCCCCCTTGGCCCACCTGCCCATTTGTGTCCGGGGTCCCTGGGCCGGCCCCCTAGCGTAGTGGCAGCGCCCAAAGAATCCTAACGATTATAATGCAGGAAGGGAGGCTGGCGGCCAGCACTGAGGCCTCTGCCTGGAGCCCCGCCTGCTCTCAGCTGCCGCGACCAAGGCAGATCAATAGCTGGTGAGGCAGCCGGAAGGGTGATCTCTCTCTTCCAACTGGGAGGCGAACATGCGGCTGGGCTCTGGCACGACCTGGGCCAGCAGTCAGGGTCTGGCCTCACTGGGCAGCCTTCTGTTGGTCTCTCTCTGTCCCTGTCCTTCCCTGTGTCTCTCCCGTCTGCCTCTCTTTCTCCCTCTCTCGGAATTCGAAGGAGGCCCCGAGATCTCCCTGAGAATGCACCCCCACCCAGGAGCCTGCGTGCCTAGCCCCACAGGTGAGCCCACCCCAGGAGGGGGCTGAGCCAGCCGCCCCTCCAGTGGTCTTCGGGCCCCACCCTGGTCCTGGTGGGTCTCCTTCGTTGCGGTGTTCATTCAAGTCTGAGCAAGCTCCCAACACGCAAAAGCCATGAAATTTCCATGGGAAAATCCAATTCCGGCCAGTGGGTCACCGTGGCCACCCTGGTCTGTCTTCCCGGTGGGGTCCCAGTCCCCTGGCACTGCCCGGCTTCCTGATCGCAGCCTGTTTGGACCGCGGCCATCTGTGAGGTGGGGTCTATGCTGCGCACCAGTGGCTCCCGCTCCTTTTCCCACCCCCAGCTCGAGTCCCTCCTGGCGGGACCCTGGCTCAGTTCTCAACCCTCTGAAGCCTCAGCGCTCTCATCTGCAAAGCTGGGGGCGAGTTCCAGGACATGCCTCCAGTTCCCTGAGATGAGCAGGGCTCCCTCGGCAAATGAGACATTTGTGGGTGTGAGAAGCAGGAACTGGATTCCAATGGCACCAACCATGGAACCAAGAAGTAGACACAGCTGCAGGTGGGGCTTGATCCAGTAGCGCAGCCTGGTCACCAGGTCTCCCACGTGGCAGCCCGCAGCCTTTCCTCCCTCTGGCCCAGCAGGAGAGAGACAGAGATAGAGAGAAGGAGAGAGAGAGAGACATATCCCTCCTCTCCCTCTAAGCAGCTCAAGGCCTGATGTTCTCTCTGATTGGATCAGTTTAGGTCACATGGCCACTCCTGGCCCAATCGTTGCAGCCCCAGGATGGGCCGCTCTGATTGGCTCTGCCTGGGGCATGGGATTTCCTGGGGTGCGGGTCATTGGGGAGGGATAAGGGAGTTAGGGGGGTCAGATCGCAATGCCTGTCCCCTGGGGCTCCTTCTTCCTGGGCGAGGGCGGAAGACAGGGGAGGGGCAGCACTGCGAGTGCGGCTGGCGCTGATGGAGCCGGCCGGCCCACCCACCCCTGCGCAGCCCCTTTTTGCACCCCCAGTCAATATGCCCCTCCTGCAGGCAGCCTTCCTTGACTCCTACTCGCTGAAGTTCAGCGGACTGAGAGCCTCCCTCTGGCCACGTGCGGCTGGCCACGTCCCATTTTAGAGTCGAAAAACAGACTTGGAGTGGAAGAGGGAGGGACTCAGCTCGGACAGTAACGGAAGCATCCAGGCCTGAAATCGTCTGAGAGGGAGGCTGGACACGGGCAAGGGGCAGGAGAGGAGCTCCCCTTCGCAGGGAAGGACCCGCCGGGAGTCTCCAGCCACATGACTCAATGCCACAGCATCCCTGCGGGAGAGCTCAGGACACGCCTTCCAGGGAGAGAGCCTCGCTCATGTCCTAGTGACACATAGGCAGCAAACAAATATGACAGTTTCAGCTCCTATTTTCAGGGAAGAGGAATCTGCATGTGCTGAGGAACTGGAAGCAGCTAGACGAGGCGGTGGCCGTGAAGGGCCAGCAAACAGCACAGACCCAAAGTGCACAAGTGATGTCCCATTTGGGCGATTTAGGGTGGAGACCCCAGGCATCGCTGCATCCCAGAAAACTGATCTTCATCCAGACTCCAGTGTATCCAGAAAATCACAGTCCATTCCTCAGCCTTTGTTTATTGATTTATTATTTTTTTGAGATTGTTTTTTTTAATTTTTATTTATTTGAGAGAGAGAGAGAGAGAACCAGTGGATGGAGAAGCAGAGGGAGAGGGAAAAGCAGGCTCCCCACTGAGCAGGGAGCCAGACGCAGGACTCGATCCCAGGACCCTGAGATCATGACCTCAGCCAAAGTCAGACACCCAACCGACTCAGCTGCCCAGGTGCCCTTAAGATTTTGTTTTTAAGTGATCTCTACGCCTCACATGGGGCTTGAACTCACAACCCTGAGATCAGGAGTTGCACGCTCCACCGACTGAGCCTGCCAGGCACCCCTAAGATTTTGTTTTAATAGATCAAATCTGTGATTTAGTTTCATATATTAAAATCATTTGAACTTTATTCTCATTGCAAAGGTAGAATGTGAACATTGTAGACATTTTAGAAAAGGCTGGGGGCGCCTGGGTGGCTCAGTCGTTAAACGTCTGCCTTCGGCTCAGGTCATGATCCCAGGGTCCCGGGATCAAGCCCCGCATCGGGCTCCCTGCTCCACGGGGAGTCTGCTTCTCCCTCTCCCACTCCCCCTACTTGTGTTCCCTCTCTCGCTGTGTCTCTCTCTGTCAAATAAATAAAATCTTTATAAAAAAAAAAAGGCTGATAAAAGCAGAGAAAATAAAAGAAAAATCAAGCCATCCCTCTGTTGTGGGTTGAATAGTGTCCCTTAAAATCCACGTCCACCTTGGACCTCAGAACGTGACCTTATTTGGAAATAGGCTCTGTGCAGACCTCAAGATGAAATCGTCCTGGATTTAGGGTAGACGGTAAATCCAAAGTGCTGTCCTTGTAGGAGACAAGAAGAGACACAGAGACACACAGAGGAGGTGACATGGTGGTGGAGGCTGGAGCTGTGGGTCCACAAGCCAAGGACTACCAGTAACACCAGAAGCTAGGAGAGAGGGGCCTGAGATGGTTTTTCCTGCAGAGCCTCCAGGAGGAATGGTGGTAGTTGACAGGAGGACAGAGAGACAGACACATGGATAGGGACAGAGGTGATAAACAGGCAGTCCAAAGGATGGGCAGGTGGGTGGAGGGTGGATGAGAAGAGTGTGTGAAGAGCTTATAACAGGGCCCAGCAGATAGTAAGCAATCAGTTAAGTGTTAGCTTTTGGTGGGGTTGAGGGAAGGAGCTGGGTAGACAGTGAAATGGGTGAACATCTGGGTGGTACTAGAATTGATGAATGAAGCTGTGGTGGACTGGTGAATGCACAATTAGATAAGTAATATGTGCCTGCATCACTATGCAAACAAATGGTTGGGTGGATGGGTGAATGGACAGATGGAGGGATGGTGGGCGGCTGCCTGGCTGGCTGCATTAATGATGGATGGATGGATGGGTCTATGGATGAGTGATGGGTGACATAGGAATGTATGAATGAATAGATGGACAGATGGATGGAAGGATAGATTATGGATGACGGATATATGGAAGTGTGGATGGCCGGATGGGAGGGATGGATGGATAGACAGAAGGATATATTATGTATGATAGCTATCTGGATAGCCAGATGGATGAATGGTTGAATGAGTGGATGGGTGAGTTGATGGGCAAATAGATGGATGGATAGGTTAATGATGGATAAATAGATGAGTGGATGGATGGGTGGGTGGGTGAGTGGATGGGTAGATGGATCATAGATGGATGGAGTGTAGAGGGATGGATGACGGCTAAGTGGATAGATGGATGAATGGATGGATCTATGGGTGGATGGAGGGATGGATGGATGGATGGATGGATGGATGGATGGATGGATGGGTCTATGGATGGATGGAGGGATGGAGGGATGGATGGATGGATGGAATGAATGCATGGATGAATGAATGGAAGGAAGGATGAATGCCTGTATGGATGATGGCTGGACAGATGGATGGATGAACAGATGGATAGATGGATAGGTGAACAGCTGTCCCTAAGAGTCCCACATCTAACCAGGCTACAGGCCATCACTTCCAAGGCCTTGCTAGCTTGCAGGTGGGGCTCTTCCGAGAGCTTCCATCTGCTGCCCTCCGGGTCTCGGTGTCTCCTGACAGTCTCACCTTGGGGAGGGGCCATGGGGGCCCAGAGTCAGCTACACTACCCCCTGCCACACCACCCTGCCTTCCTTCCCCCCGAGAAGGCCAGGTCCAGGAACAATAAATGGGGTAAAGATGCAGAAAGGTAATTAATCTACGCGGGGCGGGGGGAGCGTTAATACCTTGAAGACACGGGAGACACACTGTCAGCTCCTACCAATTAGTGGCCTAACCTGTGTGGGTGCTCTCTGTGGCGCGGCTGAGTTGATTACTCTAATTAATTTTGCATCGACCTCATGGATCTGCCGGGAGAGCGCTGACTGGCCTGGGAGATGGATGCCGCCAGCCCGCCTGCAGCCCCCACTGCCGGCCCCCCCACCGTCCAGTCCGCAAGGTCACCCGCGTCCTCACCTGGCCTTCAAGGCCCTGAACGGGGTCCGGCCAACTGCCCAGGACTCTGCTTTGGTGACAACTCTGCAGCCCGGGTGACTTGTCACGATGGTGGAGTGGGGCTGCAGGCAACCCCCGGGCCAGGCAAGAGACCCCCCAGCTGGCTGCGACACCGCCCACGGCCTTTGGTGGCTGCGCCTCAGGAGAGAATTCAGGAGGGGGTGCCCTGTGAGTGAAATGCTGGTAGCTAATAACGCTCTCTACGGTGGTTTCTGGCCACAGCCAGACGCACCTTGTCCCATGCACAGGGAGCTTCCCTAAATCACAGTGGGTGTGAGTTTCCTTCTCCTTCCTAACAAATCACCATGAACTTAGCTGTAAGACAGCACAGATCTATTTTCTGACACTTCTGGAGGTCAGGAGCCTGACATGGGCCTCCCAGGGCTAAACCCCGGCGTGGGCAGGGCTGGTCCCCCCGGGGCCTCCGGGAGACCCGGCTCCGGCCTCTTCCTGGCCCGCGGCCCCCCCTCCATCCTCACCGCCAGCAGCGTGGGGTCTGCCCATCTCCGGGACTCCCACCCTCTGCCTCCCCCTTGTGAGGGCCTCGTGAGGACGCCGGCCCCCCCGGGAACCCAGGGTCACCCCCACCTCGGGGCCTTAATCTCATTTGCAAAGTCCCTTCTGCCACCAGGTTTCATATCCATGGCTCCCGGGGCTGTGATGGGGAGGTCGCTGGGGCCGTTATTTGGCTGACCACACAGGGGCACACTCATCCTGAGGCAAGGCAGGCCCCCAACTCTGTGGGCAGAAGCTGGACACAGCCATGCCTGAATGAACCTTTGAACTTGGGGGTAAACAGAAAGCCGAGAGGAACCCACACATCTAGGGAAAACAACATGGGACCAGCCCCCTCCCCACAACCCTCCCAGGCTCCGGTTAGCGTCACCAGAGGGGATTGTGTGGTTTACAGCTGAAGGCTATTCACATACAGTTACACCTGTGTAACCTCCATCCCAAGGAAGACCTACAACATTCCCTTCATCCCAGAGGGTTCCCTCACGCCCCCTGTCTACATCCCTTGGAGGTGATCACTGCCTGACCACCAGCACCAAAAATTAGTTTCACTTGTTCTTGAGATTCATTTACGTGGAGCTTAAGTGTGTTCTTTTGTGTTTGGCTTCCTTTTGCTTCTTAACCTGTCTGAGAGAGGCATCCACGATGTTGGACACATTGGTAGCTTCTGCTTTCCGTTTGTTCAGTATTCCCTTGTATGAGTGTTGGTCCTACTATGGATATCTGGGTTCTGTGGGCATCCAGGTTACATCCGGTTGAGGCTGTCGTGAGCAAATATGCTGTGATCGATCTTGTACAAGTCTTCTTCTGTGGACAGAAGCTCTCATCCCTCTGGGGTGGAGTTGCGGGGATGCAGGGTAAGTTGATACGGCCAGTCTTCTACAGTGATTGAGCCAACTCATACCCCCACTGGCGGGGAATGAGGGTTCTCTCTCCTCCACTCCAGGAGGGTTGACCAGCAGTCAGGACACTCCAAAAGAATCCACCACTGCCATTTTATAGCAAAGAGTAGTCACTTCAGATCCACCTTCCCTTGAGGAAAAGCAAAAATAAGAGTAAGAGGGGCAGCCGGCTGGCTCCGTGGGAGGAGCGTGGGACTCTTGATCTCGGAGTTGTGAGTTCAAGCCCCACGTGGGGCGTAGAGATGACTAAAGAAATAAATAAATAAACGGAGGAAACAAAAACTCAGTCTACTTTGAAACAAAACAGAATAAGAATAAGGAATGTGAGAAGTATGAAAAGCCCCCAGACGTTGAGAGATTAGAGTTGCGGGTGGGAGCACATGCCCAGGAAACAGAAGACCAGTGTCCCATGTGCCCCCCAGGAATAGAAAGAAGCCGCAGGTTTTACAGAGAAGAGACGAAAGAGAAAGTTACAAGGGGGACAAGAGGCTAATACGGGAACAGTGCGAAAGAGCAGAGAATGACCTAAGGAAACTCCAAACACCATGAGGTGCGGCACAGACCAGAGTCAGCCCCGCAGAACCCCCAGCACATGTGCATCACTGGCTTGCTGGATTATTCCAGAAGGCAGAGGGAAAACACAGACCGAACAGAGCTGCATTCCACAGACATCCAAGAAAACCTTCCTGGGGTGAAGAAATGTCCAGATCCACAAAAGCCTGGGAAAGGGCTTCTGTTTCTCCGGCAAAATGAGACGAAAATATCGCCATTCCTCCCGGAGGAATGTGTGCAGGCGAGGACTAGGGGGAAACATACAAGAATGCAGATCAAAACAAACAGAAAGCCCAGAAAAATCTCAGAACCTGTCACAGCCAAGGTGCCGGAGGCCACACGAGGACTGAAGGCACGTGCGGTTCTGGGGCAGAAGAAGGACATTTAGGGGAAAATAAGGGAATGTGAATAAAGCATGAACCTTGGTTATTATTATGTGTCAACATGAGCTCGTGAATTGTGACGAATACACAGTAGTAACCTAAGATGCGAATAATTGGAGAACCCGCGTGTGTGGTTACAGGAATGCTCTTTACTGTCTTACTTTTTTTTTGTCAATCTAAAACTGTTCCCCAAATAAAGTTTTATTAAAACAAACACCCTACAAAGATAAAACATGGTGTAAGGTTTCTCCCCTGCATGCTCACACGTGAAAGGCAGTGAGCATGCTCACGCACACACACAGGTGAACGCGTGAGGGGGTGCGTGTGCTGAATGACGAGATGGGGGGTCCACTTTACAACGTGGGCTCGCGTGAAATCAGCACGTCACACGCGTTAAATATCTTACTATGTTATTTGTCAATTATGCCTCCATAAAACTGGAGAAAATGTCTTTAAAAAGGCAATAAAGTGAAACATTTTGATGGGAAAGCAGCGTGTCCTGGACCCCGTCCTAACCAGGCTGCCGCTCATGTGGGAGGTGGAACTTGGCAAACGCCCCACCTGTTTGCCCTTCCTAAAAAATGTAATGACTGGTCGGCTGCAGACAGACAGACTGTAGCAAAATAAAGAAATCCCCCAAGGAAGTGGCCATGGTGAACACCCATAGCATTTAAACATTAACTTGGATACGTATAATGATTCAAAATATCACCATGAATGTAATTTTTGAGAGGTGATATATAATTTGGAAGCATAATAATTTTTTAAAGATTTTATTTATTTGAGAGAGAGAGCGCACAAGCAGGGGGAGGGGCAGAGGGAGAAGCAGACCCCCACTGAGCAAGGAATCCACATAAAGCGGACTTGTCCTGGGATCGATCCCAATTTGGGGGGGTCACAAAACAAAATTCACCTTCGTATGCACACAAGGGACCCAGGGGACTTGACAAGACTGCTCAGGGCCGTGTGGGAGCCGGCGCAGGAATGGATGAACATGGAAACAAGGGGGCGATGGAGTGAGCAGCAGATTTTTGTCCATAGGAATGCACCAGTGTTGGGGCATCCTGCAGGCTCAGTCTGTGGAGCGTGCAACCCTTGACCTCCGGGTTGTGAGTTCGAGACCCAGGTCAGGCGCAGAGATTACTTAAAAAGAAAGAAAAAAGGAAGGAAGGGAGGGAGGGAGGGAGGAAGGAAGGAAGGAAGAGAAGAAAGAAAGAGAAAGAAAGAAAGAAAGAAAGAAAGAAAGAAAGAAAGAAAGAAAGAAAGGGTATTTCTTAGTTGTGACACGTGTCATGATAATGTCAGATATTAGCATCAGGAACTGTCATGACAAGTCTTCTTAAATATAAAATTATTCCAAAATGTAAAACATGAGAGAGAAGCTAGATGACTTTGGGTTTGGAGATGAGCTGGACTGCACTAAAATTAAAAACTCATGCTGGGAGAGACACCGTCAAAAGGATAAGAAGACAAGCCGCAGACTGGAAGAAAATACTTGCAGAAGACACGTCTGATAAAGGACTGTGATCCCAAATACACAAAGTGCATGGAAAACTCAACAATAAGAAAACAACCTGACTGAAACGTGGGACAAAGTCCTGGGCAAACCCCCACCTGTGAAGACGTTCAGATGACAAACGAGCGCCTGACAAGATGCCCCGTGTCCCGTGTCATCAGGAAAATGCAAACGAGATCCCCCCCCCAGTCCTACTGGGACATCCGACAGCAGGTGCTGGGGAGGGTGTGCGGTGCAGGGCGAGCTCACGCGTTATGGGGGGCAACCCCGGGAGCCCCTCTCAAGGACAGTTTGGCGGTTTCGTGCAGAACTAAGCCTACTCTGGCCCCACCACCCAGCAACCACACTGTTTGGCATTTACCTGAAGGAGCTGAAAACGTGTCCACACAAAACCCCGCACACGGATGTTCAGCGCAGCTTTATTCGTAACTGCCCACACTTGGAACAACCAAGATGCCCTTCGTAGGCGAGTGGATAAATGCGCCGGGCTCCACCCGGACAAGGGAATATTATCCAGCCCTGAAAAGAAATGAGCCATCGAGCCAGGCAGAGACACGGAGGAGCCTCAGTGGCACGTCCCTGGGTGAGAGCAGCCGGGCTGAGAAGGCCGCACACCGTGTGGTTCCGGGTCTAGGACGTCCTGGAAACGGCAGAAGGATCTGCGGTGGCCGGGGTTGGGGAGGGTGACTGGGCGGAGCACGGAGGGTCGGCAGGGGCAGGAACTGCTCTGTGCAAGACCACAGAGGTGGGCATGTGACATTAGGGTCCTAAAAGCCTGTGGAACTCGCCTCAGCAAGAGCGAGTCTGCACGTGAACTGCAGGCCGGGGAGAGTGATGGGTCCACAAATGTGCCTCCGATGGGGGATGCTGCTGATGGGGAGGCCCTGGGGGAGTGGGGACAGCTCCTCTCGTCTGCTCAATTTTTCCATGAACCTACAACTGATCTAAAAAATCAAGTATATATTAAAAATAAGTAAATAAAGGCAAAAGAATGGGTAAAGCTATACGGGGCAAAAAGAGGCTAAAAAGGCCAGAAAGGGCCACGATTCTGACATCAGCAAAAGCAGGCTTGGGATAAAAAGAACCCAACACCCAAGGAAGGCCATTCATTATTGTCACAAATATAATGCCCACGAGATGGGCGGTGCCCACGATGGCCTGGACCTGTCACGGAGCGGTGGGGCCTGTAGAAATGCAGGAATCAGTGGGCCGGGGCCTCACATCTCTCCCGGCGCTGGTCAACAGGAATACATGGAAAAGTAAGACAGACAAGGATCAGCATAGTTTAAATAATGAGATCGAGCTACTAAGCATGTCAGACACTGGGAGGACAGCAGACAGACTTTCTTCCTGAGCCCAGTCCAGAAGGCCAGTGGCCTCCTGGGCCACGGGACAACCAGGTCTTTCCTGAGAGTGGGAGGAGTCCTGGCCAGGCTTGCCCGCCAGCCACCAGGAACAGCACCAGAAATAAAAGCAAAGTCTTTTTTTTTTAAAGATCTTATTTTTAAGTCATCTCCATGCCCAACGTGGGGCCTGAACTCACGACCCTGAGATCCAGAGTCGCACGCTCCTCCCGAGGGAGCCGTCTGGGCGCCCCTAAAAAACAAAATAATAAAAAGAACCAACTCTCGGGTCAAAACAATTCTAGAGTATTTTAGAAATAACGATAATGGGAATTCTCCCCATCAAAATATATGGGTGATGGCCGGGCACAAATCCATTGCCTTAAATGCTTTCATCACTAAAGAAAAAAACAGCGAGCATAAATAAAGTCAGCAGCTCAGGAAGAAAGCAACAACCCCAAAACAGAACTAATGAAAGCAGAGGAGCAAATTAATAAAGATAAAAGCCAAAATTAATGGCTTAGAAAAGGGGAAAACAGCAGAATAAATAAATAAATCCCATGGCTGTTTTTCTGAAAAAAAATAAAAAATAAAGCACTCTAAAATAGATAAACAGGCTTGTGTAATCAAGAAAAACGGAGAAAGAAACACAAATGAAAATTAAGGATGAAAGACAGCCTATGGAACCATAAATACCAAGGACATTTAGATGCACCAAGATAAAACACTGTAGGCTTCTGCACTAATGAACTTGAAGGCTGGGATGAGACAGATGATTTTCTAAAACCATAAACTACCAAAATGGACCCCAAAAGCGGTGGAACGCTAAAGGAAGAACACCGGAGAGCGCTTCCTTACCCTGACGCCATCAGTCTCTGCACAAACCAACCCGAAAGATGTGTCCTAATAAACACCTGCACATAGATATCCACAGTAGCCAGGAGTCAAAGACAACCCAAGTGGCCATCAACAGAAGAATGGATGAACACAACGTGGTCTGTCCACACACGGGCACAGGAGCGAGGCGCCCACACGCACGGCCCCGGGGATGGATCCCGAGCCCACGATGCTCAGGGAGGGAACCGGACACAGAAGTCCATACGGGGTGTGAGTCCACGTGGCTGACACGCCCAGAACAGGCTCATCCACGGACGGGAAGGGGGCTCTCGGAAGCCAGGGGCTGGGGGGGACAGGGAGTGATGGCTGATGGGATGGGGTTTCCTTTAGGGTGATGTGATAGTGTTATTTACAATAGGAAATACATATATTTGGTCTTTGGCCCTGTTCCCAGGACAGAGCTTAGAAAACCTTGGAATTTCCTAAGTGTTAAGAGACAGGAAGGAGTCTTTTGTTATTCACAACAAGCCTCTCGGACCGCACCTGACTTCACGTTAATGAGGCAACTTTGGGAGAGTCCCTAAGGACTGGGTTGGGCAGGAGACTGGGCTGGATGGTCAATGACCAGTGGGTGGTCCACTCAGTCAGTTCACAGCTGAAGTTCCTTGAAGGTTAAAGAAAGGAAAAACAAACTTGATTCCATTCAGCCATCCTGAAGCCTGGAAAAGGAGAAATGCGCCCATACTGGGGTCAGTGTCCAGTCCCCCCAATTCATATCCCACTCAGAACCTCAGAAGGTGACCTGATTTGGAAGTAGGGTCTTTTGCAGCTGTAACCGGCTAAGGTGAGGTCACGCGGGGAGTAGGGCGGCCCTGAATCTAGTGACTGGGGTCCCTATAAGAAGGCCATGGGGAAACCCCACGAGTCTTACAGCGGAGACAGCCATGGAGGGCAGAGGCGGAGGTCTGCGTCACGCTGAGACCACCCGAGGGGCCCCGAGGACGGACAGTGCCTCCAGAAGCCGGAAGGACACGGACAGATTCTCCCTCAGAGCTTCTAGAAGGAACCAGCCCCCAGAATAGCGAGGAAAGAAGTTCTGTTGTTTGAAGTCATCCAGTTTGTGGTACTTTGTTATGGCCACCGCACAAAATTAATACAGCCCCCTCACCGGTTACAGTATTTTACAAAACCAGCAGACCCCAACACCAAACCTGACAAAAATAAAATGACAAAGAAATCTGCCGGCCGCTCCTATCCATTAAAGGATGCAGAAGTACAAAGTAAGCTCTTGTCCAGGCGAATCCAGAGATATTTGAAGAGAAAAACCACCATCATCAAATAAGGCAGAAGTTAGGGCGTCTGGGTGGCTCAGTTGGTTAAGCGACTGCCTTCGGCTCAGGTCATGATCCTGGAGTCCCGGGATCGAGTCCCGCGTCGGGCTCCCTGCTCAGCGAGGAGCCTGCTTCTGCCTCTCTCTCTGCCTGCCTCTCTGCCCACTTGTGCTTTCTCTCTGTGTGTCAAATAAATAAATAAAATCTTTAAAAAAAAAAAATAAGGCAGAAGTTAGTCGGAGGCGTTAGGAAATCCATTCATATGCTTCACTATCTTAATGGATAGGAGCAGATGAACAAAAGGCTTCATCAGCAGGTGCCAAACACCTTTGACAGAAATTCCAGGGAAGACAGGAATAGAAGGCCCTGCCCTTAATGTAAAAAAGAGAAGCACATCGGCCAGCATCCTTATAAATCATGAGAAATTTTCGTGAAAGTCTTGAAGAAAGAGATTCTCAATAATACCTTCTACTGGGACACCTGGGTGGCTCAGTCGGTAAGCATCTGCCTTCGGCTCAGGTCGTGATCCCAGGGTCCTGGGATGGGGTCCCGCATCTGCTTCTCCCGCTCCCCCTGCTTGTGTTCCGTCTCTCGCTTTGTCTCTCTCTGTCAAATAAATAAATAAAATCTTAAAAAAAAAATACCTTCTGGGCGCCTGGGTGGCTCAGTTGGTTAAGCGACTGCCTTCGGCTCAGGTCATGATCCTGGAGTCCCGGGATCGAGTCCCGCATCGGGCTCCCTGCTCGGCGAGGAGTCTGCTTCTCCCTCTGATCCTCCCCCTCATGCTCTCTTATCTCCCATTCTCTCTCTCAAATAAATAAATAAAATCTTAAAAAAAAAAAATACCTTCTACTTTTTCATTGGTAACCCCTATGTGCCCTGAACAGGGACACGGTGTCCACGTGGGAGCCGAGAGCTGGACATGAGGTGCACACTGGACGCTGCCCCGAGGGACTATCCTGAAGTCTCTGAAGCCCACGGCACACGGACAGCGAGTGCTGAACGGGGGCATCCAGGTCCCTCCGATGGGGTCAGCCCTCTTCTGTCTTTTTTCCCGGAAGCCTTCTGGTCAATGTGTTACCCAAAGCAAGGCATCAACATTGCCAGTGTTGGAAGTGCTAGCCCACTCGGTAAGACAGGATAACAAAATGGTTAATGATGGAGCAGTCGAGCGGGTTTCCGAGCTGGGCTGTAAAGTCACCAAGAGAATTTATGAAGAACCAGCACCGCATTCAAGATGGTTACAATGTAAATATAGAGAACCTGACAACAGCTTCCTGCAGACTGACAATAACCAGTGAGAACATGTGTTGCAAAAAAATAATAACGATTCATCCACAGCAACGGTGAGAACAAAAACTCAAAAGCCTTCAGGAAAAAAACACCCACTTAAGACACACGCAGGACGTTAAAAAATACCAGCTACTGAAGGACACAAAAAGAGCATGGAATAAACAGAGAGCGGCCCCAGTCGCTGAGTGAAAAGACCCAGTAATGCAAAAATGTCGATTTCCTCTAAATTAATCCATACATTTTTATTTCAATACCAATCAAAATTCCAATCAGTTCACCCCCCCTCCACGGGGTGAAGGAGAACAGAACAAAATTATTCTAAAGTTCACGTGGCAGAAAACACACTTGGGAGTTGCCGGGATTTTAAGAGCTGTTGGGGGCACTTTCTTCTGCAGAAAGATTTAAAAAAAAAGGAAAGTATTGTGAAATTACCATAGTTGAAGTTACACTCTCACTGGCCTAAAAGCGAGGCAAAGCGTATATTAGTTTCATGTGAACTGAGGTGTGTTTCCATCTTCAGCGGGCAGGCCGCTGGGTGCCGTTGACGGGGAGAACAAGGGGGCTGTTTCCTTTGTGACGCGGAAGAAAACCCACTCCCGAGCGTCTAAAAACCTCTCACAACCATACGGATCATTGTAAGATGTTCTTTGCAGCGTATTCTTTGGCTTTTTTTTTTATTAGGAAGAATATAAATGTCTGCATCAGTCAGGGTCTCCACCGAAGCAAACTGATTGCTGAACAGGCCCGATCTTCGGACTTTGTTTTGAGAGAACTTTGCAGGGACGGGGAGGGCTAATGTCCCGCCCCTGGGCTCAGCCAGCGGGGACGTTAGCAGCTGTGAGCCGAGCAGCTGAAGCAGGCTTCGTGACACGGGGGACCCTGTCCTTGCTGCGCTCAGATGCGCCAGTTCACCACCACCGCATAACAAATGACAACAAACTGAGCAGCTTGAACAACGCCACTGCGGGACCTCGCAGCTTCCTAGGTCGGATTCTGGGCCCGGGTGCAGCTGGACTCTCCGCTCAGCGCCCCCACAAGGCCGCAGTGGCCTGGTGGGTCGGCCCCGCTCCTCCTGCCTGCCGACCTCTTCCCGGCTCCTGTGCTCGTTGGCAGAATTCAGTTCCTTCGGGCCATGGGAGCCCCCGCAGTGCGCTTCTGACAAAGCCTGCAGCCGAGACAGACGGAATCTCAGCTGCCTGAAGTCAGGGATTTAAGGAACACCCGGGCCCTCTTTGCAATCTGGGCTCCTGATTAGGTCAGGCCCACACAGGGTAATCGCCCGTCTCATTAATTCAAGTCAGCTGAGTGGGGACCTTCAGGACATCTGCCTTCTCCATATTCCGCGTGTTAGGAGCCGGTCACAGGTAATGGTGCATTCAAGGGGAGGGGTCTAGACAAGGCCATGACCCCTGGGGGCCAGCCTCGGGTGTGTCTGCCACAGCAGGCCACCTCTGGTCTCAGGAACGGGCTGCACAGTCACCCCAGTGTGTCCCATCTATAACAGCTGACGGCGAGGCAGTGCAGACGAGCTCACAAGCCGAGCACCCTGATCTCGTGAGCAGTGCACGTTATGTACGTCAGTGACGTGCACACACAGCCCTGTGCCCCGAGGCGGCTGTCATGCGGCATCGTTAGGGCACCTGATGACTGGCAGGTCCTGCCCCGAGAGTCTCTGCCGGGGAGAGATGCTGCTTACACGTGAAGAAACTGAGGCACGTTCACTGAAGACGACTGTTGTTTGGTGTTTGTGTTTGTTCTTACAAAGGTTTGGACGACTTGAGAAGCCACAAGGGACGGCACATCCTTGACCTCCTCCTTCCGCCCTCCCGTCTCCTGCAAGAGCTCCTCAATGGCCAAACCCGAGTGGCAACCAGGGAGCACAAAGGCACGTGGGTCAGCCTCCCAGGGCACACGGCAGGTGGGCAAGGGGAGCACGGGAGGAGACAGAATTTGTCCAGCATGATGTCTATCATACACAGATGGTTGCATTTCCAACAGGGCATCCACACACACCCACACGGAATATTCTGGAACCACTGGGAAGAACGGGGCTGCCTTACATATACCTGGACCGAGAAAGCTGCCTGGCACCTGCCGCTAAGGGAACTAAGCATGACGTAAAGCAGTGTGTGTGCAAGGCGCCAGAGTCTGTGGAATCACACATGTCTGCATCCTCTCCTTCTCCGGGGGGTGGGAGTGAGCATGGACGGAAAGCTTGGCGCGGCCCACCTGGGATCAAAGCCTGGCTCACTGCGAGCCAGCTGTGTGAGCTTCAGCAAGTGGCTTGACCTCTCTGTGCCTCAACTTCACTTCTAGATGTGCAAGCTCGTGAACCCAGGCCATGGGGTCGCTATGAGGACTACATGACATACTCTGAGCAAGCACTTAGGACGGCGCCTGGCACCTCGGCGGGCATGCCGTTAGGATGAACTTCCCTCTTACCGACTGCACTTCTTTCTGTGTTGTTTGGATTCTTTTATGAGAAGCATGCAAGAGACAATGAAAGGGAAATAAATCAATCCCAGGTGGAATAAAAATTTGAACATACGTAATGAAAGCACAGCCATATTGAAAGACAAGTGGTAATTTGAGGATAGTTGAATGTATATAACTTTCGGGTGGAGGGAGACTTTTATAGCAAGAAACCGAAGGCAGACAGTATGGAGCGGAAAATGATAAATCCTGCGACAGAAGATTTAAGCAAAAATAGCAGCAAATGATAAACCAAAAAATGATAAAAGTGTTTAAAACTGAATGGCAAAGTTCATATCGTCAATTTACAAAGAGATTCTCTACATTGTTAAGAAAAAACATAGACACCCCCAATGAAAAATGGGCAAAACATCAGAACAAGCAATTTGCAAAGGCGGTGACAAATGGCCCGAATGAGAGGAGATGAAAAAGATGAGGAAGAGATCAGCAGAACTGAACAGAGTAACAACACCGCTGCCCCGTGGTTGTGCATGTTGCCCGAGCTCCGGTGACAGGACAGGGCGCACAGCCCCGTGAGCGCTTCAGCGAGCATTCTCAGACCTCTTCTCACTTGGCGATGCTTTAATTTGCAAGGCCATCAGAGAAGATGCTGTACAGGGATGCTCATCCCAGGGTGCTCTTAATGAGAGAAAACTGTAGACACTTACATGATAGGTGGCTGCTTACATAAACCTGGACATTCAGTTAACCATAGGGTCACCGTCTGACCTGGCAGACCCACGTGGAGGTGTAGACCCCAAGGAATTGAAAACAGGTGCCCACACAAATATGTGTACACAAGTGCTCATAGGAGCAAGACCCACTAGAGTCAAAAAGTGAAAATGACCCAAGTGCCCATCCACAGCTGGAAGTGGTCCATGTGCGCACCGAGCACTAGTCAGCCAAGAAACAAGGGTGAAGCTCCAACAGGTGCTCATGTGTACACATGATGCTTAGAGAGGGAACCAGACACAGAAGGCCACATGACGGGTGATTCCACGTATGTGAAACGTCCAGAACAGGCTCATCCACGGATGGGAAGGGGGCTCGTCGGGGCCAGGGGCTGGGGAGGGTGGGGAGTGACCGCTGACGGGGAAGGGGTTTTTTTCTGGAGTTTGATGGTGGACATGATTGTACGACTTTGTGACTATGATAAAAACCATTTAATTGGGCGCCTGGGTGGCTCAGTTGGTAAGCGACTGCCTTCGGCTCAGGTCATGATCCTGGAGTCCCGGGATCGAGTCCCGCATTGGGCTCCCTGCTCGGCAGGGAGTCTGCTTCTCCCTCTGACCCTCCTCCCTCTCATGCTCTCTGTCTCTCATTCTGTCTCAAATAAATAAATAAAATCTTAAAAAAAAAGGGAAAAAAACCCATTTAATTGCACACTTTAAAATGTTTAATTTTATGATATGTGAATTTCACCTCAATCTTTAAAGAAAAGGAAAAGAGAAATAAATAAACTCAGTTATATTGGCAGACACGATACAGCTATCAAAAGCTGTGAAAAAGATGTTTATCTACTGGCCTAAAAATGTTCACAATATTACACTAATTGGAAAAAAAAAAAAGAGGTCGCAAAACAGCATTTCGATTGCCTATTTATAAGATGGGTGCATTCACATCCCTGAGTATTTCTGCATGAGAAAAGCCCTAACTATCATGGACCAAAATGCGATGTGGAATCCTGCATGGGATTCTGAAAAACCTGGCAAAATCCAAACCAAGCTGAAAGCAGACTTGTAACAGACACACAGTGGGGCTATAAGATGCTCGCACCAGGAGAAGCTGGGTGGGGCAGAGGGGGCCCTGTCTTATCTTTGTAACTTTTGGGTACATCTAAAATCATTCCAAAATAAAATGTTTATTTAAGAAAAAGACGAAACAGCAGTTCTAAGCAATGAAATGATCAATGATCACATTTTCTCCATTAAACTTTTCAGTATTTGCCAATCGTTTCTGACCCTGGTGACATGTTTTTAATCAGAAAGAGCTGCTAACCTCTTGACGCAGTTCACGGTGTTTGAAGCCAATTTTTGTAAAGTTCTTTAATATTCAGGTACAATTATTTGACATGAATGCGCACACTTGCCTGTGAGAAATCTCCGGGTTCCTCTCTGGAATGGCAGGACAGATATTTTTTGTTGTGCTGGGTTGATTATCATCATTTTACTACAATTGTGCTACCATAGACAGGCAGTGTTTATGTAATAAAAACTAATAACGAGATTTATTTTTTCTACCCCTGAAACTTCCCCCATGGCCTCGCGGGAATTTGCCCAATGACCTTTCCCGATACCCGCAATAATTGATCCTTAATCAAATATTCAAATGGGTGCTTCAGGGAAAGACACAGTGATTCGGCAACTTTGATGATAAGTAATATTTCTCTGCCTGGCTTCCTGCCCCCACCCGCTGTTACTTGCTCCCCCAGTCCCCCCTTCCGGAGTCGGGCCCTGACATTGCCCCCCTCCCCACTGGAGTCCTGCAAATATCTTTTGGTTTTAAGAGTTCCCTGGGGAAGCCTTGTTCTAAATGAGGTGTAAAAATCTAAGCGGCACAAAAAAAATAGCGCGAGGTTGGAATCAATATTCTCTTCACAGCTCCATCGATTAACAACCATATTCTTCATTTATTAATTATGAAGGGGGTTTCAGAGCCGCCGCCTCCTTCTTTCTCTGTGACATGGCAGCTTCCCCCATCCCTGCTTTCTGTGGCTGCCTCCCCAGCTCTGGGGCCTGTGGTACCCTGGGCTCAGCATCCCCCAGGGCCGGGAGAAGAGGAAACAGGCAGGCACCTGTCCCCACGTGCCCGTCCAGCCAGGAGCAGAGAGCTCTGGAATCAGCCTCGCAGGAAATTATTCTATTTCTTTGCTTCTTTGCTGTTTTTTTGCCCTGTCTCCCCAACTAGAACATAAGCTCCATGTGGGCCTCACCCGCGTTTTCCCTGCTGTGTTTCAGTAAAGACTTACTGAGGGGGAGGGCAGGCAGAGACAGAGGAGAGAGGGCAGCCCTGGGTGAGGGCAGCAGGGAGGAGGAGAGAGAGAGAGTGAGCCTCAACCACGGTCAATTCCTGTGGGGTGGCCACAGAAGACTTGCTGTGACCACCACAAAGATGATAGCTGGCATGCCCTCTCCCGAACTGTGCAGGTTTCGATTTGCTCGTCTGTAAAATGGCACCTCCTTCAGATGAGGCGATTCCTCATGTCCACCCTTGTCTGGGCTGAACCTAGTTCTTCATGTGGGTGCAACGTCCTTGGTCTGGGAATACATGGGGTAGAACCAGGGCAGACTCACTTTTATCCCCAGAGTGCAGTATCAGAATGGCCCAGAAATGACCACAGATGGGCGCCTGGGTGGCTCAGTTGGTTAAGCGACTGCCTTCGGCTCAGGTCATGATCCTGGAGTCCCGAGATCGAGTCCCGCATCCGGCTCCCTGCTCAGCGGGGAGTCTGCTTCTCCCTCTGACCCTCCCCCCTCTCATGCTCTCTCTATCTCATTCTCTCTCTCTCAAATAAATAAATAAAAACCTTAAAAAAAAAAGAAATGACCACAGAAAATGCTTGTGGTAGACATGAATGGATAGGTCAACTGAGAAATAGATGGGTGGGTGGGTGGGTGGATGCGTAAATCGATGGGCAGGTGGATTAACAGGTGGACAAAAGGGTGAATGAATCAGTGGATGTATAAGAGGGTGGTTGAATGGATGGTTAAGTAGCAGGAATGATAACCAATGGGTGTGTAGATGAGCGGGTACATAGGTAGGTATAACAATGCGTGGAAGCGTTGATGGATGGGAGAAAGGATGAGTGGATGGCTAATAAGATAGATAAATGGGTTCATGAGTGGGTGGATATATTGGTGAATGTATGGGTAAATGGGTGAGTGGTTTGGTGGATGGATTGGATGGATTGGATGGATGGATGGATGGATGGATGGATGGATGGATGGATGGATGGATGCCTATACTGATGGGTGAATAGATAGGTAGATGAATGAATAGATAGGTAATGTGTAGGAGAATGAATAGGTAAATGGATGGATGAGTGGATGGATGGATGGATGGGAGGATAAATGGGTGAATCAATAGGTAGATGGATAGATGGATGGATGGATGGATGGATGGATGGATGGATGGATGGATGAATAGATGGATGCATTCATGGATGAGTCATTGGGTATGTTGGTGAATGTATGGCTTGAAGACTGGGTGGATGGCTAAAAGGATAAATATATGGATGCATGAATGGATGGATGAATTGGTGAATGTGAGGGTAGCTGGGTGAGTGGTTTGGTGGGTGCAGGGATGGATGGATGGGTGGATGGATGGATGGGTGGATAGGTGAGTGGATAGGTAGATGAGTGAATAGTTCTGTAATGTGTGGGAGAATGGATGTATAAATCAGTGTATGGGTGGATGGATGGATGGATGACTAAAAAGATAGATAAATGAATGGATGAATGGGTAGGAGGATGGTTGGGTGAATCAATGGATGAGTGAGTGGATGGATGGATGGATTGGTGAATGGGTAGAAGGCTGGATGGGTGATTCAATGAGTGGATGAGGGGATGGATAGTGGGTGGATGAATGGATGGATAGGTAGATGGCTAAAAGGATACATAAATGGATGGATGAATGGGTAGGAGGGTGGATGGGTGAATCAATGAGTGGGTGAGTGATGGATAGATGGGTGAGTTGTTGGGTATAGTGGTGAAGGTATGCTTTGTTGGCTTGTGTGGGCGGATGGGTGGATGGCTAAATAGATGTGTCTTGGTGAAAAGACAGGTGTATGGGTGGGCTGGTGAGTGAATCCATGGGCAGGTGGGGTGGATGTATGAATGCATGGATGGACATGTTGGTGAAGGGGTAGATGAGTGGGCAGATAGGTGGATGCACAAAGCAGCTTTAGTGGGATTATTCTGCGCAGGCTACAGCATAATGTGTGGCCTCTATGCCTTTTGGAAATCCCTTCCCATGTATCAGGTGCTGTGGGAGGAAATCTCATGCTGGCTCCGGAACGTTGTCTGCAGAGAATGGCACAAGGGGTCCAAGAGGAAGGGGAGATCTATAGGGGAGTATCACAAGAAGCAGGAAAAGCCACTGGGTTTGGAGCTGGGACCAGGCCTCCGCCTGGGGGACGAAGAGTGGATTCCGGGCAGGGAGAGATTCTTGGAAGGCCAGGGAGCCCAGAGACCCAGCCTCTGCCCTCTCCCTGCCTGGCCTCCGTCCTGAGGGACCATCTAACAGCTCGGGCCGGCCACTGCCCCTTGCCCCCACCTTCCAGGGCTCCCAGTCTCCTCTCCCCCTCCCCCGCCCGCCCCGCTCTGCCCACACTGACCCTCCCCCTCCCTTTGGCCTGTCCGAGCCCCCACCCAGGTCTGTTTGTGCGGGGTGCGGGGGCGCAGGGCCCGGCAGCAGAAGCTGTCAGCGCCAGATCGTGGGGAGGGGCGCCTCCGCCCGAGGTCGATGGGAGCGGGAGCCCAAGCTGCGGTTTACACTGAATCCACGAAAATCACCGAAGCTTGAAAAGTGCTCAATACGCCATCGATCGCTCTCTGCTGATCGGCGCCGCAGCGAGCTGGGAGGAAGGGCGGGCGGCTGCCCCGGCCCCACGCGGGACCGCGGCCGTGCACCTGCCCCGCGCACCGCAGGCTCCAGCCTCAGGGGCCCCGGGAG
>NW_023270855.1:57864585-57869879 GCF_011800145.1 Mirounga leonina | reverse complement strand
CCCCCCCCCCCCCCCCCCCCCCCCCCCCCCCCCCCCCCGCTGTCCTCAAAGCCGCTCAGACCCGCCCCCGTGGCAGGCCCAGTGTGCGGTGGCCTGGTCTTCAAACCCTTCTCCAGGGGCTTTGGGTGACATGGAATTAAGACAGAAAACCTGGCTCCTCCACTACTAGGCTGTGTGAACTCGAGTGCGTTTCTTACCCTCTCTGGGCCTCGGTTGCATTCCCTATAAAATGGGTATTGTAGCACACGCCCGGTGGGGAATCCTTCACTTCCTTAGAGCTGACTGGTTCTGCATTTCCTTCCATCTTTGGGGTGTGTCTTCTCTGGGGGAAAGGGTCTGGGCAGAGGGAAAAGCCCGTGTTGAGGCTTACAGGCTGGACACAACCTGGGGCACTCAGGAGACCCGGAGGAAAGGCGGCAGGAGGGTGAGGGGCGGGAGTGAGGTCTGGTGCAGCTTTGGTTTTCAAGCCCAGAGGTAATAGCGAGCCTCTCCGGGTTTGGAGTGACTCCTTCCCTCCAAGCTGCCTGGTCCAGGCTCATGCGTGGCCTGGCCTCTTCTGCCCCACCCCCCAGTGCCCATTGGCCCTTCTTCCTCAGGAGTCCCTCCTGGGCTGACCCCACCCTGGCTCCCCAGGGACCTTTTTTCCCCCTAGGGAACATTTTTTTTTTAAGATTTTATTTATTTATTTGACAGAGAGATAGAAACACAAGTAGGCAGAGAAGCAGGCAGAGGGAGAGGGAGAAGCAGGCTCCCCGCAGAGCAGGGAGCCCGATGTGGGACTCGATCCCGGGACTGCAGGATCATGACCTGAGCCGAAGGCAGCCGCCTAACCGACTGAGCCACCCAGGCGCCCTCCCCTAGGGAACATTTGAGTCCGGTCTGGACCACCTCTCTCCTGCTCTAAGCCCTCCCATAGCTCCCCATCTCCCATGGCCCGTCCAGCTGCAAATCTAACCACTGGCCAGCCATCCTGCTGAACTCTGCCCCAGGCTCCAGCACCGCCCAGCTGTTCTCACTGGTGCTGTCACCCACCCGTACTTTGTCCTCCTGCTGGAGTTCTGTCCCCAGCCAACCCTCCCGAACACCTCCCAGCCTCCAAGATCCCGCCCCCGGGCCCGGCTCTGTCTGGGTGTGTGTCCCCCAGGCCAGGACTGGGGGCTCCCAGGGGGTCTTGGCACATGGGAGGGTCCGCTGCGGGTTGTGAGGGAGAAGGAGGTAGGTGAAGAGTGAGACATTTGTGGCAGAGACTGGGAGGGGGCTCGGGTTGGGGATGGGGGGACGCAGAGGCAGAACCTGCCTCCAATAGCTAGGAAATTGAAGCCCAGTTGGGGGTCCTGCCCCCCCAGAGCCCAACCCACATGCAGCATGACCCTGCCTCCCCACCGGCTCCCAAGAGGGAGGGAGAAAAAGGAAGACCAGTGGCTTCCTTCTCCAACTCCCTTCAGCAGACCCCCCTTCCATACTCCCAACTCCTGGGACACCTCCCTCACCTGCCCTGGAGTCTCAGCCCACACCCCAGGACCCCCATGGGACCTCTGCTGGAGCAGGGGCCGCCCCCTCCCCACCCCTGTGTCCTTCTCCCCAAAGGTCAGGGAGCTAATTTCATTCCTCTGTATCTCTCACACCTCGATGATTAATAATTGAAGAAAATGTATTTCTTCGGGGGCCCGGGGTAAATCAGAAATAACCACAGCATTCGTATGCTGCATGCGGCTGGAGGGGATGCCTGAAGGGAGGGGAGAGCCGGGACAGGGGATGAGGCTTCTGAGGGTCTGGCAGTCAGGATACCACTAAAGAATTGTTTCAAAAACATGATAATAGCAGCAGCAGCAAGAATCATTCACTGGAGACTTGCTCTGCATCACAGAGGCACTGTGCTGAGGCTTGGGGGTAAAGGATCTCACTGCTTCCATTTTACAGATGAGGAAACTGAGGCCCAAATCAAGGGAACTGATTTTCCCAAGGCCACATGGCTAGGATTCAGACTCAGGGGGGTCCTGCCCCACACCTGGGACTCTGCCCAGGACCCCTCCTGGCATCTTCCTTTCCATTGGGATCGCCAGGCTCAGTCCCATGTGGGGTGGGATGGGGGTGCTTGACCCCACATGGGACCGTCTCACTGCCCCAGGATCTGCCACATGGAAACTGATACGGTCAAAAGTCGCTGAGGCACACCCAAGTTCACAGCAGCATGGTTCACAATGGCTAAATGGTGAAAACACCCCAAATGTCTATCCCTGGATGAAGGATACACATGGTGCGGTCCATCCCCACACGGGAACACGCTCCAGCCTTAGGAAGGGAGGGACCCTGACACCTGCCACGACGCAGAGGGATCCCGAGGACACTGGGCTCAGCGGGAGGAGCCAGACCCTGAAGGACACATCCCGCAGGACCCCACTCCCAGGAGGTCCCCAGAGGAGTCCCGTCCACACAGACAGGGAGGAGAGGGTGGGAGCCGGGGCTGGGGCAGGGGGTGGGAGTCCGTGCTTCGTGGGGGCAGAGTCTCAGTTTAGGGAGATGGAACGTTCTGGAGACGGAGGGTGGGGGTGGTCGCAGGATGGTGTGAGTGGGCTTCATGCCGCTGAGCTGTGCACTTAAAATGGTTAAAAGGTAAATTTAATGTTATGTGTATTTTACCACAATTTAAAAATAAATTCTTTTTTTAAAGATAATTTTTAAAGATTTTATTTTCCAGTGATCTCTACATTCAATGTGGGGCTCAAACCCACAACCCTGAGATCAAGAGTCTCTCGCTTCACCGACTGAGCCAGCCAGGCACCCCCAAAAGGGATGTGTTTCTGCTACGTGCTATAATGTGGATGAACCACGAGAACATGAGCGCTCACGGAGGGAACGAGACACAGAAGGCCACCCGGCGTGTGATTCCACGTGGGTGACACGTCCGGAACAGGCTCATCCTGACAGAAAGTGGGGCAGTGGTTTCCGGGGCCCAGGGGTGGGGGTGGCTCATAAGAGGTACAGTGTTTCATTTGGGAATGGGTAATGGTGACAGAGGAAGCACCTTGTGAATGTCCTAAGCACCGCTGAATCGTACCCTTTAAAACGGCGAGTTTTATGTGATGTGTTTTCACCTCACCAGGAAAGAACACTAGACAAGGGTGAAGCAGCCCATCCTCCTCACCGGGAGCCTGCCTGTGTTTGGGGGATGCTGGCTCCCCACGGGACAGGGCACTTCAAATGCTTCGTATCCAGTTTGAGATGCGCAGGTTCGGGGGTCTCTAATCTCCATGCTCTCAACCCCACGTGAGGTCAACCTGTTACACTCATGGGAAGCCATTTTGCCGTTTCCCAGAAGGAAGTGCGCTGGGACTGGCCTTGCTGCCCAAACGAGGGGGGTTGACAAACAGCCATGCCTCTTCCATGGGTGGGATGCTGGGTGCCTATTAAAGACAACGGGGGAGGAGAAATTCTAAAGATGTGGAAATACGCCCACACGATAAAGGGAAAGGCACAGACCATGTGACAGCTGGAGGTCACACAAACCCATTTTGTTAGAGCCCCCGGCTCTGTCGGCATTCTCCCAGGGCCCTAGCCTGGAGTCAGCTCTGCCTAACAATCCCTGGGACCCTGGAGAAGACCACTCTCACAGCCCCCTCCCCCTATGCACACCGGTAGTAAACTGAATAACATGCCCCCCAAACTCGCATCCACCCAGAACCTCAGAACATGGATTTATTTGGAAATACAGTCTGCACATGTAATCAAGTTAAGATGAGGTCATCCCACGTCAGGGTGACCCCAAAGTCCAGTGACCAGTGTCATTATAAAAAGAGGAGAGAGGGCGCCTGGGTGGCTCAGTCGTTAAGCGTCTGCCTTCAGCTCAGGTCATGATCCCAGGGCCCTGGGATCGAGCCCCGCATCGGGCTCCCTGCTCCGCGGGAAGCCTGCTTCTCCCTCTCACACTCCCCCTGCTTGTGTTCCTTCTCTCACTGTGTCTCTCTCTGTCAAATAAATAAATAAAATCTTTAAAAAAAAAAAAAGAGGAGAGACACACAAAGACACAGACAGAAGACAGCCAGGGGAGGATAGAGAAAGGGATCCGAGTGATGCATCTACAAGCCAAGGGCTGCTAAGAGCTGCCAAGGACCTGAGAAGCTGGCAGAGGCTGGAAGGACGCTTCCCTGGAGCCTCTGGAGGGAGCACAGCCCTAAGACACCTTGATCTCAGACTTTGGGCCTTCAGAACAAGAGAGGATAAATCTCTGCTGGTTAAGCCACTGAGTTTGTGATACTTCATTGCAGCTGCCCCAAGAAAACACCATGAACCTTGGAAAAGGGAAGAGAAGGGCAGGAAGGTGCAGGGGAAGTCCTGTGGTGCACTGGGTGCTGGGTGCCGGCCTCCTTATATTTCCCAGCACGTTCATGCCTCCCAGGACTCTTCATTCAACACCATTACTGACCCTGCCTTTAAGGAGGGATGGCAAATGGTGATTCGGAAGGGACAGGTCAGCAGCTCAAAGCCACACAGCAGGTCTACAGACCAGGTTGGGGGACCTTTGGCATGGGAGGGGACATGGGGACTCGGGGCAGTAAGGTCCTAGGGCACCTCGGCT
Source organism: Mirounga leonina (assembly GCF_011800145.1). Lineage (NCBI taxonomy): Eukaryota > Metazoa > Chordata > Mammalia > Carnivora > Phocidae > Mirounga > Mirounga leonina. The sequence continues at coordinate 57,865,303 of NW_023270855.1, read as the reverse complement.
GACCCTGTGCCTCCTCCCCAGCCTCAGCCCTCACTCATGTGAGGCTGAGCAGAGTCTGGCCCAGGATTCAAAGACCTCCTTTTTTATGCCAGTGCCCAGAAAACCTCTAGGCTTTAAAACCAAAGACCTCAGAGGAATGAGGAGGAGAAAGGGAGGTGGCGGGAGGAGGTAAAAGGCCGAGAAGAGGAGGGAGTGGAGGAGGAGAAGGTGAAAGGAAGGGGACCAGAAGGGCCTCACCTGTACCAACACACTGGCCTTGTTTTTCCTGTTTCCTCATCTGTTAAATGGGGATAACTTATCCAACGCATAGGATTTGCAAGGACCAATGCGTTCAACACATGCAAAGCACTTAGCCCCGTGCCCAGCTCGGTGAATACTATGCAGAAAACGAATCTGAGGCAGAGAAAAGCAAGCAGGAGGAGGAGTGGGGACAGACCTGTTCTGGGGCAGCTGCTGTCTCTGAGCCAGTGACTTCCCTCTCCGGGCCTCGGCCTCCCCACCTGATGCCCACTGAGTCCCCACGGATCCCCCCCGAGCAGGTACTATCTTGACCCCACTTACAGGTGTGAACAGTGAGGCCGCTCAGCTGGTGGGCGGGGGGGGGGGGGGGGGGGGGGCGGGCCCCCGGGGGCACCGGCCCCCTCCCCTAAGCCCTTCTCCGAGCTTATTACCCCCCCCCGGGGGGGGGGGGGGGGGGGGGGGCCCCCGGGGGGGTGCC
>NW_023270855.1:57844467-57864485 GCF_011800145.1 Mirounga leonina | reverse complement strand
GAGGCGCCGGGTGAGCGTGAGCTGCCCTTGCTGTTGTTGTTATTATTACTGACGGGAGCGGAGGGGAGGGGGTGGCGGGTGGCGGGGGCACCGGTCCCCTCCCTTAAGCCCTTCTCCGAGCTTATTAAGCGCCTCGGGCCGCGGCGATCGATGGCCACTGGGCGCCGGCTGCAGCATCCCTCCCGGCCGCGGGCCGCGCATGCGCGCGGGCGCCCGATTGATCGCGGCCGCCTGGGCGCCCTCGCCGCGCCGGCCCCGCCCCTCCGCCCGCCGCGTTGCCCGGCAACCGCGGCTCGGCGCGCTCCCATTGGCCGGCGGCGCGCCGGGCTCCCGGGCGGCGCGTGGTCAGTTGGTCAGCGCGGCCGCGGCGTGGCCGGGGGCCTGGCTGCGGGCGCGGGTCGATGCCGCCTCCCGTCTGACCTTTCCCGGCGCGCGGAGGGGGCCGCGGGCGGGAAGGGGGGCGGGGAGGACGGGGCAGCCCGGGCCGCCTCGGAAAAAAGTTTATTGACCCGTTTCTTATCTCGGGGCCGCACGGCTTCCCGCGGTGGGGGCGGCGGCGTGGCCGGGGCGGGGGGCGAGGCGGCGGCGAGGACCCCTGCCCGGCTCTCCCCGCGCCCCCCAGCCCGCCCGGGGCCGTGGCTTCCGCGCTGCCCCGCCATCTCCCCGGGCCGCCTGGCCCCTGCCCGAGCTGGGAAAAGCCAGACTGGCCCGGGGCTCGCCCCGAGTCACCGGACCCAAGGGCTGGAGGTGGACCTGTACCCGAGAAGCGAGGCCCGGGGGCTTCGGATTCCGCCCCCCGCCCCCCGCGGCCCGCCCCACCCCCCAAGAAAGCCAGCACGTGTGTCCATTGATCCAGTTGCTCGGGTCCCCCACACTCACCGCCGCAGCCCTGTAAGGAGGGACGGCGGTTTAAAGTAAAATGCGGTGTTGCAATCGAAGTGCCGGGATGCTGTGTGATCCTGGCGCCTGAGCAACAGCTCCCGTCAGAGAAGTCCGGGGAGGCCGAGGCCCTGGCTCAAGGCAGCAGACTCCAGAAGACACTGGTTATTGGGGGGCGGGGTGCCCTCAACCTTCCAGCGTAGTCAAGAAACAAAATCCCAAAGCCCCCAGCAAGTAGCTGGGTTTATTAAAATGAACGCGTGAATTTGGTCAAAGGAAAGCTTATTGTAAAGATAAAGATGCTGTTGGGGCGCCTGGGTGGCTCAGTCGTTAAGCATCTGCCTTCCGCGCAGGTCATGGTCCCGGGGTCCTGGGATCGAGCTCCACGTCTGGCTCCTGGCTCGGCGGGAAGCCTGCTTCTCCCTCTTCCACTCCCCCTGCTTGTGTTCCCTCTCTCGCTGTGTCTCTCTCTGTCAAATAAATAAATAAAATCTTAAAAAAAAAAAAAGATAAAGATGCTGTTTATAAAATGCTAGGGTTGGGGCGCCTGGGTGGCTCAGTTGGTTAAGCGACTGCCTTCGGCTCAGGTCATGATCCTGGAGTCCCGGGATCGAGTCCCAGGATCGAGTCCCGCATCGAGTCCCAGGATCGAGTCCCGCATCGAGTCCCGCATCGAGTCCCGCATCGAGTCCCGCATCGAGTCCCGCATCGAGTCCCGCATCGGGCTCCCTGCTCGGCGGGGGGTCTGCTTCTCCCTCTGACCCTCCTCCCTCTCATGCTCTCTGTCTCAAATAAATAAATAAAATCTTTTTAAAAAATGCTAGGGTTTCCTGTGTGGGGGCAAAAACACATTTCTTCTTTCTTCAGGGGTGGAAAACAAGACTGAATTACTTGCTGTGAATAGGTAGGTTGTTGTGGGGTTGTGTTTTTTTTTTTTTTTTTTTAATAGTTTAGCATGCACAACGGTTTTGGTATGCATGCTGTGCCAAGTTCAGTGTTGAGGGGTTTGTTTAAATGATCTCAATTAACCCCCCCACACACCACTCATGTCAGCGTGATTTTACAGAGGAGGAAACTCTGAATGCGTTGCTATTACCACTTTGGAAGAGGACAAATCCGTTGGCCACAGCCTTGCCCACCTAAAGTCAGCTGTGGTCGTTTTGCTCGGGGGGGGGGGACGGTCCCTGGCCTTGATGCTACCCACAGACACACCGTACGGAGCTGCAGTCTTCATGTCGCCTCCACCAACATTTTGCATTTATGCCACTTTATTTTTCACATAACGTTGCACCTGAGGAGTGTCCAGCCCCCTTCCGAGGCCTTTGCATTTCTAATTCTTAACAGCTGAGGAAGGCTGCATTGACCGATGGGCTGTGTGGGGGTTATTTTTGAAAGCAGATGCGGGAATTCAATTTTTATTTTAACCTGGTTATTGAGTGGGGAGGAGGAGGGAGGCGGAGGTTAGCCGATGCGTGTGCAAGATGAAAAAGCTGGATTTTATCAAAGGATGAGCTATTTTGAAAATGGCTGCTTGGGTCTGGAACGTGTGAATGGCTCAACGGCAGCTCTAAACGGATGTGTGTGAGTGTGTCCGAGTGGGGGTGTGACTCCGTGTGCATTTTAGTGTAGGATTGTGCGAGCAGATTACGAGTGTGGGGTTGTGTACATGTGCGTGCATGAGTGTGAGCGGGGGGCTTGTGTGCGTGTGTAAATGGGCACGAGTGGGGGTGTGTGCATTGTGCGAGGGAGTGAGAGGGGGAGGGAAGCAGAAGCTGTGTACAAATGTGTGTATTTTGAGTGTGGGTGCATGTGAGGTGGATGGGGGTGGTGACAGGTTACATGTGAGTGTGTGTACGCACATGCCTGTGTAGATATTTGCGTGCATGTGTGTGCAGATATGTGAAAACATGTGTGTGAGGGCGTGTGTGGGAACACAGGTGTTGTGCGTGTTGGTGCGAGTGTGCAGGTGTGTGTGTGAGTGCGCCTCAGCTCCCCACTTCCTGCAGCGGCTCTGTCCCTGCCTGGGTCTGTCTGCTCTCCTGCTGTCCCCACCTCAGGGACTCTGGTCTGTCCCTGCCCTCTGCTTACCTGCTCACCTTCCCTCGGGCGCCACCTTCGCGGGTCCCCAGGTGCCTCGCCTGGGAGAACACTCCACGGTTCTACTTATGCATTCGTGCGGTAAACGTTGGCACTCTCTGAGGGCAGGGGGCTGCGTCAGGGCCCAGGGCAGGACGACCGGACAGGCGTCCCTGTGCCGTGAGGCTACTGGCCCAGGCCGCACGCGCCCAGCACCCTGGCACCATGACCAGTGTGGAGGCCCCCTTGATAGATGGAGAAGCTGAGGCCTGGACAGCAGGCCCCCCCACCCCAGGGTGTGCCTCCTAGCCCATCCCTGTGCCCGCCCTGACAGGGGTCAGCTGCCCTGGAACACTGTCCCCGTTGGACCCGGCTGGGCGCATGGATTTCCAAAGTCATCTCCCCATCTGGCTGCTTTATTAACCCAATTCGACTGATCAAGTGATTGACATCTTTGCTGATTGGCTTCTCCTGCCCCTCCAGGGACCTGGGCCAGGTGCCCCCTACCTCCATCTCCATGAGTCCAGGAGGAGAGGGGACACTGGGACCCCCTCACAGCCCCATGTCTCTCTCTCTCTCTCACACACACACACGCACACTCACAATTACAATGATACGCTTTTGGTCACTAGGTCAATATAAGTGGATCTTTCTGGGAGGCAAATGTGCCAACATCTAACAAAATTAAAAGGGCAGATTCAAGATGCAAGTTTGGTGAGGACAAGAACTTTTTATCTACCGCCTTCCCTGCTGGGTCCCGAGCCCCTTATAACTATGCCCAGCACACAGTAGGTGCTCAATAAAAGGTAACTGACTTCCCCTGGTCCATGTGTTCCACCAGAAATTTACCCCACAGGTACACGCACAGAAGGGTGCTAGGATTTACAGAAGAGTCTGTTCTCTGCAGCATCCCCTGGTCCAGCAACAATCTGGAAACAACCTAAAGAGCCAACAACAGGATGCCGGGTAGGTAAGTCGCAGGCAGGGCGCGGCACAGAGGCAAAGCATTAAATATTCCAAAGGTCTACTTGGTGAAAAGCCTACCTGCCCCAAAGGAGTTGGCAACTCGTGTCCACACAAAAACCTGCACACGGATGTTTAGAGCAGCTTCATAGTTGCGCAAACCCGGACAACCAAGGTCCCTTCGGGACACAGATGGACACATAGACCAGGCTCCACCCGGACAAGGGAATATTATCCAGCCCTGAAAAGAAATGAGCCATCGAGCCAGGCAGAGACACAGAGGAGCCTCAGCGGCACGTCCCTGGGTGAGAGCAGCCGGGCTGAGAAGGCCGCACACCGTGTGGTTCCGGGTCTAGGACGTCCTGGAAACAGCAGAAGGATCTGCGGTGGCCGGGGGTTTGGTGAAGAGAGGAATGGGTGGAGCACAGAGGGTTTTGAGGGCAGGAAAACCCTCCCTGTTACACTTTAATGGTGGGCGCACAATCTTATGCAATGAAGACCCATAGAAAGTACATGGCAGAGCAAGAACTTTAATGTTTGGACTCTAGTTAATGTGCAAGCATTCTGTGGCTGCCGAAACAAAGGAGTGGCTTAAGCAAGAGAAAACTATTCTCTCCCAGCTCTGGAGCCGGAAGTCCAAGTCAGGGCTCAGGTTCTTTGGAGGCCGTGGGGGAGAATCTCTCCCAGGCTCTCCCAGCTTCCGGGGTTTGCTGGCCAACTTTGGTGTTCCTTGGTCTGTGGACGCGTCACCCCATCTCTGCCCGTATGGTCACGTGGCTTCTACCCAGGTGTGTGTCTGTGTCCAAACGTCCCCTTCTTATAAGGACACCAGTCCTGTCACATTAAGACCCACCCAAATGGCCTCATCTTAACCTGTTCAGATACAAAGCCCCTATTTCTTTTTTTTTTTAAGGTTTTATTTATTTATCTGAGAGAGAGAATGAGATAGAGAGAGAGAGCATGAGAGGGGGGAGGGTCAGAGGGAGAAGCAGACTCCCTGCCGAGCAGGGAGCCCGATGCGGGACTCGATCCCGGGACTCCAGGATCATGACCCGAGCCTAAGGTCTTTTAACCAACTGAGCCACCCAGGCGCCCTAGCCCCTATTTCTAAATAAGGCCACATTGGCAGGTTCTGCGGGGGACACAATTCACACCATAACCATTAATAATGATGTATTAATATTGGTTCATTAATTATAACAAGTGCACCACACGGTTAGCAATGGAGGAAAGTGGGGAGGGGTGTATGAGAGAATCCCCCATGCTGCTCCCCTAAAGCTATTCTCAAAGGGAGAGTCTATTAAAAAAAAAAAAGAAAAAGAAAAGAAGTGCCAAAAAGTATGTGGAGAATGCTGACATCTGAGAATGGGTACAGTGGTCCGTGCTCTCCCACTTCTCCCGGGCGTGAGGGGACCGCAGGGCAGAGGTCACCATGCAGCCGGGAACAGGATGGCCCGGGAGGGTGAGGCCCAGGGGGAGGCTTATTTTTCCCTGTATAATTGTTGTGGTGGTTTACATTTTGTCCCCCGCGCGCCTATCACTTGCTCAAAAACAAGATGTAACAAAACTGTGAAGATCCTATTTTGTGACTGGGCTTTCCTGACATTGGCAGTAACAGGGGAACCCGGGCCCTCCCGCCCCGTCTCCGCTTCAAATGATCTCATCGGAGACTCTCTCATTCCCTGAGACCCCTGTCTCTGTCCTCCTAGCTCAACAGCTTTGAGCGGGAAGGAGGTGGGGGCAGCTCATATCTACAACTCAGTTCCCCGTCTATGATATTAGATATTACCATCAGCTTATCCAAAAACAGTGTTTATTTTCACTAAGAAAATAATAGTAATTCAACCCCTGTCCTGGCAGCCCCTCCCTCTCAGTGATGCAGCGCCCCATAACCCCAAGCTCCTCCAACCGCAGGACCTTTGCATATGCTGTTCCTACTGCCTGAATGTTGTTCCCACTTGTCTTCACAGACGCCTGCTCCACCTGTGGCTTTCAGGGCAAAGGTTGCGTTCTGAGGGGAGCCCCCGGGCCACCTGTCCAGCCCCCAGCCCGCCCCCAGCCCTGTGATTCTGGGTGGTGCTGTAAGATCTGCTACCCCTGGACTGTGAGCTGCCCTGCTCCCTGTGCGCACAGTAGGTGCAATAAGGACGAAACTAAGCAGAGACTCCACCACGGTGGGCAGCAGGAACGCAGGCCCTGGGAGCAGCCGTCTGGAGCCCCCTCCCCAAGCCCCCCAAGCCTGGGGGAGGGGGAGAAGAGGCCCCTTTAAGGGTCCAGCGCCACCCTCTTTTCTCAGCCACCCAGCACCCACCCACCTGAGCGAGGCTCAAGCAGCCCATTAAGCGATTTTTTTCCTCCACTTACAGCTACCGGCATCGACAGGGATACTCAATATCTGAGGGGCTGCTGGCCTTGGAAGAGAGATCGCAGCCGCCTCGATAAAATATTCTCTCTTGTCAGTGCCTCCCCTACCCCCGCTGAAGCTGCGTGCCTGATCCCCTGCTCTAATGAGCTCTGTTCTCTCCTCCCCAGTCGGATGAGACGCTGCCCCCTCCTCAGCCTTCCGAGCTCAGCTCAAGGGTGGGGGGAGGTGGGGAGGTGGAAGGAGAATCACTTGCTACCTGTCCAGGTTCTGGTGGGACCATCTCCCCCAGGAAGTCCTCCCAGATCACTCGAGCCCAGGCTCCAATTCCTACAGCCCTGATCATCTCATGCTTTGAGGTGGGGGGCTGGGGTACACAGAGGGACTGGGGTCCATATGGGGTCGCATGGTAGTGTCCAGATGCCGAATTCCTCCTCTGTCCGTTCACCCAGCAGAGGGTGGGGCAGAGATAGGCTCGGGGACTCCCAGCCCTGTGTGGCCAGGGCTGAGCCCATGCGAGGGGCCGAGCAGGATCGAGCGAGGGCACAGAAGCCGTAGGGCTGGGGAGGGACGAGACTGCATGCAGGGCGGGAGTGAGCCCCTCGGCAGGCAGTGGTGATGACCTGGACAGCAGACAGGCCCAGTGACTGGACCGGGCCGTCCAGCCTGCCCAAGGATGGCGGCCATGGGGTCTGAGCCCCATGGCAAGAGGGGGATCCCCAATGGCCAGGCTGAGAGGGAAGCCCCTCCCCAGGCCCAAAGCCTCCAATTCTGGCTTCAGCACCAAGAACAGCTCCCTGCCCATCTCCGGAGCTCTGGAGGGGTCCCCATTAGTCAGGGCATCCACAACAGGACCCTCCACTAGATGTCCCCTAGATAGACCCCACTGCTTCCTGGAGGGTCCGTAGGGGCCTCCTGGGACCTCCTTGGGCCTCAGTGTCCTCACTAAAGTCAAAACGATGCCTTGTCCTCAGGAGGTAGGGAGGATGGGGACGGCAGAGGTCAACGCTGTTTGTAAACTGTGAGTTCCTGCCACGGGCCGCGATTTTCCTCAGCATCTAGAGCTCTGCAAAGTCTGCACACAGAAGGGGCTCGGGGTGAGTGTTGGCTGAATGAACAAGTACATGAATATTTCTAAAATTTCAAATTGGATCCCACCCCCTTGTTGTACAAGGGGAAACTGAGACTGGAGAAGAATGTGGCCAGATTCCAGCATCTTCTCTCCAGGCCTGAGGGCCTCCTGGGCAGGGGGAGGCGGGGAGGGGAGAAGGCCTCTGGTGGTGGGGGGTGGGAGCACTGTCACCCACAACTGTACAAATACTGATCCACTATGTGGGGCGATGCCACGGTCCCAGAGGCCCAACTCTGGCCAGACTCTCAGGAAGCCCCCGGGCTAGGGGGTCCTTGGAGAGGAGTGAAGGGGCTGGGGCTGGGGGTGGGGAAGGGCAGCAAGGTCTCTATCTGGGAGGGGAGTGGAAGGTGTACAGAGCAGGGGGCATTGGAGCTGGGCTCTGCAGGTTGGGTAAGAGATTCCTGGGGCAAGCAGAGGGACAAGGGAACAGCAGAAGCACGGGCAGGGAGATGGAAGAACGTGGCCCACTTGGGAAGAGCTGGGAGGGCTCCCCGCTCCAGGGGAGGATGGGGGTGGATGGAGGGTCAGGCTTGCAGCTGGAGGCCTGCTGGGGGCTCAGCCACGAGGACGAGGACGAGGACGAGGAGCGGGTGGGGGTAGGCTGGGGGGAGGGTTGCACAGATGGACCCAGGCACTCATTGGGGGGAGACCAAAGCCTCACCCCCCCGCCATTCACCAGACATCAAACCCAGCCTCTCCCCCTTCCAGGATATTAATTTTTCAGAGAAGAAAATGCTTTTTGTATTTTTTCCAGGCAAAATATTGATAATGGGCTTAATGTGCCTTTCCTGCTTTTGTGTGTTGAGAGGGCTTTTCCATCCTGGTTGCTGCAGAAGCCGCACACCCCACCCCCGCCTCAGCCCCCATCGGCAGACCCTCACTTGGCTGCCCCAGTGTCTGCAGGGGGGGGGGGTGGATGGCTGCTGAGCGGGTTGGCGCAGCCCCCTCCCTCCTCGAGCCCCCCACCTCCGCCTCCACAAAGCCAGACACTCGCCGCCCCACGGTGGGTCGATGCGCCCTGCCAGGGGAGCTGGTGTTTCTGGCGGCTGCAGGCTGAGATACATTTCAAGTTGTTTGAAATCTGCCTTCCTTTCTCTCATGGCACTTGAGAGGCAGGAAGGTAGGGAGGTCCATCCATCAACCCACCCACCCATCCACCCATCCATCCACCACCCACCCATCCATCCATCCATCCATCCTCCCATCCATGCATCCATCCACCACCCACCCATCCACCACCCACCCACCATCCATCCATCCGTCCATCCATCCTTCCACCCATCTGTCCGTCCATCCGTTCATCCATCCATACACTCACCCATCCACCCACCCACCCACCATCCATCCATCCACCCATCCACCATCCATCCATCCCTCCATCCCTCCATCCACCCACCCACCATCCGTCCATCCCTCCATCCATCCATCCACTCATTGTACATCACCCAGTGACTATGCACCTACTTCATACCAGGCTGGGTGCTGGGTGTTGGGGCTGCAACCACCGCTTGGGCAGACCTGAACCCCTGCCCCCTTGGAGTTCAGCCTGGTGTAAGAGAAGGGTGCTAAGCAAAACACTCCAGGAAAAAAATATATATCACCACAAATCGTAACAAGACCCTTGTAGGAGAGACACAGAAGTGTGAGATCATAAAACAGTGAGGGGCTGACTGAGTATGGGAGCCAGAGGGCTTCCCTGAGGTGGTGACAGCAAATGGGACCTGGAGGACCAGAAAGAGTGGTCTCTGCAAAGAGGGACAGTGAGGAGCTCAGCATTCCTCTGGAGGGAGCAGCCTGTGCAAATGTCCTGAGGCATGAAATAGTAGAATCTGCTCTCTCAGTGGTTCTCAAATGTAAGTACGCAGCAGGATCCCCTGGAAGGCTCACTAAAGGCCAGACAGCCAGTCCCCCACGTCTGGAGATACCCCACATGTAGGGGCACTAATTCAGCAGGTGGGGCTCTCAGTCTGAGAACTACTGCACCAGGGGAAGCCAGCCAATAGCTTGCTGAGATGCAGACATGAGCCAGACCTCCAGGGGTGGGCAGCGGGGGCACTGGAGCCAGAAGACCCCCAGCCCCCACTTACTCTCTGTGTGCTCTGGGAGGGCTCACTCAAACCTCCAGACCTCAGTCTGTCCATCTGGAAAATGAGCATGATAAGCATCCCAGCTTCCTGCAACTGGAGAAAGAATGAGCCAAGAAGACCCAGGTCAAAAGCTTGGTGCAGAGCCTGGCACACAGTAGGTGCTCGGTAAATGTAAGTGCCAATGAATATCTGTGTGATTTATTAAGGAGCAGGAGACCTTCACTGAGCCGGTCAAAATGCAGCAAGCAAGAGCATGTCCCCATGTATTCATTAGTTACTGCTGAGTAATAAACACGCAAGTCTCCCAGCTTCAAGCGACACACTTCTATTATGTTTCAGTTTCTGGGCGTCGGTGGTCTGGGCGTGGCTTAACTGGGTCCCCTGCTCTGTCCACAGGCAACAGTCGAGGTGCCAGCCCAGCTGAAATCCTTCCTAGATTTCCAGGTCCTTTTCCAAGCTCACATCGTCGTTGGCAGAATTCAAGTCCTGTGGTTGTAGGATTGACGTCCCCCGTTTTCTTTCCGGCTGTTGTCTGGGAGCAGGGTGCTCGCAGTCACGGGAACATGTCAGCCGACTCCCAACATGTGGTTCCCTCCAGACCCCTAATAACATGGCAGCTTGCATCCTACTCACCACCCAGGGCCATGGCCATGCCTTCTGATAGCTACAAAAGTATGAATGGCCATAGATATGTACATATTTGCAAGTGTTTCTCTTTTTGCATTCCCTGCAGGGGAGCTCAGAGCCAACACTGTGGCCCAGCTGTGGCAAGGGTTTAGCACCACCTGATGCAGGTTTAGTGGACTAACTTGCCTTCCAGCTACAGCTTCTCTCCACTTCACTTCTCATTTGTTTCTCGGGCTGCCCTGCCTCTCTGCAACCCCTCTGCCTCAACCTTCTGGACCCCAAGCAGACCGAGAAGGCCAGCATTTGAGCACTGTACCTCCCTGGTGCGGACAGGGCGACACTGCCCAGAGCAGTTGTGAGAACTGGCCCAAGAACCCAGCAAAGAAAAAGATAGAGAATCAGGACAGAAGCTGGGCTCAGTTCCAGACGATCAGCTTTTGAGAGCTTGGGCTCAGGGCATCGCACACCTTCAATTAAAACACACACAGAGACAAAGCGACCTCTGAGCAGGTTGCATCAACCAGCAGAAGACCGCACGGCAGCGACCTCCTCCTCCCCTGATCCTGAACCCAGAGCTGGGATGTGGGGCTGCCCTCAGCATAAATAATCATCCACAAACGTGCGTCCACCCACACATCGATCTGCAGCCAGGACAGTAATGTTGCTTCAGGGAAACTCAGTCGCCCAAGCTGCATGAAATCCACACCCCAGGCTGGCCCGGGACCCCTCCAGCCATTGAACCAGGGCCCAGCTTGGCCCAGCAGCCCTCCTGAGCCCCCCGGGGGAAGGTGGGGGCCATGGCGTGTGCTTTCTTATGCTGCATGTTTAGCTGTCATCCTGAACTGGACAGGCCCTGACCCAACCCTCCAGGTACAATAGAGCGGACTTCCCGGGCACAGGCCCCTGCCGGACACCAGGGCACCCCGAACCCTCTTTGTGCCTTCTCCAGGGACTCCCAGGCTGGAGAGAGAAACAACAGGCCCCCGGGAGGGGAGCCCGCGGTGCTGGGAGCAGAGGAGGTCTTACAGGACAGGGTGGGATCAGCACAGGGCCCTCTTGAGGTGTTGTCCTCAGACTCCCCAAACCCCCCATCTGAGCCATCCTCATCTGAGCCATCCTCTTTCCTGAGCTGCCTCTTTCTGGCAAAGCCCACCCTTCCAAACCCAGCCCCGAGTTTGCATTAGAAGGATGGTTAATGTGGGTGAGCACATACCACGCACCAGGGCCTTGTCCATGCCCCTAACTTGTGTCAGTTCACAAGAGTTCAACGTGAAATCCCCATTTCTGGATGGAGAAACTGAGGTACAACACAGCGGGTGCATCACTCAGCGTCCGTCAGCAGGGCCCGAGTCCACACCCCACTTCTGTAATTGTCAAGGAAGCCAGAGAGCTAACGCGTAAAATGCGAATGATCGCCCTGGCTTTGCCCACCGGCCAGGCTGGTGAGGGGGGTGCTAGACTGAGGTGGACAGATTCTCTGATGATGCCCAGGGATGCAGCAACGCCCGGGATGCTTGTCTCTGCCTGGCTTGCCCCCATTCACTCTCCCTCACAGCCCCCTCACTTCCACCCCACTGAGAGGAGTCAGAAGATGGGGGGGTGTGCACAGAAGCAAACCAGGGACCCCAGAGCAAACCCATGAAGCCAAGGCTGCTTAACCCAAGGCCGCTGTGGGCCCTCGTGCTGCCTGCCAGAACCTCCCGTGTGGTGGGGGCACGTACTGACCCGCTCCGAGGGTCCCCATGGGCAGTGGCCTGAAGCTGCACAGCCTGGAGGGACAGGGAGGAGCCCCCCCACCTGCCCCCCCCACCATACCCTCTTCCCCTCCCCCCTCCCAGGCCCCGCTGAAATCCCAGGCTCTGGCCCTGGTCCTTTGGGTCCCCTGCCCTCACTGCCCACCTGGTTTCGCTCACTCCGTCTGGGGCAAGGACACAGCTCGGTGGCTGCACCGGTCACAAGCATTTTCTGAGTCTCTCCCACTTGCACTCAAGTTTGCACCGTGTGTGGGGGGGGGGTTAAAGATTTTATTTATTTATTTGAGAGAGAGAATGAGAGACAGGGAGCATGAGAGGGATGAGGGTCAGAGGGAGAAGGAGACCCCCCGCTGAGCAGGGAGCCCAAAGTGGGACTCGATCCCGGGACTCCAGGATCATGACCTGAGCCGAAGGCAGTCGCTTAACCAACTGAGCCACCCAGGCACCCCATGTGTGTGGTTTATGTCCATTTCACAGCTAAGCAAACTGAGCCCCTGGAAGGGTCCATGATGTGTGCAAGGGGGCGCTGCACTGGGAACCCACAACTTGCCCTTGATCATGCAGGGGCGAAGCCTGTGGCAGCAAAAAGGCCCTCGGCGATGTTCCCCTTCATCCCTGGGCAACAAGGCACCCACAGGAGGATAGCACCCCAGAGGTTAGGGGTCAGGTGCCCTAAAAACAGCCAAGGTGGGACTCAGTCTCCCCACGCAGGAAATGGGCGAGTGGAGGAAGCCACCCTTTGGGGGTTGAAACACCTACAGCACCACTTAGCGGGGGCCTCTGCCAATGCACATCCACCTGCACCCCACCTTTTTTTCTGCATCTGGGATCTGAAGGTCTTTGATTTTCCCAGGCAGCTGAGAGACACCTGCTCTGGGAGGTTTTCTCACCTGAAAAACAAGCAAGGGGTCAACCAGATGACCCTCAGCCCTTCCCAACCCCTCCTGTCCCTGCAGGTACTGTGACCCCTCCGATCAGGGGGCCCTTCTGATGGGCCTATGCCAGAAGGATGTCCCCAATTTCTCACTCTGGTGCCTTACTCCCCCCCACCGTCTCTCCCCTCCAGGCAGGGGTGAGGGGAGGTAGGGGCTGGAGGAAGTTCTGCTCTCTGCCAAGTCCCAGGAGAGGCTGCTGAGAGGGGCCTGTCTTCTTGCCTCTGATGCACAGGGAGTTCAATAATAAGAGAAATGTAGTGTTGTGTTTGTGTTTTTTAAAAGTGAGGGGGAGAGAGAGAGGGAAGCCCCCAGTTCCTACCAGCCAAAGTGCAGGATTTATTATGGAGGCAATTACAGATGGAAGCCGTGGGGACTGCTCCGAGGGGCCTGGGTGCTCGTTAGGGAGGTGGGCTAACCCACAGTTACAGCTGTTAGCAGCGGAGGGGAGGGAGGGAGGGGGAGGGAGGAGGAGGGAGGAGGCCAGAGAGGAAGAGAGAGTGGGGGAGGGGAGGGGCCAGGGAGGTGGACAAGAGGAGCATCAAGACTCCTCTTCCTTACCAGCGGGAGAAACTGAGGCCGCCCTCGGCCCCTCCAGACCTCAGGGCTCTGCTTCTCTGCCACCTGGGGCTCCCCCAAGGGTCAGGCCCCAGCGTTCGTGGTGGGGGTGGCCATGACTTTTCCAGGAGAAGCCCGGTTCACCCTTCCCTCCCTGGGTCCCTTTCCTGTTTCACTGGCTGGTGGGTGGCATGGGAGGCTCCAGGAGCGCCGCAGGACCCCCCCCCACCTTCATCCAGGCTGTGAGCAGCCCAGCACTGGAGGAGGGGACCCCTGCAAGTGTGGGCGGGCTCTCTCTTCTGGTCTCTTCCCATTGCCTCCCACAAATGTGGGGGGGCATGGGTTCCTTGGGATTGTCCAAAGGACCCCGTCAGAGGAATGTTCTGTGTAGCTGAAACCCATGCTGCAATGCATAAGGTCAGCTGGGACAGCCCGTTAGGGCTCAGAGCCAGGCCAGCCAGTCCTGCAGACCTGGGACTGGTTCCTGGCTGGGGGCCTCGGGCAGATCCTAGAAACTCCCTGCACCTGTTTCCTCCTCTGGAAAATGGGTATAATTAGAGTGGCTGCCTCAGAGTCCCACCTCCCCCAGCTTGCAGAAGGCACAATGGGGAGGGGGCAGGCAGTTGACCTGGGGCTCTGCTGGGTGCATTACTCCCCTGGGGAAATCTGGGACCGCCCCCCTCACCTCCTGGGCAGGAAGGAGTGAGGTAACTCTGGGTTGAAGGGAGAACAGTCTCCTCCCCTCAGCAGGAGGAACCTACCAGGCTCAGGAGTAAAGAGCTCTGCCTCCCCCACACCCACTGATATGGGGTCGGGTTCATTCTATCCCCGCCCTCATCTATCGTGAGCTCCATTTGTGCAGACTGAGTCTGGAAGGAGTTGTTCTCAAGGCTGCCTGGCCCCCTCCTGCCTGGCCTCCCCAGCTGACATTTAAGGCTTGGCTCTGACACCATCCCCCACTCTGCTCCCCGCTTTATCTCATTGACTCATTCAACAAATATTTCCTTAATGAAGGCCTGTGAGGAACCTGGGGACTGGTAAGGCCAACCTCCCAGCCCCAGCCCCAGCCCCTTCTGCCCCAGATCCTAAGGGGTCTTTCAGACCTTGACTCACCTACCTGATGGAACTCCTACACATCCCACAAAACTCAGCATCAAGGTCCTCTGCTGGGAAGGCTGTTGCCCTCGCCCCAGTCCTTACTCAGAAGGAAGGACGACTCTGTAGTCTGTCCCCCTCCCCAAGCCCAGGAGCTACACGGGGAGGGTGAGGAGAGACCTCAGCTCTGGGGTGGGGGCTGAACTAAGAGATTTGTTCAAATCCAGCGAGTGGCCCAGCTCCCTGCCTCCAGCTTGGACTTGTAGGTTCTGCCTGGTGGGCGAGCACCCCGGCCCCAGTCTCAACTTCCCAGTGTCCCTCCGAGAGGGCCCGGCCCCACACCCAGAGAGGCAGCAAGGGGGTGGGGGGCCGCCAGCCCTTGGGGATGGTGGTGCTGAGTCTCTGCCTCCCCTACTTCCTGGCCAAGCGGAAAGCGTGCCATGTGTTCAGATAAATGGCAAATTAATGGGGCGCCAGGTCAGGGCGAGGCTCTGCAGCCGGATGCCGTCCCGGGTTACCTGGGGCGGAGGCCCCCCCCCCCCGACCCTCCCCGAGCAGGAGGGGCATCGTCCTCACTCCCGACTGGGTCCTCCGTCTCCGCGTCTGGAAGGTGGGCGCTCTCCCAGGCCTGTCCTCCCGGCCTGCGTGTGGCGACCCTTGCGGAGGGTGGGTGTCTGTGGCCGCACGCTCCGGGTGTCGAAGCCAGCCTGCTGCGGCTCTGGGCCAAGGCGGCTCCTGAAAGCGCCCCGAGGGCCGTCCGGATGCAGCCCGGCCCGGGGCCCCCAGCCCGGAGCCTCCGCAAACCCACCCGCCAGGCCCCGCGCGAACCCGGCTCCGGGATCCGCAAGCCCCTTTCTGCAAGGCAGAGAGCATTGTGGATTAAAGATATATATTTACATTTTTAATTGTTGAAGGAACCTCCCTTCCGGGAAGGACCAGAGGGCGCTCGGGGCTGCGATGGGGCGGGGGTCCCGCTCAGCCGCCGAAGGCCGGAGCTTGGCGGCGGGGGTGGTTCCTGGGCCCCTCTGGAGCCGCGCGCCTGACGCGGGTTTCGTTGCGCCGGGGAAGTCCTCCGCCGGCAGCGCCCGGGCCCCAAGCGGTCAGCGGAGCCTGGCGGTGGGGCGTCCTCCAGCTCCCCAGCCCGCCTCGCCCCCGACCCCATCCTCCAGAAGACAGCAACCCGCGTCCTGCGGGCCTGACCTCAGTTTCCCCGACTGCTCACTGCTGGGCAGACTCGTAGTCTCCTCACTAGCTCATGAAGGAGGAGGGGTGATCTCGACAAAGCCGAGAGAAGAGGGGTCGGGGCCTGACGTAGGGGGGCGCATTCGTGTCCCCGGCCCCCTCTGGCTAAGCCTCCAACTGGCCCTCACCCTTTTTACAACCGGGTAGTCCCAGGCTTGGCCCCCGGCCCGGCTCCGGACCTGCGCCCCGCTGGCGGCGCGCAGAGGAAGCGAAAGCAGGTGGAGGAGGAGCGAGAGGAGCGAGCAGACCTTGGGCGCCCTGGGATCCCTCAGCCCCTGCGGGTCACTCTCCAGATGGGGAAACTGAGGCGGAGACGGCGGTCCGGGAGCCCGGCGGCTCCTCCCCGGCCCGGCCTCGACCGCCCACCCCAGAGTATGGTGGGGGGGGGGGGGCGGGGGAAATTCTCTCCTCTGTGTCTTTGTAACCCCCGGCCGCCGCAGGGGACGAGGACCCCGGGCCCCAGGGACACACACACACACCCGCGCCCCGCGAATGCCCAGCCCCGGTGCCCCCGCGCAAGTAAGAGTCGTGTTTGCCGAGAGCGCGGCGGGCGGCGCGGCCCGGGAGCGACGAGGCTTCGATGGAGCCGCGCGCTGCGGCGGGGGCAACGGAGCCCGGGCGGACGCGGGGATCGATCGAGCGCAGCTGTCGCTGACACGCCCGCGGGAGCATCCACCCCGCGGGCCAGCGCCCCCGGGCGCCGCCGACCGCGAGCGAGAAGCTCGGGACGTCCGGCCCGCCAGGGGCGAAGCCCCAACGCCGTGGCGCCCCAGGTCCGGCCCTCGGAATGTCCCCGCGCCCAGCGTCCGAAAGTGGAACCTCCGCGCGCCGCGCGCGCAGCCCCGCCAGGATCCCCGGCAGGCCTGAAGAGCCTGTCACCCTCCCCCCAAAATCTAAATAAAGTCCTCTGACCCCGCCCGAACGAAGGCGCCAAAGTCTGGCGGGAGGATACGGGCCTACCAGGCGCGCGCCGGCCAGGATTTGGGGGCGTCCGCAGGTTTGGGGGGCTGGAACTGGGGGCCGGAGCGGATGTCAGGCTCGGGCGGGGCTGGAGGGGGGTTATTCATCGCCACTATTTATTAAAACCTTGCTCTAATAAAAACAGGGGTGCGCAGCGGCCGGCGACTTCCATTTCCGTGGGGACACACCGAATCACAAAATCAGCCTCGGACCGTGGAGGGACCTAGGGGAGGCCCGGGAAGGGACAACCTTGGGTATATTCCCCTCCTATTTTTAGCTGCGATGCGGAGCCAGAACCAGGGGAGAGGAGATGGACGACACTTGATTACAGGAGAGTTTCGAGCGTGGGAGGGTGGTGTAGTTGAAGTCGCAGGGACTGCTGGGCTCCCCGAGTGGGGAAGAGGTCCGAGCTGAGCACAGAGAGGGTGGGCATCGGCCGGGGGGCAGCCCAGCGCGCGCAGACGCGGGGTCTCAGGGTCGATCTCCAATTTTTCTGCGGGGGGATACTGAAGCCGGAGAGCTTCCGCGACGTGGCCAAGGTCCCGGTGGAGCGAGGATGGGGGTCTCCCTGCCCCCATCCAGCCCACCCCTCCCCCGCCCGCAATTTGCCTAATGACCCAAGATCGATCAGGGCCTGAGCCACCCGCCTGCCCCGTAGCCGGCTCAATTCTATTTTACTAATTACTAAAAGGCCGCTGGTGGGGGAAGCCGGTTCAGGGGTTCCAGGGGGCCTCCCTCCCTCCATCCAGGGGGACTCCTCCCCGGATGCCTGCAAATTTTTGTTCAATCTCCCCATAGGAGCGCAGATTCTGTGGGGAGCGAGATCCCTGTTCCCCGAGGGAGTCCAAGTCCAGGCCAGCGTGAAGGAGGCAGGGGCTGCTTGCCTGGGCCGACGGCCCTGCCCCTGCCGAGTCCAGGCGCTCGGGGTGTCCGGAGGCCGCAGAGCGGAGGGGCCTCAGTCTCCAAGCCACTGGCTGGAGTCTTTTCTTTCAAAATGGACGCTTTCTTCGTTAGAAAAGCCACACATGCTTGTTATAAAAATGAAGTGATAATCGAGCCAGAGAAAATATATAAAGAAGGAAGCAAAAGGCTGCATGATCGGGAACCCCATGGCATACCCCTGGGTGGACATTTGGGGGTACTTCCTTCCACCTTTGTTTTCCCACCCTGAGTCCTCCGCCCGCCTGATCTGCACTTCTTGGGCCTGGGATGTGATCATTTTATGGAGGCTGATTGATTTTTAGATCCCACGATTATTTTTAATTACCTGTGATTGTTGGAGGGTAGGACTGGGGGGCTCCGGCTGGGGCTCAGCACTGTCAAACCCACCTCCTAGGCTCCATCTGCATGGGAGAGGGGGATATTCAGTTGTCTGGACCTGCCCCTCTCCCCTCTCTGTCTTCCCACCTGGAAGATGGGTGTGATAATATATAACCTGGAATTACATAGAAACCCCGGAATGGAAAAAGCCCATGGACCTGGACCTGGGGGAGTGTTAGCACTCACACAGTTCCTAGGAACCAAGGGCAACAAGCCATGGCACTCTCCACCTTGGGCCCAAGGCACTTGGAAAACGGTGGCTTGACTCCCCCTCAGGGCTGGGTGAGGAGAGAGTGTGTGCCTGGTAAACAGTAGGTGGCTACTAAATGCTGAGTCCTAAGCACAAAACACTGACCGGGGTCCCCTTTAACCCCATCCGGCCCCAGGACTTGGATCAGGCCGTTCCACTGTCTGATCCCTCCAAGCTGGGGTTCCTGGTCATCCCAGCTCCCTTGTGCTTAAAGATAGCACCCCTCCTTCTCCCACTATGGTGGTCAGCCCAGTTGTGCGTCTGGCTCAAAGCTAGGGCAGGCAGGAAAGCACTGTCCTCCGCATCGTGGAAGGGAAAACAGACACAGAAAGGGCTCTGCGCAGGGGCCAAGCTCAGTAGCAGGTCCACATCCACAGGGGAGGAGGGTGGTGTTGAAGGTGGGGGGAGGGGTGGCCAGCAGTTTGCCTGGAGCAGGGGGGATGGCTCCCTGCTAGGGTCTTCTCTCCCCTGGCAGCTTACACCCCAGGTCGTCCTGCTGAGATGGGGGTGACTGGGGGGGCGCTTCGGCAGAGGTCTCGCTAGTTTTCCCCCCAAAGGTTACCCTGTGGGGCCGATGATCTGGGGAAGGAGGAAGGGGTGGGGTTGATTTGGGGATTCCCTCCCCCACTCTGGCCTCGCGACAGGGGCACCCTTTGGGGTCTGGCCTGGTCACAGGGGTGCATCTTACCCCACTGGAGGGATCATAGAAGGGGATGTCTCTCTGAGTGTGGGAGGCTCCCTGTTTCCCCCAGTTCCCAGGGGTCCCTGGGCCTCAACCGTCTCCAAGTGGTGAGGAAAAGGAGCACCTTCACTTCCCCACCCAAAAGAGAAACCCTGGCATTTGAGGCAGGGGTTTCTTAGGGAGCAGAGAGCACATGTCCTCTGCCCGCCATCTCTGGAAGAGGATGGGGGTTCTTTAAGGGTCACCCCCAAGCTGCTCCCACGCTGGGGATAGAGGAAACTAGAAGCAGGTGGAAGTGGGAGGTACCTCTGGCACCCCTGAGGACAGGTGCTCCACTGTACAGCTAGGGAAACTGAGGCCCAGGAGCCCACCCCTGGAAGCAGATCCAGACATTTGGGGCAAACAGGCCATGACCCAGCCCGAGGCGGACCTGGCTTTTCAGCACCACACCCCCCAGAGAGATGGGAAGGCGGCTGTGACTCCGTGTGGAGTGCTCAGATAGGGGAAGCTGAGCTTGCAGAGGGACCTGCCTCCTGGGGTCCAGGTGCGCGCCAGTGGAGGGGGGGGAACAGGTAGATGGCAGGCTCCCACCCAGCCACATTCCTCCGCACTCCCTGGAGATGCGCTGGGGGGCGTCAGGCGGGAAAGGAACCTTCGTGGCCCTCTGGGGAGAGACACAGAAGGAGAGAGGCAGAGATGAGGGCCCCAGCCCCACCGCGGCGGCGGAGTATACCCTCGGAAGCCCGCCCGTTGAGCCCGCTCCCGGCTGGGCCCCCGGGGAGGGGGGCGGGGCGCGGGCGGGCGGGCGCCGAGGCGGGGGACCCCAGAAGGCCGAAGCTGGCCCAGTCCGGCCGGCCTGGCGCTCGAGGGGGCCGGAGCGGGCGGAGAGCGAGGCGGCGGGAGGCGGCGGCCAGGGGAGCGGGTGGGCGGGGGTGCTGACGTCAGGCCCGGGCCCGGGCGCCGGCGGCCGCTCCCCCGCCACATCCTGGCGGCCGCGCTCGCAGCCGGGCCGGGCGGTGCGCCGCGCAGCCGGGCAGCTTCGCGCGCAGCCACCGGGGAGCGGGCGGGGGCCATGCGGCGGCCTTGAGCGCGCCGGGCC
>NW_023270855.1:57831135-57844067 GCF_011800145.1 Mirounga leonina | reverse complement strand
GGGCTGGCGGCCGCCGGGGCGCACGGGTCCCACGCGGGCGGCGGCGGCGGCCCCGGCGCGGGCGCGGCGGCCGAGGAGATCAACACCAAGGAGGTGGCGCAGCGCATCACGGCCGAGCTGAAGCGCTACAGCATCCCGCAGGCCATTTTCGCGCAGCGCATCCTGTGCCGCTCCCAGGGCACGCTCTCCGACCTGCTGCGCAACCCCAAGCCGTGGAGCAAGCTCAAGTCGGGCCGGGAGACCTTCCGCAGGATGTGGAAGTGGCTGCAGGAACCCGAGTTCCAGCGCATGTCGGCGCTGCGCCTAGCAGGTAGGAGCGCGGCGCTCGCCGCCGGACCCCGGGGCTCCGGATCGGGGCGCCCCAGCACCAAGCAGGGCGGCCGCGGGGCACCCCAGCCCCGCCGGCTGGCTCACGACTCCCTGGCAGGAGGCTGGAGTGTGATCTGTGCCCCTGCCCGTCTGTACTTTGGCCGAAAGGGAGAAAGGGGTTGTGCCGCCTTCCCCCCCACCCCACCCTTAGCAGCCCGCCCGGCCCCTCCGGGAACGGGGAGGGGTCCCTGGTTCCTTTCACACTGTGGGGAGGATCCCCGAAGCAACCTGCAAGGTCGCTCATTGTGTGTGTGTTGGGGGGGACGGGGGGCGGTGCTGTGCCCCAGACGCGCCGCTGTTGTCCGCTCCGGGAGCCACTCCTCTCCTCCCGAAAAGCCCCCGGCTGCGCTCCCCGCTCTGGGCAGAGAGCCGGGACCGTGCACCGGGCGCCCGCGCCGAGGCGGCCAGGGCCGGGTCCGCGCTCAGCCCTCGGCCCCAGCGCGCGCTTCTTTGTAGCTCGGCCTCAGCGATCAATAGCCCCCTCCCCCCCTCCGGCCGCTGGCAAAGGTCACCCGAGAACGGGCGGGGGAGGGGCGGCCCGGGGGACCCTCGCCCGCGCGGCCCGGAGGCCTTCACACCCCGGCCGGCCGCCCGCCCTGCACGGTTGCTTCTGGCTCGGGTACGCGCACTCCTGGCGGCCTGGCTTTTCCGTTTTGTGTTTCCCTCATTTCTACCTCTGTCGGGACAGACTGGTGTCTATTTTTCGCTTGCTCTGGTTCTGCTCCTGCTCCTCATTCTTTCTCCTACTCCCCGTAGCTCTCTCCGTCTCTCTCTCTCTGGCTGACTCTCAGCCCCCGGCCCCCTGGGGACCATGCTCCCTCCCCCCCATCCCAGCTGACAACAGCTGGGTCCGCACCTGCCCCCAGCGAGGGGGCCTGGCCAGGCCCCCTTCTCCTGGGTGCCTGGGGGTGCAGGAGAGCCCCTGCCACTGTCCCACGATGGGCCTGACCGGGAGGGGGGTGTCTTTCCCTGGCCGCAGGGGGAGGGGGCTGCGGCTGCCCCAGCCGTGGGGACAATAGCCGGCTCCGTCACCGGCTCCGTCGCTGGATCGATCGCTTCTCTGCACACAGGGGCAAGTGGAGCTGGAGTGGCTGGCTCTCAAACTAGGCGCCCCTGGAGCACGGAGGCAGGGAAGGATTTGAGCCTGGAGTCCACCCTGGGGCGGGGGGGGGGGAGCTGGGGAGAAAGGGCTTCGTTGAAGGATGGAGAGGGGTCTCCCCCAGGCATACCGGACAACTGGGGGGGTGAGGAGGGGGGGTGGGGGAGTCTGCACTCACACATGGCCTCAGTTTCCCGCTTCTGCAGAGTGAGGCCACCAGCTGAGCCTCTTATAGGCTTCTTAGATTCTCCACTTTAGGGAACGGGAAAATAAATTTTCCTTCTTATGTGGCAGGTGACAGGCTAGAAATGGTGTTAGGAACCTAGACAGGTCTCGTGTGAGGGCAAAACCTGTTCCGTCCTGCTCCCCATCCCACACACAGTGACATGGGTGTGCTCACAGGGCCCCTCAGTCATGCCAACACGCAGCCACAGCCGGTTCTGTGCGATGTAGGTGACATCAGGTAGCG
Source organism: Mirounga leonina (assembly GCF_011800145.1). NCBI lineage: Eukaryota > Metazoa > Chordata > Mammalia > Carnivora > Phocidae > Mirounga > Mirounga leonina. Next base: position 57,842,130 of record NW_023270855.1, on the reverse strand, counting down.
CCGAAAAGCACACCCCCTACACTCTGGCCACGGCCCTCGCTCCAAGGTGTCAGACACGAAGTGGCGACCGACACGTGGCGTAACACGTGGACAACTGGACCATAGCATCCACCTTCTGCCTCCTCCCCAGCGCATGTATTTCAGGGGACATGGTGTCCGACTTGGGCGCACCCGAAAGAACACACATCACTTTCCATTTTTCTCACCGTTGCCTTAAGGAACTAAAGGGCCCATTCACGTATTCAGCCGCACATTTCAGGGTCCCCCCCCAAAGGTCGGCCAGGGCGCCTGGAACGACAGACCGCAGGCGAGGAGTCCTGGGAGCCGGGGCGGGGCCTGCGGCTCGAGCACTTGGGGCATCGCTTCCCGCTGCCGGTAGAACTGCAAGAGGGGAAACTAAGACCTCGTTTGCGTCCCAGCAGGGCCTCCCCGGCCTCTGTGGCTCTGGCGAGCAGTCTCACCTCCGTGCGCCTCGATTTCCCCTTTTGGAAAATGATCGTCCGAACCGCGGCCGTCTCAGGAGCACAGGGGGACAAGGAGGGGTGAGCGCAGGGGTCGGGCCTCGGGCAGGGCGCTGGGGTGCTGGGGATAACGCCTCGGGGACCGGCCGCCTGTCCTCTGGTCCTCCGGGCGGCGGCCCACACGGTGACCCCACCGACCTGCCTGCTCCGCGCGCCCGGCCCTGGGCGCCCCCCGCAACTCGCGGGCGCTCCGGGCCACGTCTACACCACGGGGCTCGGCGTGGGAGTCAGAGGTGGCCGGCCGGCCGGGCGCGAGGGCTAATTAGGCGCCCGCCGGCTCAGAGGCCTTTAGTTCCGGTCGCTGCGCAAATGAAAAGCGGTTAAGTGGCGGCAAATCGCGGCGGTTAGGAGCAGGCAACGGGGCGCGTCCCCCTCCCAAACGTTGCGCCCCGCGCGCGCCGCCTGGAGCGCCCCCAGGGGCCCCCGGTCGCCGCTCCCCGCCCCCCCAGCCCCAGCGGCAGGACTCGCCTTCCCGCCCTTGCTCACCCCTCGACGGGCGCTGCGCCCCAGTCCCAACCGCGCTCGCCTGCCTCTGGCCTCCCCGCTCGCTTCTCCCGGCGGGACCACCCGGGTGACCGCGGGCGCTGGGGCCAGGAGACAGGAGGACACACGCAGAGAGATGGACACGGAGAGGCAGAGATAGGTAGGGAGAGACAGAGTGACAAAAACAGAGAGAAAGGAAAAGACAAAACCGGAGACAGAGAAACAGAAACAAAGATGGGGACAGAAAGAGAAACCAAAGCAGAAACACAGGAAGACAAAGAGAGACAGGGAAAGAGACAGAGACAGAAGGGAAGGCACTGAAAAGAAGAGCCAAGAGTCCCAGAGGGCAGCTGAGTGGGGTCCCCCGAGCCTGGGTCTCTCCCCACCCACCTCCCCAGCTCCCCACCTCTCTCCTTCCCACATCTGGGGCCCAGGGGGAAAGGGATGGTGTCTTTGTTTCTCTGAAGTGCCTGAGAAATCTGGCAAGGTGGACCTCAGGGTCCACCCCACTGCCCCGTGCCTGTCTGCTCTCCGTGCCTCAGTTTACCCATCTGTAAAATGGGGGTGGGTGGGAGCCAGGTTCTGGGTCTAACATTCTGAGATTCTGGGACCCGCTAGCCTGGGCAAGGCCCATCCTGCAGCCCCCTAACCCCACTGCCACTGGGGGCATCAGCTTCCCACCCCATTCCAAGGTCCTGGGAGTGTGAGGCTTGCTAGCTGCCTCCTCCTGGAAGCCTCTCTGGCTCTAGCTCAAACAGGAATTCTGGGACGGGGACTGGGGGAGGGGTGGGGGGACTCTCGGCTGGGGCGGGGTGGTCGATGAATTCGAATTACCGTCTCTAATTCATCACTGCCGCTGGTCGATAGCTTTGGCCGTCTTCAAATATTGTTTAAATTGCAACTCTGGAGGAAAAGTATTTTTTGTAACTGATCAGAAAAATATATATAATAAATATCAGATGGAGGCAATTGTCCTCCTACTTGCCTCACTGGTGAGTCGCGTGCCGAAAACCCTGAGGGGTGGTGGAAACCAGCATGGGGAAACTGAGGCAAGGAGGGGACCATTTCTGCAACCAAGATGCATGCAGCCAGGCTGGGGTCTGGAGGGGACAGCAGAGGACAGGAAAAGGCAAACCAGCTCTCCCACCCAGGGTGAGGCAGGCACTGCCTGCCCCCAGCCTCTGCCCCCACTCTGTAGCCACCCTCCCAGACTGGGGGGGGGTGGCGGGGGTATCTGAGCATGAAGGGACCCAGCCCATGAGGTCCAACCAAGTCCCACTGAGAGGGCTGGCCGTGCGGTTTCTGTAAGCACCCACCCAAAGACCCCTGCAGCTCTGTAAAAACTTCACCTTGAGCGGCCAGGGGCCCTCACATCTTACAGATCCCCCCAAGACATCCCAGCAGGGGACTTGACAACCTGGGCCTCACCTGGGCTCCTTCACTGACTGGTGGGGTGAGGGGTGAGTGTCTGAGACTCAGTTTCCTCATCTGAGAAATGGACCGAATAAGATGCCACCTAGTAGGGGCTTGTGGAGGTTTTCTTATCAACCGCTCCCTATGGAGACCCTCCGTGTGCATTCACAGACCCTGCACCCTCTGGCCACCTTGCTTAACCACTCCCCACACGCACTTCTCCTCATCTTCAGGGGGCCCCACAGCAGCCCGGGATCTGGGAGATGCACAGAGAGTGGACAGGGAGTCTGGGAGGGGTCTGGGCGGCGAGGACACACCACAGGCTCCCACAGAGATGCATGGGGTGAGGGAGACCAGGTCTGGAATTGTGTGAGCCACAGCCCTGTGGGCTCTGCAACATGCCCAGGGCGACCCTGGGTCGCCCCTCCCCAAACCAGGCCCTCCTTCCAAGCCACAAGACCTGGATGGGACAGACCCAGGACCCTGACCAGGTTCAGTGATTCTGTGCTCCTGCCATGCAGACAGGGAGGCAGAGGGGAGGGGCAGACTCTGAGATGGGGAGGGGGCTGTCTGGGGTGCTGGAAGCCCTCCCCCGTCTCCTTGGCTTAGCCACCAGGAATGAGAGATGGAATCATCTGGAATGACCACTGAAGCTGGATGTGATTCTTGTGCCCACTTTACAGACCAGCCAGCTGAGGCCAAGAGAAAGGAAAGCAATTGCCAAAGCCCCACACACACGGTGTGAGACGGAGCCAGTTCCAGCAGGAGGGAGAACAGACTCAGCTTCCCCAGCAGCAAACAGGGCACTGCAGCCCCTGCTCGGCTGAGTCTAGAGGGTTTCAGCAGGGCTTGAGCTGCCCAGGTTTCCACCTCCTGCAAATAGGGGGACATGCCAGGCAGGTGGTCCATCAGGGACAAAGGCTGGAAGAGGCTTCAGGGGACTGAGGCCAAGGACAGGAGGATGTCTCTCAAGGTTACGGCAAGTTCCAGTTTAGAAGCAGCTTGGATGACCCTCAGGCAGGTGAACAGTGGGGGCTGGGCTCCTCTGAGGGTGACAGGAACATGGGCCCACGTGAGCCCCCCAGGGAGGCCGTGTGGGGACCAGGTCCCAGCTTCCTCCCATCCAACTCAGAGCCACCAACATCCCTGCCTCTGCTTTTCCTGGCCAACCACCCCCTTACTGAAGCTGGCCCTCAGGTAATCCTGAGCTCAGCATTGCATTTCCAGCCCTCCCTGAGCCCCAAGCCCAATAACCCCTTCCCGTCTGCGAGACAGGGACAGTCACCCCCACATCACAGTTAAGCACATAAATGGGTCTGCACAGTGAGGGGCTGAAGCTGGTTTTCCACTCCTTTATTCCGAAGTCCCCCTTGGCCTAACATCTCAGAACTGGGCACTCGTCTCCCTACCGTCTCTCCCATGCCTGTGCTGCTTCTCTATCAGCCATCACCACTCTAGTCTGAGTGACCCACCTCTGGTGCTGTCTCCCTCTCCTTCTCCTCCTCACTGGGCTCTGGGTTCCACTCCGATTCCTGGTGCCCTCTCCAGGGCATCGTAAGAAAGGCTTCTTACGGTCACTTTGGAGCTCATCACACCTCCGCTTAGCATCCTGCCACATAGCCCCCCATAGACCCTAAGATGTAGAGGAAACTCCCTGCCCACAGCCTGCAGATGCCCGAACTTCTGGCTGGTGGGCACTTAAGGACAAAGGACAGGAGGTGGGGAAGCCCCAGAGTAGCTGTAAGGAGGGATGCTGGGCCCCTGCGGCTGGCCTGCGCCTTTGTATGTAGCAGCAAGCCCAGCTTAACCAGGGGAGCTCAAGCTGGTTTGAATCAAGTTTTTAATTAAATATGGCCCTTGATCAATAAGGAAGGCAGCGCTAGTGGAGGAGGGGAGAGGCTAGGCCAGGAGCCAGGGGCTGTCCGGGAGACCCACGGGACCTTGGGTAGTGCGGGGCACCTGCGACCTCAGTTTCCCCCCTGCCAAGTAGGTGTAGGGGTCGGTGCGCTTAGGAACCAAACCGTTCTTCCTGTGGACTCTTGCCTCCTGGGTAGATGTGGGGAGGGGGGTCCTTTAGACCCAACAAGTCATAGATCCGCAGCAGATGGAAACAGGGACAAGGAGATGCACGCATGAGGGGCGCAGACTGCGGAAGGGACGTGCAAGGGTCGCACGCAGGTGAGCACGGGGATGCAAGTGGAGATGTTCTCGGGAGGCACGTGTGGACGCACACATTTGCACTAGGACAAACGGGGGCGCAGACTCTGGCTCAGGAACCCCATCCGTCTTCTTGCTCAGATCTGGATCTGGCGTATTCAAGGCGGCATGCCGGGCGGGCCCGCGGGAGGAATCCCCTTCTCTCTCCCGAGACCTGTGCTGGCGACTGGGTGGGTCATCCATGCGCCCTCAGCTGGGCTTGCTGGAACGCCTGTCTCTCGCGCATCTGGACAGTTACTGACCAACTCTACTCTCTAGTGCTTGGGGGTTGAGAAAGGGTCGCATCCAACTACAGTAATGGGGGAGGGTGAATGCGGGGACAGCAGGGGTCCGCCCTTCTCCAAAAGTCAAGCGCACCCGCGCGCGGGTGTTGGGGGAGACGTCAGTGCCTCAATTTCCCCCACCAGGCGAACGCCGCCCCGCATTGCCGGGGAGGCCAGCCGCCGAGATGTGCCGCATTCCGCACCTCTGTCCTCTGCGGGCGTGCGGATCCCCTAAACCCGAAAGGAGCCAGCCGTGCGCTCGCCGTCCGCAGCCTGGCGGGACGTGAGGAGACCCCAGACCCCTGTACGACACACACGCTAGGGCGGCGGCGGCCGGGGAGCGCCGCGTGGTGCGCTCCGGGCGTCGTGGGCGCAGCGCGGGGAGCGCGGACCACAGAGCGCGGACTCCCCGGGAACGGGGCGGGAGCGCCCAGGGAAAGCCTGGGGTGGGGTGGGAGGATGACGTCTGAGGCCTGTGACCGTGGACTCGTCGCTTGCCCCTGCGTCCCTCTGTTTCCCCAAATGGAGACTAGAATCCCCAGCCCAGTGGGAGCGCAGGAATTGGATAAAGAAACAGGCTCCAGAAGCCGTCGGAGCCACGACAAAGCCGCTGCTCTCTCCCTCCGCCCGCCTCCTTAAACAACGCTGTATTATTATTTTCAGTGGTGGACACATTCGCCTGGTTCCAAATTTATGTGGAACAAGACTGCGTCCTCCATGACCCTCCTTCCTGCAACCCAGTTTCTATTTGTCCTTCTACAGAGAGGCTGCTCCTAACCCGGCAGCTACTAGCGCTCATTCTTCTATTTTCCTTTTCCTCTGTTTAAAACAATGTGGTGGAAAGTCGGTTCTGTTTTGCTTCCTTCTCCATGACACCCAGAACATTCCACATCAGGAAGGAGAGTGCCTCCAGGATCATTTTTGCGGGCTACGTCCTATTCTCGTGGGCCATTTCCCTCTTTTGCTGGCCACCTCCTAGCCAGAGGACAGTCAGGCTGTTCCAGACGGTTCGCCGCGGTCAGCCCTTCTCCCCACCTGGCCACACCGGGCGCGGGGCACCGTGTTCTGTGAGTTGCTGTGTTGATTAGTTGCCTAATCACTAAAGTGCTGGGTCACGCCCCCCTTTCTGGGTTGGCCTCTCTGTTCTTTTTTCTTATCACTGGTTCCTTTCCGGTCATCTTTTTCAAATCCATTTCCAACTGCTGGCCACTGTGATTTCTTAATAGGTTTTTAAAAATAAACGCTGTGTGCAGGTTGGGGACGGATGTATTGGGCACCGACTCAGTTTGCCCCTGTGGGAGGGTGTCTGAATGGGGGGGGGGAGTCTCCACGGCTCACAGTCTAAGTGTGAGCTGCCCCTAGATACCCCAGTTCCCCAGCCCCAGGCAATGCAACTTCCAGATGGAGCCCCGGAGGGGCGCCCCAAATCCCTGAGGAAACACGCATTTCCCTGATAAGTCTTTGGAAGGCTCAGAACTAATTTGAAAACGTGGCCATTAAAAGCCCATCTGGGGGAGCAGTAGAGAGAGGAGGAGGTGAGGCCTCCCCCGAAGGCCAGGCGCTGGCTGGAGGAGCGAGGTGCCAGGGCAACTGGGGGAGGGGAAGAAGAGGAAGGGGCAGCGAGTGGACAGGGGACAGGCCGTGAAGACAGATGAGGAGGGGCTGCTGAGGCCGCTGAGGGTCCTTGCCTGAGGGCAGGGGCCTGGCTCTGCACCTGGCTCCTTGGAGATGACTCTGAGCGCCATCATAGGAACCCGTTTCAGGCTCCCCCAGGGGTGCAGGGTATAGATAAAGAGGGTCAGTGTATGGACTCCAGGCCCCTTTTAGTGACTCGCTGTGTGACCTTGGGCAAGTCATCCACCATCTCTGGACTGGGGAGGCCACAGGGGAGGCTCGGGGCAGCTCAGTCCAGTGGGGACAAGCCATCAGGGTGGGGGCATCAGTGTTCCCCACATCTCGGTCTGGGCAGCTGGTGGCTGGGGCCGGACGCGTCGCCAAGGAAACCGGTCATCATCCCAGCCGGAGTCCAGGCTCCGTATTGAATTGTCTGCTCCTGGAAGCCTAAGCTGAGCACAGGAGGTGGCCGGAGGGGAGGGGACAGCCACTCCCGCTCCTGCTCCCACACCCCCCATCCTGTGGCCAGGTGGACAGGCGCTCGGTGCAGGGGTGCAGGGGTGCAGGGGAGAGGGCACACAGAGCGGCCTAGTTGTCGCCCTGGGCACGGCACAGACTGAGGGACAGGTGCCCCCATTGCTGAATTCTGGCACCAGAGTCCAGCTCTTGTCTTTCCCTGTCAAACCCAGCCCTCCTGCTGCCGGTCTGGCTCATTCTTCTTGTCCTCAGGGCCTCACTAGACCACTAGACACCCCCTCCCATCTAAGACCCGGGCTAGGTGCCCAGGCCCACCTGCATACCTAGCTCTGTCCCCACCTGGAGGCCTCCTAGAACCCAGCTGGGCTCACATCTCCCCCCTCACAGCCCCCACTCATATGCCACCTCCACCCCTCCCTGCTCTGAGCCAGGCAGCCAGCGCCCTGTTTTGGAACCAAGTCAGCCCTGGCTTTCCACTTATCCGTGGGATTACTGGAGTGACATGTCTTAGGCATCAGACTGTGGCTGTGTGAAGGGAGGTTGTCCTGCTCCCAGCTGTGCCCAGCACCTGGCACCCAGTAGGTGCTAGATAAATGTATGAAGCAAGTGAGGAAGAAAGGAATGGGTCCAGGGTCCCGCTGCGGCACTCATTCAGATCCTCATGCCCCCTGCACAACAGGACCTCTCCCTCCCGCTGACAGACAGGGACATCAGGATCAGGATCACGGGGTCGCTGTGTTTGCCTGATAAACCAGGAAACCAGTGTGCCCAGAGTGTGTGTTCAAGGCCCCTGAGCCCATGGAGCCAAGGCCCCGTGTCTCCACGGACGGGGACCGGTGAAGGCGTGGGTGGGCAGCCCGGGAGCAGGCAGGTAGACAGGAGCCATCCTGAGGGTCTAGATGGTCCCTGGGCTGCCTCCCACCCACTCAGACACTGAGCTGCCCTGGGGGTGCCACACACATCTGCTGCCACCCAGGCTCGGCACATCACACCTCCAGTTTTTCACGCTGCTTCCGCCTAATATTCACCTGTCATGCAGATGTCTGCTGGCCCCTGGGTCTTCCTCCACCACCTGGTGACCCAGCCACACCCTCTGGGCTCTCCCCTCCAGCACCCCTCCACATACCATGCCACTGCCCACATTCCAGCCCGTCCAGTGGACGACTCTTGCTAGGGTCACAGGGTGTCCCGGTTACGCACCCCTGTGGTTTATGTATGGACGCCCCCCAACTGCAGCAAAGCCCACTACACGTGCCAAGAGCCCATGCACAGTGCCGCAACCACACATAGCCCTCCACCGTGCCAGGCATTTGTGGTAGCCCCCATATGGACACTCCCAATAGGACTGGGGGGACAGACAGATGCCTGCCTGGTCAGCCCACTGGAGTCCAGGGATGGCCCAGAACAGGCACAGCAGGGCAGTCCTCCCCACCAATCACCCACTGCTGTCTGGTTACATGGCCCAGACCACAGTGGACCTCTGGAGGAGGGGATGGGAGGAGGAAAGGGAAGGGGAGGAGGGAGAGAGGGAGGAGGGAGAGGGGAAGGGAGGAGGGGGAGCAGGGAAGGGGAGGAGGGGGAGAAGGGAGAGGGACAGGAGAGGGAAGGGATGGGAGGAGGGGGAGGAGGGAGAGAGAGTGGAGGGGGAGGAGATGGGAGGAGGGGGAAGGCAGAGGAGGAGGGGGAGCAGGGAAGGGGAGGAGGGGGAGAAGGGAGACAGGAGGGGGAAGGGATGGGAGGAAGTTGAAGAGGAGGAGTGGATGGGAGGAGGGGGAGGAGAGGAGGAGGAGGAGCAGGGAAGGGGAGGAGCAGGAGAAGGGAAAGGGACAGGAAGGAGAGGGGATAGGAGGAGGGAGAGGGGAAGGAAGGAGAGGAGGAGGAGTGGATGGGAGGAGGAGAGGGAAGGGGAGGAGGGGGAGCAGGGAGAGAGGGAGGAGGGGGAGGGGATGGGAGGAGGGAGAGAGGGAGGAGGGGGAGAGGGAAGGGGGGGAGCAGGGGAGGAGGAGGAAGGAGAGTAAGAGAGAGAAGGAATAGCGTAGCTATCAGAAGATGTTGGGGGTGAACAGGTGCGACCCCGCTCCCCCCCACGCAGCCCTGATTCTCTCCCACCCACTGAGGGGTGACTGAATGTGAGGCTGCAGCTGCTCCCTCCCTGACTTCAGATGGGTGCAGGCTGCTGAGGGTGCTCCGGGGGTCCCACTCCCCTGACTGGCCCACCACCCACACAGGAGTGTCGTCACTGCACAAACACACCCAGCAGGCTGTCTCCTGTGGACCTACTTTGTGTAGGGCAACAGAGGGAACTCCAGCTCAGGCTTGACCCCATTCTTCTGGGGTGAAGAGAAGAAGGCTTTCCTGGGGGAAGGGTCCCTGCTCCTGGGCCTTGAGAGATGTGTAGGATTCCCCGGGCTGGGGTAGCCAACTCCCTACCCCTTACCTCAATTTCTCCATCTCTGCCCTCTCCCAGAAGATCTTGGGAGAGATGCAGAGGCTTGAGGCCAGACCTGAGGTGGGGGGGGGGGGACTTTATGGCCACGTGACTCCTAGATGGGACTCAGAACCTCATCTCAGCCCCACCATGATATTCAAGACTTTTCTGGTTAAATCCCTTCCCATAGCTGGGCAAGGCAGAGACCACGATTAAGACAGTTTTCCATTTGAAGAAACAGAGGCACAGAGGGCATACACCATGCAATAATTCAGCAGGGTTTGACCATCCTCTTGGCCCATGGAGGGGCACCAGTGAGAGGGGGTGATTTGTTGACCCCAGAACTTTCTAGAAAGGTAAGAAGCAGGTAGAAGAGAGGTGTTATGTAGGCAAGTTCCAGGGGATCTGAAATGAAAGGGTTTTCATCTGGAACTTGAGGGTCCCCCCAGTTCACTTTTGATCCCACCTAGATATGGACCAGCAGAGCCTCAGCCCCTCCTACCTGGAGCCCTGCCCTGGGCTGGGGTTGACCGGCTGGACAGGGCCCTTCTTGGCTTATTTGCTGGGTACCCATGAGGGGTTCAGACTTGGGAGTGGGCTCTCAGTCTCTTCTGGACCACCTGTGATCTTTTTCCAGGGCCTCTGGGACCACCCAGGACCCAGCACTAGATCGTCTTCATCCCTGGACTCCAAAGAGACTGAGAGAGGTGGGATGGGTAGGAACACCAGTTTTCCTAAGATCAGAGCATCTCAGAATCAGTGGTTCTTAATATCAGCTTCTCAGTCCCTGGAAGCATGGAGGGAGGACCCAAACCCACACTTGAGGGGGCCCCTGGATAGAGTGGGTGAATCATTGTAATGCTATGCAAAAATAAAGAAAAGGGAGGCAGAGGAGATGAGAGCAGAGAGGTGACAGGGTGGGGGTGGGGGAGGGGGAGCTGATGTGCAATGAAGAATGTGTGAAGGAAGCAGAGTGTCCCTATTTTGCAAATGAGGACCCTGAGGCCCTGGGGGGTGGGGGCGGCTGACTTGCCCAGGGTGCCGGAGCATGTCTGGTAGCCAGCTGGTTCCTTCCCAGCTACCATGGCAACCATGGTTGTTGGTGAGGATCTGTGTCTGGGGCCACTCCCTGCCCCCCAACCACAGGCTGGGAGCCTCTGGTGAGGGACTCAGGGTCGAGTCCTCCTGTGCTGGGCATATATAAGGTGGCCCCTGTGATGGGGCTCCGCAGTGTAGACGAGGATATTGGAGGAGGTGCTGGTGCAGGTGAAGCAAACAGGAGGTGGGATGTAGGGATGGCCATAAAAACAAAAGTGATGTGGAGGTGATTGCAGTGGAGGTCATCGTGGTGGGGCTGCAGGTAGAGGAGGTGAGAGGACAGAGGTGGTGTCAGTGTGGTAATGGATGCACAGGTAATGGAGGTGATGCTGTTGAAAGAGGTGGTGGTGCCGGTGGTGGAGGTGGAGATGACAGAGGTGGAGGTGGAGGAGTTGATGGGGCAGAAGTGATGGTGATGGTGGAGGAGGCCGTGTTGGTAGAATTGGTGCAGGTGGTGGAGGAGGCGATGGAGGTGGAAGTG
>NW_023270855.1:57757771-57831125 GCF_011800145.1 Mirounga leonina | reverse complement strand
GCGGTGGGGGAGGTGATGGTGGAGGAGGCGATGGTGAAGAAGGTGTGATGATAAATTGGTGCAGGGTGGGGGAGGCTGTGGGGGAGGTGACGGTGGAGGAGGCGATGGTGAAGAGGTGTGATGGTAGAATTGGTGCAGGTGGTGGAGGAGGCGATGGTGAAGGAGGCGATGGTGGTGGAAGTGTGATGGTAGAATTGGTGCAGGTGGTGGGTGGTGCAGTGAGGAGGTGGAAGAGGTGATGGAGGTGAAAGGGTTGCTGGTGGAGAAGGTGATGGTGGAGGAGGCGATGATGGTTGAACTGGTGCAGGTGGCGGTGGAGGCAATGGGGAAGGTGATGGTGGTGGAGGTGTGATGGTAGAATTGGTGCAGGTGGTGGCGGAGGCGGTGGGGGAGGTGACGGTGGAGGAGATGATGGAGTGGAAGCCACAGTGGCGGTCCCCAGTGGAGATCCTCGTGGAAGAAGTGGCCATAGCAGTGGCGTCGCAGTAGGAGGCTGGTGGTTGGCACTGTGGGTAAGTCCAGCCTTCTCCTCCAGGCACTCTCCCCAGCCGGGCTCTGGGTCAGCCCTTCTCTCCCAATCTGGGCTTTCACTTCTGCAAAGGGGCTCATACCCACCGCCTGTCCTCCTCTTGGGGTGCCCAGGTGACACAAGGACTGCAGTGGTGGGCTGGTGGGAGTGATCTCGGGCACCAGACAGGATGCTGATGAGGGGAAGGTGGCGATGGTGACAGGTTCGCTGATGGGGGGCATTTGGGCTGCCTCTCCCGACTGGCACTCACACCTCTGAGCCCCCAGGCTGGGCTCTGGGGGGCTGTGGGGGATGGAAGCCAGGACAAAAGCTGCTCCTGGTAAACAGCTCTGACTGGAGCCCAGATCGATTGGGGCTGTGAGGAGCTGTAATTAGATTGAACACTGGGAAGGGGGGAGAGGGGAGCCTCTTTTTGCTGTGATCGACAAAACACGAAGTTTTTTCATGACTCTGCTTGGCCTGGCCCCTCCCCCAGCCCCTGCCTCTGGGGCCCCCATTAGGCACTTGATTGGAGAAGGGGGAAGTAGGGGAGAGAGGCGAACCATGTCTTACCTCCCTCCCATTCTGGGCCAGGGCCAGTCCACCGTGGCTCCTGTCCTGCCCATGCTGGGACTTGCTGGGCAACCTTGGGCAAGTGGCTTACCTTCTCAGAGTAAGTAAGGAGAACAATCCCTGCCTTATGAAATTATCGTAAGGATTAAAAGATAAGAGACATGTAAGCCCCTTGACATGTAAAGCTCTTGTGAGCTCTCTTCGTTTTCTTTTCTTTTTTTTTTTTTTAAGTAAGGTTTACGCCCGGTGTGGGTCTTGAATTCAGGATCCTGAGATGGAGAGTTGCATGCTCTACTGACTGAGCCAGCCAGGTGTCCCTCTTATGAGCTTTCTGAGGATCATTTGTATCTTTGTCCCTACTGTAAATGTATGATGTATTTGTGAGTAAACTAAGTGAATGAAGGAACAAGTGAATCAATTAATGAATTGAAGATTACAACTGGTGGGCAAGGAGGGCCTCTTTTGAAATTTAAAGGCCTGGAGCTGAGTCTGACTCTTACCCTGGACTGGATGCTGGAGACTCAGCTTTCTCTTTGAAAGAATGGGGGACTCCATCCCTCCCTTGACCCTTGACCCTTGAACAGGGTGGCCACGTTCCAAGGAGATGGGAGGTCAGGACCGGTCCTCTCACTCCTTTCCAACGTTTCTTAATGCAGACAAAATATGAGCTTATGTTTTTGCTTCCCTCTTCTGTACACAAAAGGCTGCCTGGTGCACTGTTCATCTGTCTCCTTTTGCCTCACCATCTTTCCATATCCATACCACACCCTTTCCCACTGTCAGCTTCTCAGTATAGTTATGAATACAGTCTTTTGCTTAAATCAATATTCAGCATTACATTATTATGCTTTCAGTGAATACTGTCCACATCTGAGCCACATAGAGTACTAGGATTTCATTTTTCTTTCTTGTACAACTGTTTGTTTTTCCAGGAGTTAGTAGTTGCCTATCACAAGTTCTTCCCACACTCCCCAACAAAATGCAAACCAACTCAATAGGATTTTCCACACATATTAGGTCATGTCCCCTTTCCACTTCCCTTGGTGCTGGATGGGGCTGCCCTCCATGTCCTGAGTGCCTCTGTTCCACGGTCTTCTAGGCTCTGCCCTCTCCATCATCTGGAGGATCCTCTCCTTTTCTGGTAGGAAAGTCACACTTCCTGAATCCCACATTTTACTTTTTTAATTTACCTCCTCATTTTGGTGAAACACATCCTCCAAAAGTTTTCTGAGAAAGAGTGCATAGAAGTCAACTTTTGGAGACTTTGACTTGTCTGACTTTGTCTTTATTCCACCCTCCTGCTTGGTGTTTGGCTGGGTATACAATTCTAGCTGAATAGAATTTCCCTCAGAATTTTGAAGGCATTGGCTCACCATCTCCTAGTTTTTGAGAAGCCAAAGCCACTCTGACCCTTAGTCCCTCCCAGATGTCTGGCTTTCCTTTCTGGGAGCTTTTACTTTATTCTCTTTATTCTGGGTCTCAGGAATCTCACAAGGATGAGCCTCAGGGAGTATCTTTTTTCACCCATTGAGCTGAGCACTTCATGGGCTCTTTTAAGCGGACTCTCGTGTCCTTCAAACATGGATTTTTTTTTTTCATTATTTATTTGGTAATCTCTTCCTCTAGTTTTCGATTGCCTCTGAATCAGATGGCAGCTTGCCCAATCCACACTTTATTGTCACCTTTCTCTCATTTCCCATCTTGGCATCTGCCTTGTCCTATTTCTGGGGATACTTGCTTAACACTGTGTTCCAGTCCTTACATTGATTTATTCCAGCGATTATATATTTAATTCAAGAGTACTGTCTTCCCTTTTCATTGTCCTTTTTATTGAACAGCATCCTGTTCTTGTTTCATGGATACAGCACTTTTCTCTCACCCCTCCAAGAGTATTCATTATAGCTTTGCCTGCTTTGCCCGTTACTTGGTTCTCCCAAGAGCGTCCTCCCCCTCTCCTCCTATGTTTTTTCTCATTTGTCTCCTATCTCTCTCTCCCTCTCTCTCTCTATTCCCTCCCCTCCCCCCTTTCTCATTCTCCCTCTCTCTTCTCTCTCTCCCTCTCCCTTCTCTCCCCCTTCCTCCCTATTCCCCCTTTCTCTCTCTCCCTCCCTCTCTCCCCCTCACTCCTCTCTCTCTCTCTCTCCCCTTAGAGGCTTTTCTAAACCGTCCAGTAATCTCCAAACATTACCCTTATTTAATCATAAAACCTGAAAGAGCCCATTGGAAGTGCTGTGTGTTTCAGGTCAGGGGGAGACAGGGAGTGAAGTGGGGTGTCAGTTCTCCTGGGAGAACCCGTTGTCACTGAGAAATGAGCCACAGCACAGGGAACAGTAATCTATTTTTACAGATGTGTGTGGACATTGATCTGGCATGCCAGCTGGTTCAGACTCTTCGGGAACCCAAACAAAGCCAGTTTGGTGTGTGGTCTCAGTGGGTCACCAGGCTGGGTGCAGGGTTCTGCTAGTATAGCAGGGGGTGGTGACAGACTAGCTGGGGTGAGGAGTTGGTGGGGAGGCAGGCTCTTCACCTCCTGCAGCCCCTGACTAATACCTGGTGGAGAAACTGAGACTCTGATAGAGCCCCTGGAGGGAGGGAGCCAGTGCAGGCTGGTGAAGTTCATCTTTTCCACCCCCTGGCTCCACCGCATTGAGGAGAGGGGTCCACTTTGGAGCTGGGGCCCGCGGAGCAGCCTGGGGTCCTGCTCAGCTGCCCGGAGGTGCTGCCCACTCCCCTTTGCAAGCATCCGCCAGCCGGGGTGGGGGTGGGGCGCGATGGGGCGGCCTCCTGCAGCCTTCTCTCTGCTCCCAGCGGAGGGGGGGGTCGGTGCTGCATCCCCCCACTCCTCCTTAGATCCTCCCAGCTCCAGAGGATCCCCTGGGCACTTGAGGGAGGCCAGGTCTGGGCCTCAGCCTCCTGGGGTGGACGTGCGGGTGGGAGGCCTGGGTCCCCGAGTCAGGGCTACGTCATGTCAGCCTCACGACACAGGGTCCCTAAGCTGGGCAGGCCTGACCGACAGCCCGGGAAAGGGGGCACAGGCTGGTACTCCCGTCACTGGGGCGGGGGGGTGGCTACCGGGGTCGGGGACACACCGCAGGGACCTGGTAATTCACGGCTTCGCCCACGCCGTCTACCTGAGCCGCAGCGCTCGCGCGCGATGTCCCGCCGCGGCCCGGCGGCCGCGAGACGCGGCGGCGCGGGGCCGGGGCCCCGGGGGCGGCGAGGAGGGCGAGCCGGGCGCGTGGAGCCGCGCTCACGCCGTGTCCCCGCTTTGTCTCCTGCCCGCGCGCCGGGCGGCCCGCAGCGTGCAAGCGCAAGGAGCAGGAGCAGCAGAAGGAGCGCGCGCTTCAGCCCAAGAAGCAGCGCCTGGTGTTCACCGACCTGCAGCGGCGCACGCTCATCGCCATCTTCAAGGAGAACAAGCGGCCGTCCAAGGAGATGCAGGTCACCATCTCGCAGCAGCTCGGCCTGGAGCTCAACACCGTCAGCAACTTCTTCATGAACGCGCGGCGCCGCTGCATGAACCGCTGGGCCGAGGAGCCGGGCGCCGCCCCCGCGGGCCCCGCCGGCGCCGCCGCCACCTTCTCCAAGGCCTGAGCCCTCGCGCCCCCCCGCCCCGCCCCGCCCCGCCCCGCCCCGCCCCGCCGGCCCGGTCCCGCCCCGGGGGGGGGGCGCTGGCGGGGTGCAGCCCGTCCCCCCCAGCCCAGTGCACAAGAAGGGCCCCTCCTCCCCACCCCGTCCCCTCCAGGCCAAAGGGAGCCCTCCGCCCCCCAGAGGGGAGGGGGTGGCAGAAGGGGCTCCCCGCCTCCCTCCGTTCAGGACGCCCAGAGGGCCTCGGGCAAAAGCAGGGCTCCCGCGTCGTCCCCGAAAGCGGGTCAAGAAGCACATACTAGAAAGATAAACCGGGTATTAGAAGGAATTTTGAGAATAACCCCTCCTTCGCCAGCCCCCGCCCCCACGGAGGGAGGCCGGAGGAGCCCTCCTCCCCAGCGGTCCCCCTCTTCCAAAGTCGCCAAAACCCCCCGTCGGGCTGGGGGTCCTTGCAGCGCCCCACCCGCACCAAGACCAGCCCCCTCCGCCGGCAGAACCGCCCCACAGCCGAGAACCCAGCTGCCCCCCGGCCACCAGGGTTCCTTGTGCCAAGAATCGCCTGCCTTAACGTCTGGGGAGGGGTCGCAGCGGAGCCGGCCGGCGCCCCCAGGCGGGCAGCCTCCCCCAGCCCGCCCCAGACTGGAGGGGGCGGCAAGCTCGAACATGCGGGTACATTCCAGACGCCTCCTTCCCGGCGCCCCCTGTCAGTTCACTTTACCTTTAGGCACCTTGATGACACACAGGGAGAGACAGACCCCGGGAAACAGAAAAAACAAACCCAAAAAACCATCCAGATTCCACGAGGAGAAACCAGCACAGAGAGAGCGTGGGAGCCCACCCGGAATCCCTGCGAGCTGGGGCCATGGCGTGGCCACCTGCGTGGAACCTTCTGGAACTCACCCACCACCTCCCAGCGCTCAGGGCTGCCGCGCTGGGCCTGAAGGGGAGGCAGGCGGCGAGCCTGTGCTTGCAACTCTCTCTCCAAAGGGATAAAGAAGATGCTGAAGAAGGTGGAATATGCTTGCTCCATTTTTTGCCAAAAAAATTGACGAGGGAGAAGGAAGGGTCAGAAATGAAGATGAGCACCCCCCACAGCCCCCTGCTCGTCTCTCTTCCCTTCCTGGTGACCTCCAAGGTGACCTCCAAGGCTGGCCGGCAGCTGGATCCTGAGAACCCCCCCCCCACGGTTCAAGATCTGGAGGCTAGAAGGAAACTCACCCCCCCAAACCCCGCCCATCCACTGCCTCCCAGGGAGGTAGTCACCCCCTCCCTCCTTGAGAATGCAAAAGACATTTCTAGTGAAATGCCCCTCCCCCTCCCCCAGGTAAAGGCTACCTCACTCAAACGTTCTTGTCTGTGATTGGATAAATCACGCCTGATACCAAAGATTCCCCCCAAGGACCTGTGCTGGATGCTGGAATTCCCTCGCCTGGGACCAGGTGTGGCCCAGGGCCTGCCCGGCCCTGCCCTCCAGGTGTGCCCTGCTCCTCAGCAACGACAGAGAGAGAGAGAGAGAGACAGAGAGAGAGAGGGAAGGAGGGAGAAGAGAGAGAGAGAGGAGGGAGGGGTGGGAGGGACAGAGAGAGTGAGAGAGAGAGGGAGAGAGGAAGAGAGAGACAGGGAGAGAGAGAGGGAGAAGTGAAGGAGAGGGAGGGAGAGAGGATACTGAGGTCGATGAGTGCCTTTTTCTGGAACCAAAGATGTGTGTGAAATGTTCTCTTGTCCTTATCGACTCGCTATTCTCCCAGCTTTTTAAGCAACCAATCTGAGTGATGCTTCTAGAACCTTTGGGTGTTGGGGCAGAATCCTAAGAGTTCCTGTTCCCGCTCAGCAACCAACCCCCCCCACCCCCCCACACACGCCCTGCTGTCCTTTCTGGGGTGGTCCTGGGCGCTGGAGTCTGGGTGGCCAGACCCCTTCCTTCCACCTCTCACTGTCACGTGGTCCCATTGGACAGGGTGCCTGCTTGCAGGGGACAGGGCTTCTGGGACACCCCGTGCTGGGTAAGTCACTTGCTCTTCCCAGCATTTAAGGTCCAAGGATCAGAGACCAGAGGTCTCTGTTCTGTCCCCTGATGGATAGTTAGGAATTGGCTTGGGACCGTTCTGGTTGTGGAACTTTCTAGCTATGGTGACCTGCCACCAGATCGGGTCAAGCACGACCAGCCCGGGTCACAGAGGCATCCCTGGATTCCGGGGTCCCTTTCAAACACTCACACACACACACACCAGCTCCAGTCCAGCCCTTCCAGGGGCCCTGACCCCCAGGCCCGCCCAGTGCCCCCCAGCGCCCCCCCCCGGCCCCACCCCGCTCTCCCTGACACCCAGCTGGTTGTCACATACCAAAGACCATTCTCCACGCAGGGAATGACACCTCCAGCACAGCGCTCCTTCGAGCCTTTGACAATTTTCTCTGAAATACCTCAAAATATTTAATGTATAGTTTATGTGATAAAAAAAAAAATCCTTAGCTAGTTTTTGGAATACGTGACTTGAAGCTTTATACCGTTAAATTATAATTTTGCAGATGATGGTATGTCATTTCTTTGAAGAGTTCCGTGGGAGACATATTGAATGTCAGGGCAGTGACACCGGGTGGTCAGAGGCCAAGGGCACGGCAGCGGGGGCGAGAGGTGGGGAGCGCGGGACCGGCGTTTACAGATTTCTTACTCAAACGAGTCCTTTAGGAAAGACAGGAAGAGAGAGAGAATGTACCTTTCTGTTCTCTGGCGTGTTCTGTTCCTCGTTTTTTGGAGTCATGTCTTATAAGAGTATTTATTATTCTATGTGTTCTGTGTTCAAATGTAATTTAAGAAAAAAAAGTAAGAAAAATCAAAAAAAAAAAAAAGACAATGGAATTTGATTTGATGCATGACTAATGTACTAGGTGGGTGGGGTGGGGGGTGGGGTGGGACAGGCCGGGTCAGAGCCCCGGGGTTCCGTGTCGCATGGTTGTGTTTCATGCCTGAGTTCCGTCGGTGCTCCTTCTCCCTGCTCTGTGTTCCTTCCCCCGCTTTCTAAGGATCTGTGTCCGGCGGGAGGGGGATGAGGCCTCCGGCTGCCAGGAAGGTGGAGGAGGCCGCAGGGCCTCCGCACCCAGACCCAGACCCAGACTCCGCACCCAGACCCCCCGGTGCCCACACACCACCTGCCTGTGCCAACCGGGTGGGGGATCCTGGGCCTCCTGCTCCTGGTTCTTGGGTGCAAGTGGGTGTCGCTGCCACCTCGGACCCTCCACCCCCACCCAGCTGGTTTCACACGAGCATGAATTCCCAAGTGTCTTGTTCAGAGGAGAGAGACAATCAGCCAATTCGAGTCTTGTCGCCCAGGGTGGTGGGGGCCAGGGTGTACCCCAACTTCCCGAGATCCCAAGGGCCCTCCTGAGACACCCCCATCCCCAGGCAGGCACTCAGCCAGGCTCCACCCATACCCTCAGCCTCCCTGGCCCTGGGCTGGATGTGAGTTACCCTTTGGCCTGGGATGTAGGGGGGGGGGTGCACATCTGTGGAGCCCTCCCTCCCAGCCCATGTCAGGACCCTAGAGAACAGAGAGCTCCCCAAAACTATCCATGAAAGGGGGCTCTGGGGCAGTATCCCCACCTCTGACTGCACTTCTGCTGAGCTCCCACTAGTGGGAGCTTCCAAGACTGGCCCCAGGAAGGGGGGGGTTGGGGTAGTAGAAGGAGCCCCTCACCCTTAAGGAAGGAGGACCCAGACTGGAGGGCGGGTGGGGGGAGGGGAGGGGGGAGGCATGTTCCAGGACCTCCCCCCCCCATCCAGCCCAGCACTGCCTGGGATTTGGGCCATTCCACTTCTGGAACCAAAGCAGTGTGAGCCGCACCAGCCCCCCCAGATCCCTGGGCTCCCTGCTGTGGCCCTGGCATGCCCCCCAAGGGCTGGTCTTTGGGGGGATTCTCTGCAGCCAGGGATGAGGGAGGGCCACGTCGCCGTGTGGCCCTGAGTGTTTAACCAAGACTAAACACTAGGGCTGCTTTCTGGGGAGACACCCCTCCCAAATGCTAGAGGGCACAGAAGCCCTCGCCTTCCCACCCTCAGGTGACAGGCTTAAAAGTTAAAAAAAAAAAAAAAAATCGTCATTGTTAACCATTGCTGTGCTGGATTTGTTTTGTTTTTCTCCAATAAATTATTTTCTACTCATTCACCTGGACTTGTGTGCTGGCGGAAGGGGGGCGGGGCAGGGGGGCAGGAATGGGGCGCCGGGAGGCGAGGGGAGTCGCCTGGAGCGGAAGGTGGCTCCTTTGAGGCGAAGCCACCGGGGCAGCGTGGTTGGGGACGAGGCTGCAGGGCCCAGGGCTGGACCTGACCTCGTGCCCCGGGAGGGCCCCCGGGAGACCCCGGGAGCGCCCCGGGAGACCCCGGGAGCCGGCGCGGGCTGGAGAAGGGCTGGGGGCCGGGCCGGGGGCTCTTCCTGCAAATCCCCCGCCCGGTCACTAGAGGTCAGTGTGTGGGTTTCTAAAGCGAGGGCAGCCCTAGTTTGGGAAAGAAGGAGCCTCGAGGAGCCCGGGCGGAAGGCGGACCCTGGTTTATTCGCCAAAGAGGAGGACGCCGAGCCTCGTCTTCCGGGGGCGCCCCGTGCGAGCAGGTGCACGGCCCCGGGGCACCGGCGGCCGCTACAGGGACCACAGCCTCCTCCCCGGGCGGGAGGGCGCGTCCGCCGAGGACGCTCCCGGGGCGGGGGGTGCGGGCGGCCCCACGGCCGGGAGCGCCTGGCTGCGCGGCGGCGCCGTGCCCTCCGCGGGCGGCTGCTGCCACTTCTGCCGGCCGCAGGGCCGGCTCCTCCAGGAACGGAGCGCGGCCCTCCACGCCGCCCGCTTGTCCTCCGGCGGCGCCGGCTGGCTCTGCCCCGACGGCTGGCCCCAGGGCTGCGCCGCGCTCCCCGAAGGCAGCGGCTCCCGGAGGGACCCGGACGGCCAGTTCTCGGGGGCAGCCGGGCGTTGGACGGAGGAGCACGGCCTGCCCGCCGTGGCCGTCGAGCTCACCGCGCAGACCGGCGACGTCTCCCCCGAGGCCGCCTTGCCCTGGTGCTGGTGCCTCTTCTTCCCCAGCAGGGACAGCTTCCTGGAGAACCGGAACGACTCCTGCATGCCCGGGGACAGCTCTTCTTCCGACGGGATTGTTTGGTCAGCCAGCATGTCGCTGCTGACCCCCGGCGCCTTCCGCAGAATGGTGCCCTGAGTGATGAGGTCCGCGTAGCCCTCGCGGTGGGAGAAGGCATAGCTGGAGCGCCGGCCGCGCGACCCCCGGTGCAGGTAACGCCCGGGCTCCCCCGGGATCATCTCCTCGCTCGGGGCCTCCTCCTCCTGCTGCAGAGCAGAGGAGAGCCAAGGTCACCAGGCTCCCCCGGCGCCCCGCTGGCTGCTCTCGGCTCACCTGCCCCCAGCGGGCACCACTCAGAGCCCTACTTGGCCACCACCGACTGACCCTTCCCTACCGGAGTTGAGCCAATTAAGAGTCCTTTCTGAGACTGATTTTGGACCAACCCATGAGTCCTTCCCCGGGACCTAACCCCGACCAGCCACCAGGGGCCTTGGGTGCCCTCTGGTGGCAAAGCCCGGCCAGGCGCACCTGGACAGCCATGTGTCCTGCGGCGGGGCAGAAGGTGGCAGGTTTCTGGCCATGTCTTGGTCCATTATTCCAGTCAATTCTAGGGCCCATCCCAGCTGCAACCCTCCCTTCTAGATTTGGGTTTTTTCATTGTAGTAGAATATGCATAACACAAAATGTACCATATTAATCATCTCTAAGTGCACAGCTCAGCGTCATGAAGCACACTCACCCTGTCCTGCGAGCACCCCCACCCTCCGTCTCCAGAACGTTCCATCTCCCCACACGGAGACTCTGTCCCCGTGAAGCACGGACTCCCCACCCGCTGCCCCAGCCCTGGCTCCCACCCTCTCCTCTCTGTCTGTGTGGACGGGACTCCTCTGGGGACGTCCTGGGAGTGGGGTCCTGCAGGATGTGTCCTTCTGGGTCTGGCTCCTCTCGCTGAGCCCGGTATCCCCAAGGTCCCTCCACGTCGTGGCAGGTGCCGGGGTCCCTTCCTTCCTGAGGCTGGAGCGTGTTCCCGCGTGGGGATGGACCGCACTGTGTTTACCGGTTCATCCTTCAATGGACACTTGGGGTGCTTCTAAGTCCCTTCGCTTCCCTAAACCATTCCCAAATTGCTCCGTCATCTGGACCCCCAAGCCCCGAACATCTGGGGGTGGATCCTGGGGCCTGTTATTTGGTCCCCCTGAGGGCACTGGGTGTGTGCCGGGGTCTCCATTCCTCCCCCCCCCCCAGGCCTGTGTCTTGGAGTTTCTGCTCCCTGCGCAGGCTCTGGCTGAGGGGGTCCCAGGAGTGTGCGATGGGGACCCCAGCCCCCTCACCTTGGGGCCTGCCTTCTTGAGGGCTTGGCAAATGACACGCAGGGCCAGTGTGGGCAGGGTGTTTAGTGACACATTCAGCAGGACGACCAGCAGGATGGAGGGGTGTGACAGCACGTTACGGTCAGCATCTAGTGACGGGTCAGGGTCACAGCCCGGCCCCAGGTGGAGCCTCCCCAGAGCCTGCTGGGTGACCCCTCCTCCTGACACCCGACCTCCCACCTCTCCCTCTGCCCCCAGGACACCTTTGTGCAGATGCCCAGAAGGCTCCAACCCCCCTGCATGGCACCCCTGCACAGCTGAGAACACAGAGGCTCGGAGGGGGCACCGCGGGCACTCGGGTGTGGATACACCCCTCTCCGGGGCCCGCCACCCCGCTCCCTGCTGGGGGCTCACACAGAAATGGGAAGTTCTTGGGTGAGATTTGGAAGAGCCAGAAACTCTGGCTGGCCCAAGTTGCAACCACGTAGAAGCAGAGACTGAGGAAAATGGCCAGCACGGACAGGACCGTCCAGTACCTGATGATGAGTATGACCTGAAAAGGGGAGGGAGGATTAGGCCAGTGTGGTGCCAGGAACCCCGGGGCAGGGCTCCATGGGAGTGGGTGGGGGCTGAGTCTCCAGGGTCCACAAAGGCCACCTAAGGCCCCGTGGCAGGGTCACTGAGCGGGGACACCTCAGTGGCTCGTGTCCAAGGCCCCCCTGGGGTGCGACAGGCTGGCGGCCCTGCCTACCTCCATGGTGATGGACAGCAGGCTTGACATGGCCACAACCACAGCGAAAGACTGATAATCGCTGAAGCTGACAGGCCCGGCCAAGTCGTGGCTGACCCACAGGGTCACGAAGAAGTTGACCAGGGAGGTGACTGTGCCGTGGGCGAGGGCCTGGAGAAAGACCCAGTAGTTAAAGAGCTCGTCCTTCTGGCCTGCGATATACAGCTCAGGCAGCTCCAGGCTCCGCTCGGCACTCACGTCCTGGGGGTGGGGCATGGGGGGCAGTGGCAGGCTCTTGGAACCAGGTGGGGAGTTGGGGACAGCCCCACCCCCGTGCCAGGCCCCCCGGAGGGAACTGCAGGGCAGACATGGGAGCATCTCCAGGGAAGGAGGAGACAGGGCCTGGATCTGCTCACCTGCTCAAAGAGACCAATGTAGAGAACGGGGAGTGTGCTGTAGAACAGGTTGAAGAGGGCCAGGAACCAGCCTTCATACAGAGGCTGGTGGGGAGGAGACGGAGGGGGGACACGGTCAGCCTTCAGCCGGCCAGTGGCCAGAGAGAGAAACAAGTCTTTACCCAAGGAGACCCGCCCAAACTAGCTGGACCCCTGGGGAGGCTTCCAGGTGAGCTGGGAGGTCAAGTTATAATGAAGGTTGGCGCTAAACCAGGGTTGGGCTACATGAGGCTTGATGAAGGCTGGAAGATAAAAGGCAGAGAGGAAAAGCGGGGTCCAATTATTGCAAAACTGCACCTCTGAGTCCTTGTTTTAATGGGATGGCTTCGATGTAGAAATACAGGAGGGAAAATGGCTAGAGGATGTGGGGGGTTTGGGTCATTTTAGGTTCAGGGGGATCACTATGTGGAAGAGCCCTCATGGACAAGTAGCTCTCCTGATGATGAATCCAACCCAGTTAACAGAACATGAGCATCAGCTCTGAAAACCACCTTATGTGCATTCTGGTATTGAACAAAAAAAAGTTAAAAATAAGAAATTTTACAAGAATGAAGTTTCTCGCTGTTGGAGAAAAGACTCACAAATGAGTACATGGAAAAGGCTAAGCTGAGCCTTGTCCCGTGGGACTGGAATCAGCTGGACTGCTGTGAACTCATAGTTTTTAATATACACAAACATAGAGACGAGGCTGGACAGATTCGGATAAGACAGATACAGTGTGTGTCTCTACAGGGTCAATACGTGTACACTTTGCAGCTCTTGTCAACTGAGAGAGGGATCCGCCAGCATCCCAGTCCCTGCAAGCACACCTAGCACTTAGAGCTTGGTGTCTAACTACCAAGAGCCAGGACTCCTTACAGGAATGGCTGATTCCAGAGCTGCAGCAGGGGAAATACAAAACGAGCGTGGAGCCTCCTACAGCACCAGAAAGTGGGGGTGTACTCAGAGAAGGGCAGGCACATGTCAAAGGGACAAATCAGGGACAATCTGAGCAAAAAGTATACAGTAAAATAAATACCCATGAGTCTACACCGATAGAAGTAAATACTGAATAAATAAATAGAGGAGAAGCAACAGTTCTTCCAGTTAACAAATGTGGGGGGTGGGAAACAAAACAAAACACCTAAACGCTGTCCTGCGAAGATCCAGAACAAAACAGGAAGCCTGCTTTCAACACTGTTATTCAACATTGCACTGGAAGTCCTAGCCAGAGCAATTAGGAAAGAAAAAGAAATAAATGCTATTCAAATAGAAAAGGAAGAAGTAAACCTATCTCTATTTGCAGAGGACATAATTCTATATGCAGAAAAATCCCAAAAGGATCCACAAGAAAGCTACTAGAGCCAATAAACAGATTCAGCAAAGTTACAGGGCACAGACCGGAAATCAAAAACTCACTCGTGTTTCTATACACCAGCAAGGAACAATCCCCAAAGCAAATTAAGAAAACAATTCCACTTACAGAAACATCTGAAAAATATCTATAAATAAAAAGTAAACTGAACAAACAATATATATTTATCTAGGGTGCCTCTGTAAAGCTCCCCCTCAAACCCCTGGGTTTCAGTGACAGGGAGCTCACTCCCTCTCACAGCTGGCTCTTCGCAGACGATTTCCTTCCGCAGGGAAAAATCAGTGCCTGGGACCCTTCTAAAGCTCAAGAGAGCACCTCTCATCTTCGCCATGATACTGCCTAGAGTCCCTGAGTCAGGGACCCAGCCCCCACCCTCTTCCCTTCTCTGGGCTCCTAGCTCTCCCCTCTTGCCCGCTAGAAGGATGGACATCGGCGCATCCGTCCTGCCCTCACTTCAGAGCTCCAGTTTGCCAAATATCCCTGAGAAGGGAGTGGCCGCCGCGCGGCGGAGGTTATGGAAAGCACACCTGGGCGGAGAAGCCGCTGTAGAAGGCGAACCAGATCTGGACCATCATGCAGGCCACCGTCTTGTAGATGAAGTACCGCAGGAACTTGCAGACGCGCATGTAGGCCCAGCGCCCGTGCACCAGTAGCAGCCGCTTCAGGAAGCAGAACTGGGCCAGCACGTAGTCGCTGTTCTGCACCGCCTGCGTGCCCTCCTGACCCGCCAGCCCCACGCCGATGTCCGCAGCTGCGGGGGACACGCAGCCTGTCAGCCCGGGGCGCCCCCAGCCAGCTGCCCCGCCCCTCGCCTGCTGCCTACCACCCACTCTTGATCATGTTGACGTCGTTGGCGCCGTCCCCGATGGCCAGGGTCACCACGCGCTGGTATTTCTTGACCAGCGCCACGATCAAGGCCTTCTGCTTGGGCGTCACCCGGCAGCAGATGACCGCTTGGCACTGGGAGGCCAGCTCCACGAAGGCCCGCTCCCGCCGCACGTCGGGGCTCTCGCTGGTGTTGGAGTCGGTGACCTGGGGCGCCAAGCCCGTGCTCCTCAGCTGGATGCCGAGGGTCCGCCACAGCAGGGATATGCGCCGCGCCCGCAGGAAGTCCGTCCTCTGCTCGTCGGGCTCCTGCCAGGACTCGTCCGCGTCCCTGTTCACCTTGTGGACCAGCGCTCGGGGCTCCTTGCGCAGGGACAGCAGCAGCTGGTCCTGGCCACCGGGGGCAGGGGGCGCATCACTCTGTGTGCACGCCTCCGCTCCGGGAGCGCCCCAGCCGGCCCCTCCTCCCGGGCCTCGCGTCCCAGCGCCAGGCTGGACTTGACCGCGACCCTCCCTTGCTCTGGCCCCGCCGAGAACCATCTCTTTGCTGCTCCTCCCAGCCCCCTCCCCAGTACCAGGGGCTCTGCCGGCGGCCCTGAGCGGACACTGACCAGGAACTCCCCGCTAATGACCATGGCCATCTTGACCTGTGGCAGGAACCGCTTCTTCCGACGGCCCTCGCCACCCCGCACGTTGTTGCTGGTCTCCCAGTAGGCTTCCAGGATGCGACTGTGGGGGCCCAGCGGGGGCTCAGCTGCGCCGGCGAGCACAGGCTTCCCTCCACCCCCTTCCCGGCTGGACCTGGCCCCCACCCCCCGTGGGAGTCCAGCCAGGCAGAGACTAAGGGCCCTCTGCAGACCCCGGGAGCCACTCTTGGGCCACGGGTGCGACGCCCGCCCCCCGCCCCTCCCCCCCCTTACACGATCTCCTTCTCCAGAATGAGCATGGGTGCAACCCCCGCCCCTCCCCTCCCCCGACCCCCTCCCCCGTCCCGCCCCTCCCCCCTTACACTATCTCCTTCTCCTCCAGAATGAGCATGCTCTCCGAGAGCAGGTGGCACGCAAAACCGATGTTCACCGCTGTCTCTGCAAACCAGCCCGGTTCAACACAGCGGCAGTCCCGCCCCCCGCGGGGGCCACACCCACCCTGCGGGGTAGACCCAGGCCCCCACAATCACATCAGCATGCCCCGCGCCCTGGCCATGAGGATTGGGTCAGAATAAGGCACGTGACTCGGACCAGCCAATGACAGCCAGCCCTGATTTTTTTGGCGGCAGCTCTGAGCAAAAGGGCCCCCACTTTGGTCCTCTGGCCAGCGAGGCTCTTGGAGGAAGGGCGTCTGGTGGCCACGGCCAAGGGGTCATTGGACATGGCATGCCTAGGCCCCATGCGCACTTCTGAGAACCCACAAAAATGACTTCATTTCTTTTAAAATCGGAAGAAAAAAAAGAAAAAAGATAATCCAGCTTGGATATTTGTCAGCTGCAAATGTCATTTTAAGTATTTTGTGTGTATACGCCTGGTGCGCACGTAAGTCCTAACGCAGCCCTGCTGGCACACACGGCCAGGGGGCCCCAAAGAACCCGCAGGGGAAAGGAGGAGATTCGGGGCTCGCAGGACCCAAGTCCCTGGGCAACCTCCAGCATGCGCCCCAGAGTTCTCGGAGCCCTGCTTGGCCCATCTATCACACAGGCGTAACAAGGGCCAAACGCTCAGGAAGTGCTCAGCACAGTGCCAACCCACCCCAAGGAGGTGTCGGGGGGCGGGGAGACCCCAGCATTTTGAATGGTTCCCATTTCTCCCCTCCCGGGACAAGGTGGAAGGCAATGCCGAGCCCAGGCACATGGGACAGGCTGTTGGTGGCGCAACAGGCAGGTGAGGAGCTCTCTCCCACCCATCCCCCTTCTCTCTGCGCTGGGCGTGGCCGCCCTGGGACCCACCTTGCTTATCCCCTGTGAGTACCCACACTTTGATACTCCCCTGCTTGAGACACTTGATCGTGTCGCAGACGCCGTCCTGGAGTCTGTCCTCAATGGCCGTGACTCCCAGCAGCTGGGGGGTGGGGTGCAGGGGGCAGGAGGCAGACTGAGTGGGGACTCGGCTCCCTGGCGGGGGGGGTGCAGGGGGCAGGAGGCAGACTGAGTGGGGACTCGGCTCCCTGGCAGGGGGGGGGTGCCGGGGCCCCGGCCCTCCAGGCTCTGCACACCTGGAGGCCCTGCTCCATCTCCTCGTACACCTGGTGCAGGGCGTGGGCCCGGTTCTGCAGCAGGATGCCGGCCTCCTGGTGCCGCTGACACCACTCCTGATACACATCCTCGTCCACCTCCTTATAGGCCAGGCACAGGGTCCGCAGGGTCTGCTCAGCAAAGGACTGGCGGCAAGGGGCCGGGTGGGTGGGCCCTGGCACCACCCTGTCACCAAACACCCTGCCTCCCTGACACTCCTCCAGCCCTTCTCCCTGCTTGGGTCCCCCAAACCTTGACCCCTGACCACCGCCTAGGCCCCCCCCCCCCCGCCCATGCTCGGCTCTGTCTGGCCTCCACACCTCTGCCCCTGCCCTTCCTCCTGCCAGGAACACCTCCCTTGGCTTCGCATGGCAACTTCTAGCTGTTCCAAAGACCCTCCCTTCCCCAGTCAGGGCCCCTGCAGCCCCGGACCCTCCCTCTGGTCCCTCGACTTAGGAATGTCTGGACCCCACACTCTGCCTCACTTCTCGAGGGGCCTCTTGGGGATGGGGCGGGAACAGGAAGGATCATGTGGGACTCCGTCTCCAGGCCCCCCAGGAGAACACCCGCTCACCTCTGGGACACCCCAAGGAAGGTACTCCTCATGGCTCCTTACTTTCTGCCTACCCACTCCCCACCCTGCCCCAGGTTTTCTGCCCCAGTGGGCAGCCCCAGGTCTCGCTTTTGTTCTTGACTGGAGGTGGGTCTGAAAGGCCGGGCTTGGGCACAACAGGGGTTCCTTGCACATCCGAAGAACCAGACAGGCCTTCGCTGCTCTTGTGCCTCAGTTTACCTATTTGTTCTACAAGGCAGTTGAGCCAAGCCATCTTGCCGAGCTCCTGGGCTCCGTGTCATTATTCTGTATGCATTTCCCCAGCTCAGAGTCACAGATCAGAGGCCGGCCCCCCAACTCCCTCCTCCAGCAGAGTTCCACACCACCCCCCACTCCCAGCAGAGCAGGGCACTATGGGAAGCTCCAAGTGGAGGGACGCAGGACTTTCTTTCCATAAACACCCCCATTGGCCCCTGGGCTAGGTGATGCTGGAGACCTAGCAAAGCCCTTAGGAAGCCCTATAGGGTCAGGGCTGGGCCAGAGTGAGGACGCCGGACATGACATGACAGCCCTATGTTATGGCTGGGGCAGGAAAATCTCCTTGGAGGTGATCTTGCATCTGAGGCTTGAGGACTAGAAGATCCTGAGTGACAGAGTGGAGGAAGGCATTCCAAGCAGAGGGGTTATATGTGCAAAGGTCTTGAGGCATCATCTGAGCATGGGGCAAATTGCAAGCCAGAAATTGGGGTCCTGGGAAATCCCCTGGGGGCAAGGAGATACCAGGCTAGAGAGACCAGTAGGAGACAGACAGATAGAGCCTCAACAGCTGGGTGGAGGAGTTTGGGTGCCACCCATGGAGCAAAAGACTTGAGGCAAGGAGGGCTGAGCATGTCTTAAAACCCAGGCCTGGCTAGGAGAAGGGGGGCAGTGTCCAGGGCCAAAGTCCAACCACAGGGTGTCCTTGTGTGACTTAGAAAAAGATGTCTCCTCTGGACAGATACAGCTTAGAGTTCAGCTCCTTCCCAGCCGTGTGTGTTGGTGTGTGTGTGCGCACGTGCGCAGACACGGGGGGTTGTGCAGTGCACAACCTGGACAACTGTACACGGCCAGCCTTGGTGCGTGCCCTTTCTCTGCGCACTCTCCTCCTCTTCCCCCTCTCCCTGTCCCTGTGCCCTCACCTCCTGCCCCCTGCCCCCCACAGCCTCTCCTCCCACAGGGACTCACAGCCAAGGCCTCCTCTGTGGTCCACTCTTTCATGCCTTTCTTGCGCAAGCGTTCAAAGATGACCACGTCAGCGCCCTTGGTGTAGAGGTAGATGGAGCCCTCGGGGTTGCGGACTGCAGAGGGAGAGGCCTGGCTGCCCATATGCTCTACCCTGCCGGCCCACCACACTCTCCCTTGCATGGACACTTACCCAGCACTGACATGCGCTTGCGTATGCTGTTGAAGTCCATCATGGCCAAGACCTGGTACACCCGTTCCTCCCCCAGCTCCATCACCGTGATGCTGTCCTGTGTGCGCGCCAGGAACACGTAGCCGAAATTCCGGGCTGCCGTGACCAGCGCCTCCTCATCGGGGGATGCGGCCTGGTACACCAGCTGGTCTGGTCAGAGAGGGAACCACGGGGTGGGAGGGCGCCTTCCCTGGAGCTTGCCCTCCATCAGGACCCGCCACTCATCTATGGCAGGTCCCACGTCCGTCTCCAGAGCACAGGGGAGGAAATGGGCCCAGTGGACAGTCAGCAGACGTTTACGGGACGGTGGTCTCCTGGGCTGGTATGACCTCTCAGCCCCGTAAAAGAAGGGGGGTGCTTGGGCCCCGGTCTGAAGGGCCTCTCCCTCCCAGCAAGAACAGATCTCGAGTCACAGGCCTGGACACCCCGAGATCCAGAAGAGGCAGGGCTTGGGACAGTGAGAGGAGCCCTGGTGATGGGGCTGGGCAGTCTCTAAGGCCAGGGGAGCATGTCAGGGGCCCCGGGGCCTGAGCACCCTCCCAGGCGGGGAGAGGGTGGCCGCACTCACTGTCCTTCTCCTGCACCATCACGGTGTGGCAGATGGCCAGCAGGCGCCAAAACTCCCGCACCATCTTGTCCTCATTGTCCCGAACAGCGCACATGAGCTTCGCATTTCGGTAAAGAAACTTCCCATCGGCAAATTTGTTCCAGAGGTAGGGGTTCTCCTGTGTGGTGGGGTGAGGGGCAGGTGGGTTGTGGGCGCGTCCCTGATCGCCCCTGCCCCCCACCGTCCAGCACTGCAGGGTGCCAAGGGCTCACCTTACGTGGGGTCTCCTCCTCTTCATCCGGGCCTGGGGAAAGACCCCCTCCCATCAGGCCTCAGCTCTCCTGGACCCACGGGGATCCCACAGCCCCCGATCCCCACTGTCAGGCTTCCTGGGGCCACTGGATACAGCGGACAAGCTGGGCCTGGGGCTCTGGACCCGATACCCCAAGCAACCAAGGACCCCCCGCCTCAGCTCTGCCTTCCGCAAAGGAGGCCAAGAGGCAGCCACAGCTCCTGGGGGTCCCAGGGACAGCCAAGGGCAGAAGGCAGCCTCACGGAGCGTGTACTGTGTTTGATCTCTTCAAGGTTCTCTTCTTACAACTTGGACTTCGCTGCCTACTTTGGAAAAATTGGTGGTTCCACATAAAAACCTGGGTCCTCAGCCCTTCTAGAAACATCAGAAGACCCGGCTGGGGGTAGATGCTGTTCGCCACAGACCCCGCTGCTCCCTATCGCCCCTCGGGCCTGGGCTGAGGGTGGGGTGGAGTTTCCAGGAGGGCATGGGCCCGTTCCTGTCTCCCCCAGACCACCCGGGCGGGCCCTCTCTCACCTCCTGGTCTCCACGTGCCCTAGTTTACGACAAGGACGGATGAGGCCCCGCCCACCACTGTTCCTGGTCTCTGAGCTGACAGTGGCTTTCCGGTTTCCAAACGACTGGGAGGAAACCGAGAAAGACTTCTCTCGTGACACCTGGAAATGCTGGTGAGTGTCCACGCGGAAGGTTTGTTTGTGAAAACCCGAAGAAGAGTCCTGTCCCGCCGTGGGGCAGGTGTGAGGACAGCGGACGCCGGCCCGGAGGCAGGGCAGACTCCTGGGCGCTGCAGGGGGCAGGGGACCCACCGTAGATGACACCCCCGATGCAGCATTTCTTGAAGGTCATGACGTTCTGGGTGAGGGTGCCGGTCTTGTCTGAGAAGATGTACTCCACCTGGCCCAGCTGGTCGTTGAGGCTAGTGCTGCGTGCCTTGGCGGGCTCGTCCCGCGGCGCAGAATACATGTGCACATCCCAGTTGATGAACATGCTGTTCCCCAGGTAGATGAATTCGACCCTGCAACGCACGCCGGTCACGCCCGATCCCCCCACTCTGACAGAAGGGCGGGGGTGGGTGGCCTGACTCACATGATGAACATGGCCATGGGCACCATGACGCTCAGCAGGATGAGGAAGCCCCAGAAGATGAGGAAGGTCTCGGTGGCCACGCTGTGCAGGTCCTTGGAGGGCACGTAGTGGTGCTTGGCCTTGAACTCCTTCACCTTGAACCAGAAGCCGAAGCTCAGTGCCAGGGAGATCAGCACCAGGGACACGAAGATCTGCGGGGAGGGAGGGTGGCGGTGGAGCAGGCGCAGGTAGGGAGCCCCGGGCGGCACACGGACACGCCGGGGACCCACCAGCAGGGCCGTGAGGATGGCCCCCTCCCCAGCCAGCCCTGTCCACGGGCCCAGCAGAGGGGGCTGGGGGCCAGGGGGGCCTGCAGGTGGCTCTCATGAGGCCTTGTGGCTGCTATTAAATTATTATTACGATAACTTCAAAGGAGATAAAGTTAATTAAGCCAAAAGTTAAGGACCATTAACTGTCAGTGGAAGGGAGGCAAGCATTTCATTGCCTCCTGCACATCTGGAGAACATCCAGATCAACATTTACTTCCTAAGGACATTCCTACTTGACTGTTGCCTCACAGGAAGACTCTGGCCCACAGGCCTGTCCTGGGATCAGGCTGTGCAGCCCGCACAGCGGGGGCGTCCCCTCCCCCCCCCGCCCCCTCCCCAGGCGCCCAGGGCAGGGGCCCCTCACCAGCATCACCAGCCTGTTTATCAGATGGTCTATCTTGGTTCTCTTCAGATGGATCTTGCCGCAGTTCTTCATGATCTTGGTGTCGAAACCTGCAGGGTTTGCGTCCACTCACCCCTGCGCCCGTCCATCTGCTCGCCCCCCCTCCCCCTCCAGCTGCCCCCACGTCCGTCCACCTACATCCAGCACCCTGCACATGACACTCCCTTCTCCAGCCGCAATGAGGGTGCTTGCTGGCTCTGCCGGGCCTGGCCGGGGACCTCCTGCCCATGACTGCGGAGCCCCCACCGCCCCCCGCACACCCCAGTGGCCGTACCAGCATAGATGACCATCCCGTAGCAGGTGTCCGTGTTCCGGACCCTGCAGCCCCGCAGAAGCACGTTGCCGCTGTCCAGGGGGTGCTTCCTGCCGCCCCACTCCAAGCACCCCACAAAGTGGTGCATCCGGCTGTTGGGCTCCTCACACACCACCTTGCCTGTGGGCCAGGGGGCGGTCAGGGAGCCACCCAAGCAGGGGGCCACCGTCACGGGGCCTGCACCGGCCCACACTCGCCCCACTGGCCTCACGGCTCCTCAGACAAGCCCTCCCCGCGGAGCCCCCTGCTCATGGGTATGACCCCGGCACGTCACTGGGCCTGGTGTCACTGATGTCTGTGAGCTCCGTGGGAGAAGGCGCCAGCCTCGTCTCAGTCACACTGAGGCCCCAGAGCCCAGCCCCGCCCCTGGCATACAGTAGGTGCTCAGGAAACCTTTGAGGAGGGGAAGAAGGAAAGGACACCTACATCCAGCACCCTGCCACCACAGGGGACAAATGCAGGGCACTCTTCTGCCACCACCTGCAGTGAGTGGGTATCTCCAGCCCCACTTCTTTTGAGAAACTACACTCGGGGTCACAGGCTGGCCCGGGGCAGGGTCAAAATGACAATGAGGTGTGGGCTGGGGCCCTGGGAGGGAGCAAGCCGGGGGGCCACAGGCCTGCTCCAGCTCCGAGAGCCTGGGTTTGTCCTCAGTGTAGAAATGGCAGGCCTGGCGGGGGGGCAGGGGAGCCAAGGGGCAAGCCCGCTCCTGCCGTCACCTCTCCAACCCCGGCTCCTCCTCTGAAAGATGGGCCACGCCTTGCAGGAGCCCTGCCTGGGGCAGCCGGGGCAGGTGGGGGCCTAGAGGGAGGTGTCCGGACTGGTGCAGCCACCCTCCACACAAGCCAGCCTTGTCCCTGGATATCGTGACAGACAGGCAACCAGCCCAGGACACAGATTCTGCTCCAGGACCCACTGGAGTGATGTGCCTTTGCCACAAGCCAGGAAAAAAATCAAGCATCCCCTGGCTGGGGCACGACGAACACCAACTGTGTCCACAGCTACGGAATGTCTTGCTTTCCAGGCAGAAAATAAGAAACGTCAAGGACTCCCTGTCCCGTGGGCTTTGCCACCGCACGTAGGTCGTGAGCCCACGTCCACAGACTGCCTTTTCGATTAAACAGCCAAACGTGTTTGGCTTTCAGCAGCCGTGCGTTACAAGTAAGACGTAATGCCCGATAAAATGCTGCCCTTCGTACTGTTGACAACAGGGAACGGCCCAGCGCTTACGTCGTTTGAGAGGACGAGAAACAGGCCCAGGGCAAGCCCACCTCTTAAAGGCCGTCCTGGCCCCCAACGCCCCCTAGACACCCCATAACCGTCCCCCAAGCCCAGCAAGGTGGGGAAATTTTGCACCCACTGCACAGAGGGGCAGATGGAGGCCCAGGAGGGGCAAACGGGTCTGCTGCCTCTCACCTTGGAAGGAAGCCATGTTCCTTATATTGGTCAGCTCGAGGTGGGTGACCAGCGGGGCCTGCCTGAACTTCAAGTTGGTCTCCCTGGTGATGAGATGGGGAGCTAAGCACCTACTGTGTACCACCTGCCAACCAGGAGGCTGAGGCCCAGAGGGCAGGGCCTTGCCTCACTTCCCGCGTTCAGCGTGGCCGCACGCGGAGCACACCGGGGCCTCCAGGAAGGTCGGCGTGAAGGGGGGTCCCTTGCTCGGGGCTAATCTTACTGGCCCTGCCGGCTTGCAGGCGCCCCACGAGTGTTCATGGGGCGAATGACCAGAATGTCCAAGTGGGCTCGCTGTGCCGACTCTCCGGCCCTTGGGGAAGGTCTTGCACCCAGAGCCCCAAACCCCTAGTGATGAGCCCCTGCTCACCCATCAATGTCTGCGGTCTCCACGTAGCACAGACTGCTGGGCTCGGTGCTGGCCAGCAAAAGCAGGTCGGCCTGGGGTGGGGAGGGGGTCACGAGGAAACAGCACTGTCAGGGGGCAAGAGGCAACGGAGCAGGGAGCTGCCCTCCCCCTGGAGCCCACCCACTCACCGGGACGATGTTGTCTCTGTGCAGACACACCAGGTCTCCCACTCGCAGGTTCGCCCATTTCTTCCACAGGAAGCTGCGGTGGTGGGGGCGGTGGCGGGTGTGAGAGGGGGCCCCTCCACGCCCAGCCTTGGCCACCCCCAGCTCAAAGAGCAGGGCTTCCCACCGGCAGCTGCCCGCCCCCAGTCCTGCCAGAGGGCCGGCCTTCACTGACCCCCCACTACCTGGTCCCTTCCAGGCCCTCCCCCCTCACCCCTTTAGACCCTCAGCCTCCGCCCCCACCGCAGGGCCCATCCCAGGCTTGATAGACAGTAGCCACTTAGGAAGGGCAGGCCGGGTCCCATGGGACTCAACCAGGTACTCCTCCCTGTCGCACCCCCCTCCCCCGCCACCGCCCTCGGGGTCACGGGCCTCACCTCTTCCCCACCAGGATCTGGCACGGCCTGTTGTTGACGATCCTGTCACTTCTGTGTCGCCCCTGGGCTGACGGGGGGCGGGGGGGGCGGGTCAGAGGGACGGCCCCACCCCCAGCCAGGCCCCCAGGCCCCCCAGGTAAGGGCTCAGGTGCAGAGCAAGCCGTCCACACGGGCGTCTGTCCAGAGCGCGCGGCGTCAGCAGCAGGAGGCAGATTCTGCTTCCACCCGTGTGAGTGCCCTCCCCCCACACCCGCCCCCACGCCACACACCCCCAACCACACTTACGATGTCATCCACCAGGTCTCGGGTGGCCCGGATGATGAGGAGGCCCATGAGCGGGGCAAAGAGACTGAACCAGGGCAGCGTGGAGATCTCGGGGAAACCCTGACGTGGCGGGTGGGTCATGCCAGTCCGTCCCCCAGGCACCACCCTGACCGCCTCCCCCTGCCCTCCCACCAAGCACCCCCAGCCTTCCAACCTGGCTTCCTGGGTCCACCTGCTGACCACCTCAGCCCAGGGCCAAACCTCAGGACTGGTCCTTCTCCAGAACTTCTCCCCAGCACACTCCTCCTCCCCTCCATGCCCAGCTCCCATGTCACCTCCTCCAGGAAGCCCTCTCAGCCCAAGCTGTTCCCTCCTCGGGGCCTTCACGCTCACTGTTCCCCTCCCAGTAACCCTGCTCCTCCCCATCAGCTCCTCCAGTGGCCCATAGACCAGCCTGGGTGGGGAGTCCTTGTCCCCATCACTGGTGCCCACCACGTGGTGTGATGTCACCTCACCAGTCCCCAAGCCACCTGAAAACAGGTGTCAAGGTCACTGCCAGGTCCCCGATGCCTAGCATAGGACCCGCATGCAGTAGGTGCTCAATAAGTTTTTATTGGATCTTTATTCAGAACAGAATGAGATGCTGGGTGAGGGTCAGGGTGCTCTGGAAACTGCCCCCCCCCCCGCCCTGCTGAGAGAGGGAGGTGCCCATGCCCAGACCACCCAGGCAGTGGGAAGTGGCCCGGCAGGTTCTGAGAACATGCTCTTGACCCCTGCTTCCTCCTTGCCCTCTGGGGTCAGCTCCTTGGACCTGAATGAGCCGTGCATGCACCTTCATCATTCAACATACATTGAGCACCCCTCTGTGCCAGGCCCCGCCCTGGGCAGCAGGGCCCCAGCGATGAGTGTGGGAGCCAGACATTGACCCACTAAGCACCCAGACAAGAGCACAGTTAAACTGCCCTGGGTCTACAGAACCCTGGGGCAAGGGGTGTCAGGGAGGGCCCCTGGAGAAGGCAACGTGAGCGGGGGGCTGACCCCTGGGGCTGCCCCCACCCTGCCACACCTGGAGAATGATGATAAAAAGGAAGTAGAGGTTGGAGATGCGGCAGAACTGCCCACACAGGTTCAAGGGCAAGAAGGAGAAGACGTTGTACTTGGCAGTGTAGATGACATTGCTCTGGAATGAAAGCCGGCACGGCATTGCAGCCCAGGCCAGGGGCCCCCCCACCTACCCTGCCTGCCCTCTGGCTGCCACCAGCATTGGCTGAACACCTGCTGAATGCAAGGTCTTGAGCCCGAGTTCACTGAGTGCCTGCTGAATGCCAAGCCTTAAGCTGGCATTTCTGAGCCCCACTGGGTGCGAAGACCCACGGGGCAGAGCCACGGCCCCTGTATTCCCTAGAGTGAGACACATGCAAGGGGTTTGGGGTCCAGCCCCATGGACGTACTGCACTTTCAAGGGTTCTCAGGAACTCGTCACAGTGCGAGGCTCCAGCCCTCAGGGTTAACGTGGGGGTGCGGGGTGCTGTGGGGGAGGCCGGCGCCGTGAGACCGGGGCTGCCCACCTTATACTTCTGCCTCTGCCAGCACAGGAAGCTCTTCTTCTTGAACTGGCTGTTGTGGGCCCTGCTGTTGGCTTTTACCTCCCAGGTGAATGCTGAAGCCAGAGTGAGCAGGGCATCGTGCAGGGCCGCGGACAAACACAGGCTAACGACACCCCAGCGGAGGGCTAATGGGCCCCCAGGGGACCCAGCACTGGGGACACTCAGTGGGCAGGGTGGGGACACTCAGCGCATGGCCAGGGAGCCGGTAAACAAACAGGATGGCCCCTGCAGCCCCGCCTCCCCCCCCCGAGCCCCCAGGAAGCTTGCCAGGAGCCAGAGGGAATCCGAGCAGTGGGCCCTGGCCTGGGCCAATCCCCAGGCTGGGCCACCCTGGGCCACCACCTAGGCTACAAGAACAGGCTCTGGGAGACCCATTTACACCCATTCAGTCTACAGAGGAGGTAAACTGAGGCCCAGGGATGGGCTCCAAGGTGATGGGCTGCAGGCCCTGAATCCCAATCCGGCATTCAGTCATCAGGTTTGGGACTATTTATAACCCAACAAGAGCCCTACACTGGGCCTGTGTGTGGGTTTGGGGGAGCCTCCTCAGTCCCCCCACCTCAGCCACTACACTTTGTGATGCCCCTTCGCCCCCTCGCCCAGACTCAGGACACGCACCTGTGTTCTTCTCCTCCTCGAGGTCCTCTCGGTAGGAGAGACTGCCCATGCTGGTGGGGCTGTGGGGAGAGGGCCCAAAGTCACACCAGGGGCCCAGCCCTTGCTGGACCATCGTCCCATCCTCTGCGCTCCTGGGGACTCACGGTCTGAGAGTGGGCCCTCTAAACTGTCACCTCCCACGACCACCAGCCACTGGCTGTGTCCTTCTCCGGGTGTCCTCAGGCCCAGTGGGGCCCAGGCCAACCCCCAAACCTACAACGGCCTCACATCCCGCAGCCCCCAAGCTAGCAACCTGCCTCGTCTTCCCGCATTAGAGCCCAACCCCTAGGAGGAAGGGTTCCCTCTCTGGCCACTGCTCCCCACCCCATCACCTCTCCCGGCATGCCCACACCCACCCCTTCCCTGGTCGTCCTGCGCCCCCTCCTGCCCCAATCCCCAGAACCACACACATGCTCAGCCCACTTAGGTGCTCCATCAGTGTTTGTTGACTGACTAAGTGGGGCCCCACGGTTATATGTTAGATCTGGAAGGGTGTATATGAGGGTCAAGCTCTTCAGAGAGGTCTGGGCGTGGTCTTGGGGCAGCTGACCGCGATGGGGAAGATGGGGGCAGACACCGCGCCTTCTACGAGCCTGGAACGCTCCCACCATCCAGCTCGTGCTTGACTGTTGCCCTCCCATGCCAGGAACTTGAGTCTAACCAGGGGACCCTCAGCAGCTCCCCATGTGACCCTCCACCCCCCCAAGCACGCAGCAGCTCCCCGCCTCCCGGAGCCCCTGAACGGCTGTTTCTTCCACCGCGAGTAGCTTTGCCCAAAGCCTGGCCGGTGCCTCCTCACCCTTCCGGTTTCAGCTCATACTTCTCAGACCATCCACGCTCGTTCAGGTGCCTCCTCTGGGCTCCCCCTCTCCCTGGAGCGTCCCCCATCCCAGGTCTGATCCCCCCTCTCTCCTCTGCTTCTCTCCCTGTCGGGGCTGCCTGCTGAAGTCAAACTTTCAGGGCTGGCCTCTGAGTCAACAGCGTCCCCAGGCCCCGAGGGGGAGGACCTGGCTCAGAGCCGGTTCCGTTGCTCCCGGGAGCCCGAGCTGGGCCAGTGCCCATTCACCAAATGAGGAAAAGTGAGGCCCGGGGTGAGCGAGGCTTAGCCAAGCGGGACCCAGAGGCCGGGGAGACCCAGCGGGGGGCGGATGGGGCCGGAGGGCAGAATCCACTCCAAGTTCGTGTGGGGGCAGAAGACGCCCCCTCCCCCAGTGCTGGCTCCCCCTGCCTCCCCACGTCCAGCTCATCAGCAGCCTCGAGCATCCGGCAGCGGCGGTGGCCAGACGCCGGAGCCCCCCTGGACGGGAGGCCTGGGTCCACAAGACCCCGGGCGCTGCGGCTCCCCCACTGGACTCCGCCCCGCGCGAACCTCCAGCGACGCCCGCCGCGGCCGCCGCGACCTCACACCCTCAGGCTGGGCGGAGGCCAGAGAGGGTGCGCGGGCGCCCGGGGACACACAGCAGCGGGAGCGCCGCCGCTCACCTGCGCGGGCCGGGCCGGGCCGGGCGGTCCGCGGGTGGCCGGGGCGGCGGACGTGGCGCAGCTGTTAGCCCGGTGCCAACCGGCCTGAAACGG
Organism: Mirounga leonina; assembly: GCF_011800145.1. NCBI lineage: Eukaryota > Metazoa > Chordata > Mammalia > Carnivora > Phocidae > Mirounga > Mirounga leonina. The sequence continues at coordinate 57,803,018 of NW_023270855.1, read as the reverse complement.
GCGGCGCGGGCGCGGCGCGGGAGGGGGCGGGCCCTTCTAAAACTGGGCGGGGCCCGGGCCGCCCTGGGAGGCGGGGCGTGGCGCGGGAGGGGGCGGGCCCTTCTAAAACTGGGCGGGGCCCGGGCCGCCCTGGGGGCGGGGCCTCCTACAGCTGGGCGGGCCCGAGGGGCCGGAGGGAGCCCTGGGGGCGGGCTATGTAAATGATGGTACCGGAGGGGGCGGGGCGGCTTTGTAAGCCTGGCCGGGGCGGGGGCCGCCTGGGGACGGGGTTCTGCAAGTGGGCGGGCCCCGAGGGGCGGGCGAGGCGGGGCGGAGCCTCACGGAGAGGGCCACTTGGAGCCTGGGGCGGTCTCTGCAGTGGTGCCAGCCAGAGGACGGGCGGGCCCAGATCCAGGGTTGGGGCTTTGCAAGGAGTTGAGGGGTGTCAAGGCAGGGGTAGGCTGGGGAGGGCCAGTGGGCGGGGCCTTGCACAGCAGGCGCAGAGTACTAATGGGCCTGTAATTTAGGCGCAGGGTCTCGGTAGGGTGGATTGGACCTGGCCATGGTTGGACGGCGGGGGGGGCCAGAGTGGGGCTAGGAACACAGGAAAGCCGCACAGGCGATCACAGGTCTAAGCTGTGTGCCTGGGTTGTCCCTCACTCATCCTGTACCTGTTTAATGAGCACCTTCCTACAGGTGTAGTTTTGGGCCAGGGCTGGGGAGGACGTTACAGGAAGCCCACGAGGTTCTGGCCCGTGTGTGCTCACCCAGCGGGCGGCCAGGGCTCCAGGGGCCTTCCTGAAGGTGACAGGCGTGGGAGACAGCCATAAGGCAGGGTCATCGCCAGGCCCCAGAGGTGGGCAACTTGAGCCAGGGCGGGAGGGGCTGCTGACTCTAGGGCCTCCCTGAGTGGGGTTCAAGGGAAGGGGCAAACTCGGGAGGGCAGAAGAGATGATTGAGCGCTGTCTTTCCTATTTTCACTTTTAGAAACCGTCTGAAGTGTGGAAATTAGGAAGGTAGTTGGTACTTTCCCACCCTCACCACCCTTCCCTCTTAGTCCTGGGATCCCTCCCTCTGGCGCATTCCTGATCCAACAGACCTGGGACCTGCACCTGATTCCATGCCCCAGCCTCCCGTCTCTGCCTGGGGCCTGGAGCCCTTCACAGCAACACCTGTGAGCAAATGTTGGGTGAATGAATGAGTGGGTGATGGTGTGGTGAGGACAGCACAGAGGATGTGACCTCCACCATCAGGGCGGCAACCCCCCTACTCCTTGTTCCTCGGAAGCCTGGTCTGCACACCCTCCTTGGCCTGGGGAGGGGAGAGCAGGTAAACCTCCCATTTATTCATTCACTCAACAAACACCCAGCCCCGTCCCCGTGGTTAATGGGAAAGACCCTGGGGTGGTGGTGGTGGCGGGGGGGGGGGGGGCGCTGGCACAAATTGTTCTAATAGTCTTTAGGAGAGACTTTGCTGGGTCCGCGAACCCCATTCCCTCCCTGGGATTTGCAAAGGCCCTGCAGCCTCCAAGAGTCAGCATCTTTGGCCAGCTGAAAGCTTGCACTCCTCCTCCCGGTCTCCCTGGGGGGCTCAGTATGCTCTGGGGAGGCAGACACCACCAGAAGCACAGAAACAGGGGGCACCTGGGTGGCTCAGTCAGTGAAGGGTCCAACTCTGGATTTCAGCTCAGGTCTTGACTTCAGGGTCCTGGGATCCAAGCGCTGCGTCGGGCTCCACGCCAGGCGTGGAGCCTGCTTGAGATTCTCTCTCTCCCGCTGCCCCCTCTCCAAACAAAAACAAAAACACAGAAACCGGCCATGCCATTTATTTAGGAAACAACTACTTATTTACACAAGAGGTGGGAGAAAGTCAAACGGTCACAAGAACGTCAGGGGGACACAACAGTGGCTGGGTCAACACTCCCCCTGGAGGGCCCCCCCGGATCCAGAGGCAACCAGTCCTTGGCAGCGATGGCCCAGGACACCTTGGGGGCAGAGGCTGCTGTGTCCTCAGCCTGGGACCCTGCTCTCTGGGCCTGCAGCAGAAGCTTGACAGAGAAGCAGGGGGCCTCCTCCAGGCAGCCCTCCCTCCAGCACCTGTGTTCCTGCCTCCAGACCTAGGGCACTCGGGTACCCGCCCCTCCACGAGGTTATTTCTGGCTTCACTTCCCATTATAAATGAACTAAAGGTGGAGACCCGAGCAGCCCCGGCCCTTCCACCCCAAGAGGCACCGTAATTCACAAAGCCGCCAATTCCATCGCTGGGCGTTGTGCACACGAGCATGTCCTGGGAGCAGCAAACAGGCACACGGCGGTGAGCGGCCACCCTTCCCTTTCCACGGAAGCTTCTCAGACACGCAAGGCACAGTGGCTCTCCGGTCCCACCGGGACCCTCCACGCCCAGCCCCCCACCCCCCGGGCGAGCAAGGTGGACCCCACTCACAGGACATGGTTGCTGCCTCCACCATCACAGCACCCCCAGGGCTCCAGGTCTGCATCCCCAGGCCAGGCTGGCAGGCCCGGGGACGGCTCGGGCACCGGGGACGGCTCTCAGGAAGATGAACAAGGGTGTGCTGTTTCCCCAGTTAGGGGCACAGGTGCTGACCGTGGGGCTCACCTGGCACCAAGAACACCACCAGACGCCACGCAAGCTAAAATCCATACAAACATTTATTCCGTCCCTGCCTCGGGTTGGGGGAGAGGGGCTCAGGGCCCTGGGGAGGCTGCAGGCCTTTACACACAGCCCCTGGGGAGGGTGGGGCTCTGGCAGGAAGACAGGGTCCAGAGGCTGATGGGCCCTGGAGGGGTCCGGAAGGCGAGGCCCTGGGGGGGGCAGGGGGGCTGGCTTGGTTCCCAGAGGTCACGGAGTCCAGGTGGGTTTGGGGAGGCCAGTTCCCACCCGTCTGGCCCAGGCCAGGCTGGACTCTCGGTCCTGGTGGCTGCCAAGGGGACAGCTTGTCGGCTCCCGGCCCCCCAACTTCTCCCCCTCCCCCGCCCCCAACAGGGAAGGCAGCACCAGGGTCTTGCTTCTCCGGGCGGGAAAAGACAACTGTGCGAGTCGTCAGGTTTAAATTACAAATAATAAAAATAACAATACAAAATAAAAAAAACCCCTGTCTCAAACACACCCACGAAAAGCCTGCCCGGCAGGAGGAGGGGCAGGAGGTCTGGCTGCCAGGGACGCAGCGGGGCCCACGGGGGGGCCGGGGGGGGGTCTGTCCCGGCCTCCACCGGGAGTCAGCAGCGGTCTCCAGAGGACAGAAGGCGGGGGCGGCGCAAGGGGCCGGGTGGGGGGCAGGGCTCCAGGTGGTCTCGGCGTGGGGCTCTCGTGCCGCCGGCTCGTCCCGCTCTCTCTGTTTCCATGTCTTGGCGACGTGGACAGGGTTAGCTCTCGAGATTTATTGCACTGTTTTGGAAGAGGCCTGGGGTAGAGGCCGGGCCGGGGCTGCGGGGAAGGCGGGCAGGCGGCAGCGGTCACCGCTTGGTCTTGGCGTCTTCTCGGATCTTCCAGATCACCAGGTGCATACAGGCGCTGGCGTCCTCGCTGGAGCTGTGCCCGTCCACTGCACAGCGGGAGGGGAGTGCGTCAGGGTGGGCGCGCCCCCCAGGCCCGGCCCCGCCGCCCCGCCGCCCGCCGGCTCACCGTTGTCCTGGATGATCTGTCTGAGGTAGTCAGCCATGAGGTTCCGCAGGGAGCGCTTGTAGGGGAGGCCCAGGCGGTGCGGGAAGAGCACGGACGTGTCCACCACGGTGCTGTGGATGACCTGTGGGCGGGCGGCTGGGCAGAGACCACAGGGGCCCAGGTGCCCGGGGTCGGACCACCCAACTCCTGCCCCTCCCCCCACCCAGCTGAGGGCCCCGGGCCCAGGACCCCCAGCAGGCGGAGCCCGGGGCGGGCGGTACCTTCAAGGCCAGCAGGTCGCTCTCCAGGCTGTGTCCGATGAGGACGGTGTCGGCGCTGAACATGCTCAGCAGGACGGCCTGGACGTCCCGGAGCGAGATGCTCGTGTTGGCGAGGTCAGCCTCGGTCACCCCTGAAAACCTGCGGTGGGCAGAGTCGGGGCCTGAGGGTAGCTAGAGAGGGGTCTGGGGTTCCCGAGCCCGGAGCCGGGCGGGGAGCGGGGGGTCGGGGCCGCACCTGGTGTTGTAGTCAACGATCTCGTTGTCTGGCTTGACGAAGGTGTCGTAAACCACCTGCATGTCCGTGTCCACCACCGTGACGCGCGTCAGCTCCAGGCCGTATGTGGTGTAGGACTGTGCGGCCGGGAGGGCTCATGTGACAACGCGCCCGCCCCACCCCGAGCTCCGGGGGAGCTCCCGGGGGCTCCTCTGGGAGCCGGAGCAGGCGTGAACCCGGGGTGCCCTCGCTAAGCCCCAGCAGCCCCCCGGTGCGCACGCCAGTCCCGAGTAAACGCAGCCGTGTCGTCAGCGCGCCTGGGGCGAGCCGAGGGCCGAAGCCAGAGCTTCGCTTGGCGGTGGCGGAAAAGCCCGCTCTCACAGCCCGAGCCAGAGAGAGGCCGGCACCCGCCGCTGTCCACGGCTCTTCCCCTCACCTGCTCTATCCTGAGACCCACGCTGGCTCCAAGCTGCGGGTGTGGGTGCCCGGCCGCCACGAGCACGCGCGGCACGCAACTCACCATTTCACAGTCGAGGGCGAAGATCCCTGGGTGAGCGTCTTCCGCAAGTTCTTTATCGAAAGTCTTCACAAAGCCTTCGAGGTTTTCCTTCCGGCCGTCCTGCACGTGTTGCTGCAGGCGAGACAGGAAGGCCGGTGAGCCCGGCGTGGGTCTCAGGAAAGCCCCCCTTTCCAAGGCCGCCGCCAGAGGCACACGGATGAAAGGACAGGGAAGGGGGGTCAGGGCTCCGGCCCAGCCGCGCCTCCTCTCTGGCCAGGCGGGGAAGCGCCGAGCAGGGCCCAGAGACCTACCTTGGCGACCTGGCAGCCAGTGGAGCCGATGGCGGCCGAGCAGCACGTGTACTGAGTCTCCCAGCCGCCAGCCACTGGAAGGGAGGTGGCGGTCAGGGCCGGGGGCCCCCAGGCGGCCCGCCCCAGGCCTCGCACGCACGACGCTGGCACCCGACGGCCCGGGCAGAGGCTTCCCAGCAGAGGAGGGCGGGCCCCGTGAGGCGGGCGCTTCCAGCCTCCCTCCTTGGGGGCGCGGGGGGCTCACCCCGGTTCCGGCGGAGCCGCCCCCAGTGGTAGCAGCACTCCTCCTCCCGCACGCAGCGGCCCGACGGGGACACGAGGTACTCGGCGCCACAGCGGCAGCAGATTCTGCAGGACGCTGTGAGGCAGCGGACGGCCGAGGCATCAGGCCCCGAGCCCCCTGCGTCTGTCTCTTGCTCACTTCGCGCCCCCCCACCCAGACGGCCCTCCGCGAGCGCCCCCCAAGCATGGGTGCTCAAGCCCACTCACCGTCCTTGGGCTTCTTCTCCTCAGCCGTGAAGATGACGGCGCCCCCCGGCCGCTCGGGGTGCGGGAAGGGGTAGCCATTCTCTTTGAGCTGGTCCTCGGTGAGCAGGTACTCCTTGAGGCGGCCATACAGGGCGACCCCTGGGGACAACCGGGACAGGCGGTCATCCCACAGCAAGGCCGGGGAGGGCCGAGCAGGCGAGCAGGGGGGGCAGGCCTGGCGGGGGTGGGGTGGGAATGCTGCCACAGGAGCCACCGCTGAGCCCCCGAGTGGCCCGGCTGGACCGCTTGAGGGACCGGGCTCACCTTTCAGATCCTCCACCCGGGGGCTGCTCGGGCGGCTGAGCGAGAAGCTGGTCTTGGTGGCCAACTTGCCTCCCAGCACCATCTCATGGGACACAACCCTCCGGCCGCCGGTTTCTGGAAGTGGGGGGAGGGTACAGTACGCTCAGACTCCCAGGTGCACCCCTGCCCTCCGTGGTGGCCTGTCCCCTGGCCGGCTCCTCAGCACCCAGTCAGGAGAGGCCTGACCGCCTGTGACCTGGGGGCAGCCACCCTGCCCCCACCTTAACTCTTCTGGAAGCAGCTGCAGGTGGTGGTCCTAAGGGACGGGGACGACCTAAGGGCCTTCGGGGGCTCCGTGGACGCTGCCCGCAGGAGCTGTGGGGGCGGAGGCGGGAGCAGGAGACTGCGGAGGTGTGCGCACTGACGGATTAATGTGCATTCGGGGGCAGGAAAGAAACGTCCTCCCGGAGCTGAGCGTGCGGAGCAGGCCCGGGGAGCTTCGCCTCTGACGAGGCCGTCCCATGAGCGGGGCCCCGCAGCTCGAGAGAGCCAGCCAGCTAAGGAGGGCGGTTACTAGCGAGAAGAGGCGGTGGTGAGGCCGTGGGGCCGGCATCATCGTCCGCAGACACCTGCCGACCAGCCGCCGGCCCCACCACAGCGTTTCCCGCGGCCTTCTGTCCGACAGTCCCCATGCTCCGAGCGGCAAAGAGCCAGCCGGCCAGGGCCCCACGCCCCCGCTCCCTCGCCTGGGGAGCCCGGGGTCCTGCGCTCAAGGCACAAAGCTGACTCTTCCAGACGTGAACTCCCCGGCCACCCCCTCCCCCCGCCCAATTTACTGTTGAGACCGGGCGTGGAGCTGGGGACCAGGCCCCGCAGCTTCTTGAGAGTGTTCACGGCGACATTCAAGTAGATGTTCTTGCTGGGGCTGCGGTCGTAGGCCACCTTCTCCTCGTTCAGCGCCTGGGGACAGACGTGCTGCTCAGGCCTGGGGTCCTGGGCTTGGGGCCCAGGAGCAGCCCCTCAGCCTAGGACCCGGACAGCCTGCGGTCAGCGGCCACCTGCCAGGGTCACACACCTTCTCTATGGCTTCCTGGTTTGAAGAGCAGAACTTGAGACACTCCTCAATGAACAGGTTCAGATACCGCTGGCGGATGACCGTGGGGACTTTGCCCCCAAACTCTTTGGGGATAACGGGCTTCTTTAAACTCTAGGGAAGACAGACCCATTGGAGGTGGCACGTCCCAGCCTGGGCCTCTGACGCCATTTCTCAAACCCACAGGGCATCACACACACAGTGGACCCTGCTGGGAACTCTGGGCTCCGGTGACCAGGAGGGTGGCCGCTGGCTCATCAGCACCAACAGACCACCCTAGCAGTGTGGACAGAGGAAAAACTGAGGGCAGGTGGAGAGGAGGAAGGCACCTGTGCCCCCCCGCTCAATGTCTCTGAACCGCAGCTGCCCCGAGCGATGGGGGAGCTGAGGGAGTGGGCAGGGGAGGCTCCTGTGGGGAGCAGGACATTCACCTGTAAAGATGGGCTGTGGGCAACGCGCTTGGGGGTGACGGTGGTGGTGGTCTTGGACGCCATGCCCGACAACGTACGCGCCTTCAGGGGCTGGCTGCCCGGCTCGGGGCCATTGGGAGGCTGGCTGCTGCTGGCGGAGAGGGCCCTCTTGGCACCTGTGGGGGCTGGCGGGGCACAGGGTCCGTGAGTGCGGGAGCAGAGCACGCCCATCACCGAGGTGCAGAGCACCAAGCAGCCGCGGTCATTCAGCGCCAGCAGGACGTGCATCTCGGAGCACCGGGGGAAGGGCCGGGCTGTGGGACACGGGCTGCGGAATGGCATTAGGTTCTATCTGCTTTCGGGCAAGTCCATCGAGAAGGGGGAAACACAAACGGGCTTTGGAGGCCGGCTCAGGCAACGTCGCCGCCGGGGTGGTCCGGCGAGTGGCAGGGCACGTGGGGAGGCTTTGCCACATGTTCCGGCCCCCGACTCCGAGGCATTGACGTACGAGGGAGGAAAGGCCCTGGCTCCTGGGCTGAGGACCAGAGGGTACAGGACGTCCCCGGCCCGGTCACTGTGACCAGCCGGCCTGCCCGCCGCGGCCTGTGTTCTGCCTCTCCCTTTGATGAGGTCACAAACCAAACAGTCTCCCGCCCCCCCCACCCCCCAGGGAGGAGGGCACCCGCCTGTGGGGCCGTTTCCGAGGGCTCCAGGCAGGCAGCGGGGGCTAGGGGAGGCGGGCTGGGTGAGCACGTGCGCGGGGCCTCAGACCAGCCCTGCTCCCGGGCCCGGCCGTGACAAGAGAACGGGAGCAGATGAGGAGAGCAGAGGGCCCGGGTCCCCGGCCTCCTGGGAAGGACGCTGGCACCACGAGCTGGCTGTGGCCCATCGGACACCAGGGTCAGCCTCTGCTGACGGGGCAGAAAACGTGCGCTTCTCAGGGATGGAAAGACAGCTCTTAGGTTCGTTTAGACAGACTTCTCAGGCAGCACCTGGGCACACGTGGAAAGGAAAGCCAGCCCGGAGCATCGGACGGGACTCCTGAGACCTCAGGTGGGTCCCACGGCCGCTCAGGGAGGTGGCCCCAGTGCCTACAAATGCCGGACTCCCCGCGGGCTGACGCCACCCCCAGCGTGTATGGTGAGGGCCGTGTGCCAGGACCGACCCGTGCGACTCGGCCACGGGCAGAAGCTGTGGGTTTGTGAGAGAGCCACGTCCCGGGCCCCACGCGGTTCAGGGTCCTCGCCCTTCCCGCTGCTCAAGAACCTCAGCCAACACCCCTCACCATCGGGTTCTAACCGGGGGGTTCCAGGGTGGGGAAGGATCAGAATGAAACAGCTTATGCTGAAGAAGGTTTCCGGCACCAGGGAAAAGCAGCGGTGGCTACGGGCGCCTGCATTTGCAGGACTACCTCATGGGGCTGCCCCTCAGGTCCCGGTTAATCAAGGGGGTATTGGAATAGCAGCAAGGGAGTCCCCTGGGAGCTGGTCAGAGGGCAGGGGCCTCCCCCAGAGAGGCTGACTGCATCTGAACAAGCCCTCCTGAGCCCCCCCTCCCATTTCCTCTGCTCCAGACACTGCTGACCCAGAGACACCCACCGAGTGTCCTGCCTGTCGGACCCCGGAAGCGTGACCCGGCTTCCGCAGTGTAGAGCGTGCCCCTCAGAGCAGGAGGAGGGGGCAAGACTGCCCCGAGCCCCCGAGGTCAGCTGAGCGCCTCCAGCCACACCTGGGCAGGAGCCAGGGGCCCCACCCCACACACAACCCTGCAGCCAGCTCCCTGTTCCTGGCATCGCTGTCTAGGGCCTGGTGCCCACGCTCAGACCGGCCCCCACCGGGCCACCCGCCTCCAATACCCCAGGAGCCCGGGGGAGGCAAGGACACAAAGACCAGGGGCAGGGACAGAGGGAGAGTCACAGGGAGACCTCTGGGTCAGGGCCTCAGAGGGAGGCTCTGGGTCTGATAGACAAGGGATAGGAGAAGACACCCCTCCGCCTCTCCACAGCCAGGAGCCCAGTACCAGCACCAAAGCCAGGAAAGGCCCAGAGCCGCTGGGCACTGCACCAGGCCCGCCTGCTACCGGTTGGAGAGACCCTGATCCCCATCTCACAGACAAGCATGCTGAGGCCCCGGCTGGGCCCTGTCCAAGGCCACCATCGCTGGCAGAAGTGGAGCCTGGCCCTGGGCCCCTCCTATCACGCCCGACCCCTGTGCCCTGGGACTTACCGGCAGCCAGACGGGGGTTGGGAACGTGGGCGATCCTCCTCTTCTCGCCAGGGGCTGAGATATGGATGGAACAGGGCTTCTCAGCCAGCTGCTGGGTAGCCTGGAGCCAGGTAGCAGAGTCCCTCTGGGCCTGCTGGGCCCGCCGATAGCATACCTCCTGGGCGGTGAGAGGCCGGGCCGGGGGAGCTGGGCCTCTCCTCACAGGCTCTGCCTGGGTGATGACAAATTCCAGGGTGTGGCTGTAGGTTGGGGGCACCCAGAGCAGGCCACGTGGGGCAAAAAACTGACAGTACAGCCATGGGCAGGAAGGCCGGGGCTCCAGGGCCTGGGCACGTCCAGCTGCCCTGGGGCCTTCTGAGCTCTTGGATACCCAGGCGGGAACCAAGGAGCTCAACATGTTGGGCCTCAAGCTCATGTTGCCTCACCGTCCCGGAGCGGAGCACCTCCCTGGCCCTGCTCTCTCGGCTTCTGCCTTCAGAAGGCCCAGGCCGTGCCTTTGGCCCTGATAAGAGGCACACCCACTACGTGGGTGGGAATCCCTGGGCCCCCTGATTGGATTAGCACACCAATCCAATCCCGCTTGATTCAATCCTCTCTAACCTCCAGCTTCACCAGGGGAGGGCTCCAGTGACTGAATCAACCAGAGCTCCCAGGTGCTTGGCCGGGAGCCCCACCCTCTGCCCCGATCTTCTCCTACGCTGGCTGCCTCAGCCACCAACCACTTTCCCAGTCTTCACGGTGGAAACCAGCTCGGAAGGGCTGGGCCACCTCTCTGGGGTCACACAGCACATCTCCCAGCCAGCGCCAGACTGCGCTGTGTGACCCTGCTGGAGGACGGCCGCTCTGGAGCCGCCCCTCACGTCGCCCTTCCTGCGCTGTGCCCGACTCCCCCCAGAACGGAGCACAGCCTGAAGACCGGAGGCGGGCTCCAGGCACTTCTGTGCCAGGACACAGGAACTCGTCGGCCGGGGAACACGGGGATCTGGTTTCGCAGACAGGGGCCTCTCTCCTAGCAGCTTCTACCCAGGACCCAGAAGCAGACTCTTACCTCCTTGCCTTGCTTGGAGAGATGAGAAATTCTCCTCTTCTGCCCAGGGAACAGAGTGGTCAAACCCGAATGCCCCTTGTCTTCGATTTTCTCTTCCTTGGGGGGCTGAAACACACATCCGTCCCTCAGCGAGGCTCCCTCTCTCGGGCCTCACCTCCCACACCAATGCAGCGGGCTCCCAGACCTGAGACAGGGTGAGGTGGGAAGGCAGAGACGCACTCGAGGGAGGGGCTCCCAGGTCTTGAGACACGATGTGGGGCCCTCACCTCCAACCCCCGCCCACTCACAGGTGAGGAAACAGGCCCCCCAGCACATCTCCTGCAGACACACCCCAGCCCCAAGTGCGACAGGGGCCTGAGCCAAAGTGGCCTCCCACCCAGACCACTGCCTCCTGGCCCCCTCCCTCGCCCGCTCACGCGGGGCGGCTCAGAAACACAGGAACCAGGTGGAGAAATCTGACCCGCACCACCTGCAAGGTCTGCGAACAGAGCAGGGCAGTAAAGGACAGGGCAGCCTGGGAGGGACCAAGCGGCAGTTTTCTGAGCTTTGTGGAAAAGCAAGCTCCCTCTGGTGGCCGACTTGAGGACACTGGCTGGCCGACCCAGAAAGGCTGGGGTAGCCCGGGTTTGGGGGGGGACGGAGGAGAGAGGGAGGAGACAGGGGGCGGAGGGAGAGGTGGGCAATGCACTGCACAACTCTGCCTGGTCTCTGTGGATCTCAGGACACCGCCCGGGAGCCTGCCGGGTGGGCCTTAAGCCTCCTCTTTGTGGACAAGGCAAGCTGGGGGGCGGGGGGGTCCGCAGGCAGCCCCCAAGGGCTCCTGACCGAGGAAGGACGGGAGCACCCCCGCTGCAGCCACAGGCCCTGTGGAGGCGGCTCACCTGCCGGGCCAGCCGGCCCCTGTCCTCCGTCTTCACGCTGGTGGACTCGTTGAAGATGCGCAGACACTCCTCCATGGGGTCGGAGTCAAAGTCGACCTCCTTCTCCAGAGCGGCGTAGTCCACGCTCCCGCCCACCCCGGAGGAGGAAGAGGAAGAGGAAGAGGAGCATGAGGAGGGGGAGGGGGAGGCGGGGGCAGGCCGGGCAGGCGGGGGGGCCTTGAGGCGCTTGCGCGGCCCCTGAGCCGCTGAGTAGCCCAGGCTGCTGTCCGAGTCCGAGTCGGAGTCCGAGGTGGAGCTGAGGTGGGGCGGGGCGGCGGGGGGCGCCGCGGGCCCCGGGCCTTCATCCTCGCTCTCGTCCCCGAAGAGGTCTGCGTGGCTCAGGGCCCGCTTCTGCAGCTTGGGGGCGTCCCGGGAGGCACCCTCGTCCAGCGAGCGGGCCTTCCGCTCGGCCAGTTTCCCCGACGCGGTCTTCCCGCCGGGCCTGTTTGGCAGCTGGTGGACACCCCCGCGGTCGGGCCGGCTTTTCCCTGAGCTGGCCACCGGGGTGGCCGAAGATGGCTTTTTCTTGGTCCCTTCGGGCTGCTCGGCCCTTTGCCGGGGGCTGCCAGCCTGTGGGCCCCTCCTGTCTGCACAGGGCTTCCCGGCTGGCCTCCCACGCTCTCCGTCTTTGCCCCTGTCCTTCTTCCGGACGCCGTCCTTGTGGCCGGGGGCAGGCAGTGCCCCACTTTTCTTCTTCTTGGGTCTTCCCTGCTTGGAGTCGCCGGGCTCCCGGGAGGCCCTGGCCGGGGAGCTGGGCTTGGCCACGAGTGTCCCCCCGGGACCCTTGGGGGACTGCCCGAGGTCCTCCACGTCATACTGCACTGCCATCTCCTTGGTCTCCCGCAGGCCGCCCTCCTCAGCGTCCTGGCTCTCCCTGGAGCCTGGCTGCCCGGGGGCCTTGCTCTCGGGGCCCGCCTGGGATCTCGGAGGGCTGGTGGTGACGGGCACGTCAGGCGGAGCTGCGGCGGCATCATCATCCGAGTCTGAGAACCTGGCGTCGCAGCCAGCAAAGGGGTCGCAGGGCTTCTTGAGGGCGGGCGTGTAGGGTTCACTACCCCGGGAGCCCCTGGGCCTCTTGGGGGCCCTGTCGTCCTTGGAACTGGCCCTGCTGAGCAGCCGGGCGGAGAAGTTGGACAGTGGGTCGTACTCCAGGTCCGTGGACGGCTTGGAGTCGTCCAACACGTACTTGCTGCTGGGGACGGGGCGGCCGTATCGCTGGGGCTGGCTCACAGCCTTGGGGACGTACTCCAGGGTGCTGCCACCCCCTCCGCCATGGCCCTGCGCCCGATCCAGAGAGGCCAGCGAGTACTTGCTGCCTGCCTCGGCGGCGGCGGCCAGAGGAGTGGGCTGGTAGCTGGCATCAGGGCTTAGGAGGCCAGGGCGGCCACCAGGGTTGTAATCGAAGGACAGTGGAAAGGCGTCCTCGTCCAGGCCAGCGGCAGGGCAAGCGGCAGGGCCTCGGGGCGCCACGGCGGGGGCCTCGGCGGAGCTGTGCTCTCGGGCCGTCTCCAGGAGCTCCTGGTACCGCCGCTGCTCGAGCTCCACCTCCGAGCGCACGGCCTCAATGGCCTGATTGACCAGCTCCAGCTCCAGGATGTCCGAGCGGGGCTCATCCCCTCTGACCAGGGCTCCATTCTCCCTCTGCACAGGCGGCTTGGGCAGCTCGGGGTTGTACGGATCATAACCAAGCCCTGAAACGGGAAGTGGGAGAAAAGAGCAGTGAGTGGGCCCATTTAGGCACAGGCGGACGAGCCAGCACTGGCCACTGCCTCAGTCTGGGCCTCACCCCCAAGGCCAGCAGGGGAAGAGGCGTCGGACCAGCAGAGAACCAGAACCAACTGCGGGCCGGGCCTCCGGCAAAGCCCCAGGGACGATCTGCCAGCAGGTCGAGGTTTCCGGCGCGTGCCCCACTCCCCATGCAGGACCTATCCTGCATCGACTGACAGGCGCAGTGAGGAAGCAGAACCGGGCCCCCAAGGCACGGCCACTTGGTCCCCAGACCTCCCAGCACGGGTCGTCCAACCGGCACAACGGAGCGGATGGAGACTTGACAGCCTGGACAAGTGCAGCCCGGGAGCGAGGGCGAGAATGGGAGTCCGTGGGCCCAGCCCACAGCGAAGCCACAGCAGGCTACTTCCTGTAGGCCGGAGCTGGGACGGTGTGCACGGAGGGCCTGCCAGCCGGGCAGGGCACAGACGCGGCCCTGGGCGGGGCAGGAATGTGCAGGGCTCCCCAGGGTCAGGGCCTGGGTAAGCGGGGAGCAGAGGGCCACCCCTGAGGTGTCCCCTGTAGGACTCCCTACAGTGAAGTCCACGGGGCTGTGCACATGCCGGAACACGGACGCCCACCGCTAGGTAGCCCCACAATGCTCTCAAGGAACAGGTGAGGCAGAAGGCTCCCCACGCCACGGTCCCACGGTATAAAAAAGGAGAAGTATTGGGCGCCTGGGTGGCTCAGTTGGTTAAGTGACTGCCTTTGGCTCGGGTCATGATCCTGGAGTCCTGGGATCGAGTCCCACATTGGGCTCCCTGCTCAGCGGGGAGTCTGCTTCTCCCTCTGACCCTCCCCCCTCTCGTGCTCTCTGTATCTCATTCTCTCTTGCAAATAAATAAAATTTAAAAAAAATAAAAATAAAAAATAAAAAAAATTTTAAAAAAAGGAGAAGTATTGTATGTTCAAATCTCATTCTGAAAACACCAAATGGGGTGGACAGCAAAGCCTACGTCCTCTTAATGTTGTTGTTGTTTGTTTATTATTGTTTTCTTAGTAACCTCTACACCAGACACGGAGCTTGAACTCACGACTCTGAGATCAGGAGGCGCACGCTCTTCCTATGGAGCCGGCCTGCTGTCCTGACCTTGTAATGTTTACGTTGACCTGAAGAGTCCCCACCTCCACCAGATCATGATCCCACCAGCGGCTGTGGGATAGATAATTCCGGTTAGGTACCGCGTTCCAGGGCCTGTGCTCTGAGCCCCGCACAACCAAAGAAACCACTGTCTGCACAAAACTCCTAGGAGACTCTCACGTACAGACAGAAGGACAGAAGCTAAATAAAACATGAACAAACAAAGCCCAATGTTCCAAGAAAGGAATAACATACCATATGCAAATATACTACGTTCAAATATTCCAGAATTTAAAGACCTCATCATGAGAAATCCTGTCTGAAATTTTATTTTAAAGACTTTATTTATCTGAGAGAGAGTGAAAGCACAAGCGAGGTGATGGGCAGAGGAAGGAGCAGGCTTCCCACCGAGCAGGGAGCCCGACATGGGACTCGATCCCTAGACTCCAGGATCATGACCTGAGCTGAAGGCAGACGCTTAACCAACCAAGCTACCCAGGCACTCTCCTATCTGAAATTTTAAAATCTGTTTTAAAAAAAAAAAAACCTAATGTATAAACTTTTTTTTTTTTCACAATTTCATTTATTTGACAGCATGAGCACGCGCACAAGCAGGGGGAGCGGCAGAAGGAGGAGGAGGCAGAGGAAGGAGGCAGACGGAGAGGGAGAAGCAGACTCCCCGCTGAGCCGGGAGCCCGATGCACGACTTGATCCCAGGACCCTGGGATCATTACCTGAGCCGAAGGAAGATGCTGACTGAGCCACCCAGGCGCCCACGTATGAACTTTTCAAATCACTAAGTTGTATGCCTGAAACTAATATAACATTGTGTGTCAACTATATTCAAATAACAATTCTTTAGAAGTCCTATCAGAGATGATTCTAGAGAGTCCTGAAAGAGAACCTGGCTAGATCTCCTGCCCTGCAGTTGGCAGAGTAACAGCTGCGTCTCCCCTGGAACCTCCAGAAGGAGCCAGCCCTGCCCACACCCAGCGTTAGCCCAGGGGGACATATTCTGTGGACCTCTGTCCTCCAGAACTGTCAGATGAGGAGACTGTTGTCTTAAGGCACCCAGGCTGCGGTGACGCGTTTCTGTAGCCCCAGGACACTCCCAGCAACATTGCGGAGCGAGAGCACAGGGTAAAGAAAATCGTGGCTGGCCACCAGCCTTCAGGACAGGAGGCTTTGCAGGGCCTGGTGGTTGGGCCTCTGCCTGGGGCCCGAGGGAAGGAAGGGATCATTGTGGGTGTGTTGTCTGGCATTTAACCTGGAATCTAGGTTTTGATTGTATTTAGAAGAAGTGATGCTTCAGACCACCAAGGAGCGCCAGGACTGTGGGTCCGAGCCAGGGAGGCAAAGTCCAACACCCACCACCACCGAGCTGGGGCCCTGGGGGGGGGCGGTCAGTTCGTGCCCCCTCTCACAGCTGAAAACTCCCGGATATGGGGTGGGGAGCCCGGGGACAGAACGCACATCCACCCCTGGTCAGAGGTGGAGGGCCACCCTCCCTGCCCACCCTGACCCACAACCAGTCCGAAGGCACCAATGGCAGACCCCCTCCAGCTCAACTCCGCCTGAGTAAACAGTGAGGAGCCAATGCCTCAGAAGTCCTGGCTGCCAGGAGAGAGAGGCCCAGACAGGCCACAAGCTGGGGGGGGCACTTACCAGGCATGTCCACTGAGGGGCTTGACTGGCTGATCTCAAGGGGACATCCAGCCCAGCCCCCCTCATGGGAATACCCCTCCCCCAGAGGCTGGTTGGGGATGAACAGATGGGGGTCTTTCCCTACCCCTCACCAGGGAGAAGGGCTACTAACAATATGCACATCTGGGGGCACCTGGGCGGCTCAGTCAGTTAAGCATCTGCCTTCAGCTCAGGTCATGATCTTAGGGTCCTGGGATCGAGCCCCGCATCGGGCTCCCTGCTCAGCGGGGAGTCTGCTTCTCCCTCTGCCTCTCTGCCCCTCCCCCCTGCTCATGCTGGTGCGCACGCTCTAATAATAAATAAGTACATACATACATATGTATATACATACATACGTACAACAATGTGCACACCAGCCAGGAAGGAGCCCCTCAGCCCTGCTTCAAAGTAATGAGGTCAGAGTTTGGACCTCAGGCCACCTCACATTTTGAAAGGGAGGGTTTTCCCCAAAGTCAATCTGTGCTTAGGTGGAGACCCCAAGGGAGGGAGAGAGGAGGGCCTGCAGAGGCCCGAAGGCTGCCTTGTTAACTCGGGGGGAGTGGGAGGATCTGAGGCAGAGGCGCGAGGAGGAAGGCTGTCTTTTTCCCACCCCAGGGCCTGTAGCGGCATCCTAAGGGCAGCCCCACCGCTCCACCCCCACTAGCCTCAAGTAGCCTGGCCTCTCAGATGGGAAGGGGTCCCAGCAGCTCAGACCCTGAAGGGGCTGCAGCTCCTGGCTGAGCCCAGTCCAAGCACCCGGCCCCTTGATATGAGCATCCCCGAAGCTCTGCCCACGTGGAGCGTTTTCAGCCCCCGCTGGAGGCTGCCTCCCCAGCCACAAAGCCGAAGAAACCGCCCTCAGTGGGCCTAAGAAGGTCAAGGCCAACCCCTGCCCCTGAGGCCTCAGGTCCCCCATGGTACCATGCGACACGGTCAGCAGCCTGAGGGGCTCCAGACAGGTCTGGAAGCTTCCAGCATAGCTGCCAGGAACTCTGTTACAACCTTGTGGCTTAAAAGTGAGCACACAGGGCCCAGAGTTTGGTCCCTGCAGACAGGGGCCCGCTGAGCCCCAGCCAAGGTTACCTGAGGCTTCTAGGGGGGACCTTCCTGGCACCTAGCCCCTGCCCTACCCTGCTTCGGAGGGCCAGGACCTCACTGGGCCTATTGGAACTGAGAAGCTCCCCAAGAAAATGTTTTACAAGCGGCAGGGTGCCCCAGGGACGCTGCCCACCGGCCCGTGGGAGCACATCAGAAGGCTCTGGGTAGGTGGCACCCAGAGAGCTCAGGAAGGACCATGGGGCACCCTGGAAGGCACCTTCTAATTATCAGGGAATTCATTTGGATGGAAGCCAAGGGGCAGTTCCCTCGGGGGTTTGCACCTGGTAAGCACGCATTCGGTAAACAAGATTAATTAGGCTGTTTTTTGGAAAAGGAAAACGTCACCAAATACCCCTTCCCATACCCACACCCTACCGCCAGCCCACCTAGGCCCAGCCTTCCCCTCAGGCGTTTGAGCCTTGGTTCTGTGCCCACGAAGGCCGCACACCCACCAGGACCTGCCCTGCTGAAGGAGAGAGCTGCCCTCCCCTGGCTCTGGCGTCCTGCCACTCTTTCTGATGGCCCACTTCTGGGACAGGCTTCCAGCACGGTGGATACCAGGTCTGCTTCCCCGACCCCACAAGGAAAGGCCGAACTCCCACTGTGCGGGGCCATGGGTCCCTGAGTGCAAAAACCCATCCGGAGCCGGGGAAGGGTCACTGTGGAGACCACAAGGGGCTGAGTGGGCCACAGACAGGGCGGCGCTGCTTCCTGAGTCCTGGGCAGCCGCCTCCAATCCCTCCCAACCTCCCCTCTGCCGGGAAACACCCTATCCTGGGCCCCATCTGTGCCTCTGTGCCCCTGCTCCCACCGCACCCCGGCTCCAGAAAATGCCACGCACCCTCCCACAAAGGCATGTGGAATTAACAAGACAGCCAAGCACGGAGGCCCCACTGGGGGAGGTCCTCCAGCCCCACCATGAACCCCAGGAGGCACTCAGGCCTTCCCTCACAATCGTCCTGCCCCGAGTCTGCCCATTCCACAGATAAGGAGGCCGAGCCCTGGCCGGCCAGGCTGCTCCCTAAGCTTCACGCAGCCGGTGAGAGGGCTGACCGCAGGGCCTGGGTCCCCCCTGACCCGGAAAGGAGTCCTGGCGCTGCTGACCGACCTCCTCTGCCAAGGCGCTGGCTGTCGCCCCCGCCCTCCTCCTGCGCTGCCCAAGGTCCGAGGACGATAAGCACAGCTGCACAGTGGTCCCACCGTGGCTTCGGCTCTGGTAAGACCTCAGCAGAATTCTCCTCCAACCCCATGGGCAGCCAGGGCCTCCTGACCCTGCGTGGGGGCAGCAGGACACAGGGGGGAGACAGCCCCACAGCCCTGGAGAGAAGCAGGACAGCAGGGCTGGTCAGCGGAGGGACTAAACCCACCTGGGCTCCGGGAGCTGCGTGCGGCGCAGAGGCTGTGCAAGGAGAAGGGGAGAATGCCCCGGGGTACGATCACGGTGGTAGAAAGCACACCAGCTCTCCACCAGCCCTGGCTTGGCTGAAATGCGGGGCAGAGCCAACTGGGGCTCAGAAGGTCTGAGCACCCACCCCTCCCTTTCGGCTCTTCTGGCCACCCCCCAACGGGGGGGCACAACAGCCCCCCAGGTCCCCAGAAGGGCTGGCCATCACTACTGCCCTGCAGGCCCAGAGTCTCTATTCCTACCCCCAGGGTAGGATGCCCTCACGCCCCACTCAGGGACATCCAAATGCCCACTGGATGGGGCAGGAGCCTGAAGCCCAGGGTGAAAGTACCTGGCCATTCACTTGTTCTGGAGCAGAGGGGAGAGTCCTGGGGCTGCCTGGGGCACCCCAGACACCTAGGAAGAGAAGAGCAACAGCCGATAGGAGCAGGTGCTCAAGAGTGCATGGGGGGGGGGGGGGGCCCCCCCTGTGCCGGCGGAGGGGGGGGGGGGGGCGGGGCGGGGGGGGGGGGGGAGCAGGGCCTGGGGTCCAGGTCCACCTCCACCCCCAGGGCAGACTGATGCTGCTGGACAGCTCCACACACTGGCTCAAAGCTCCGAGCCCTGGACAGCCCCTCGCTGCCCTCTCCCCTCAGCTCTAAAGCCCCCACCCCAGAAGCAAGTGCAAGGGCTCCAGGGGAGAGGAAAGAAAAGAGGGCCCTAGCCAGCCCTGGGACCACCACCTAACTGGGCTCTCTCTGGGCATCACTGGCCACACCGCTACTGAGCTGCCCCACCCGAGGCCTGGTCCCAGGAGGACCGGGACGAGTCAGCCCAACGCTGAGCCTGCTGGCCCTCGTAAAGATGAGGGGAGCTCAGCTATGCCGCAAAACTACTTCCTGGAGGGAAGCTCCAGAACAAGATAAAAACACAAAGAGCACTCAGAAATACAGAGAAGAGCAGCGGAGGGATCAGGCTGGGGTCAGGCTGCAGTGGGCCTCCCCTGGGGCAGCTGGAGGGGTCTGCTTTCTGCTGCCCTCATCACCCGTCAGGGGCACCACATCGCTTTCATAGTCTCAACACAGAAAATTTCAAGAGTTCTCTCACTCTGGCCCTGGTACACTTCCAACTCCCCAAACACGGTGACCAGTGGGTATCCTGGAGGTCACCTTCCTCCAGAACGGAGGTTCCTAGGAGGTCCTCTGGGCGGCCGGAGGCCTAGGAACACCGAAGCATCCTCAGAGTAAAGCGGGGGGTGGGGAGAAGGAAAGCCACACCTCTCACGGCCATTCCTGGACCGTGGAGCCAAGACGGGGGAGCCAGCTGTGACCCCCAAGAAAGAGCCCACATAACAAGGTCACACGTGAGCATCAGTGGCTTTTATTACTTGACCCCAAAGGTAGATGCTGCGGAGGCGTGACGAGGGCAGGCTTTCCAGGTGGGCCAGACCCCACCCCTCTTCATACTTGAGACCAGCTTCCTGCCCAGAGCCTGATGGCCTCTGTCTCAGCGACTCCTCCAGGCAGCCCTCCAAGATCCTCCCTGCAGAACCAGTTGCACTGAGCTGCTCGGACAGGCCTATTCTCTTCCCTAGATACCCAGCAAAATGCTGCGGCATGGGTGCATGGGGAGGAGGGGGCCCCCGGGCTTTCAGGTCCGTCTCCTGGAATAGTACCCACATTCCTGCCCTTTGAGGGCTCTCCAGGCCACTTTACTGGAGAAGGGGACACAGATCTCTCAGGACAAACAACTGTGATGTGTGCCCATCAACTGGGAGGGGACAGATCTGGCCTCTAGGACACACAGGGACAAGCATGACCAGGATGCGCCTGGAGTGCATGCAGTCCCAGTACCCCTCAGATGAGCCCTCCCTGTCACCTCCTGGGCCTTGCCCCTCCTGTCCCCTGCTGTCCAGCAGCTCAACATGCTGACCGCCTGGCTCCCCTCTACACCCCGGCCACAAGTGAGCTGGCCGGCACAAACGTCTGCAACGGTGCGTGGAGTGAGTGAATGAAAGAAATACTGGCCGAGGGCCACAGGCCCCCTGTGCCTCGAGCGCACCCACTCCCCCAGACACACACAGACAGCCCCCAGCAGCCACACAGGAAAGCCAACCGGCTCTGAGCACAGCCCTCCATCGCCGCGTCTGGGGTGGACTGGCCAGACTACAGGAGCCTCCAGAAGGACCATCACGAGTCAGCGTGACAACAGTGACCCCTGCTGGAGCCGCTGTGGGTGGCAGCGATGCTGGGGAGCAACCTCCCTTCCCCCCTACCCCCAGTCCCTCCAAACCACACAAGAGAACATTCCAGGCCTTCCACTGCCCTGTCTCCCAGCCCCAATCCTGGATTATCATCCCCCCACCCCTACCCCTGCTTCCAGCCACCAGGCAAACTTCTACTCATCCTTCAAAGCCCAGCTCAGGAACCACTTGCATGGGGACACTTGCCTGATGTCTCTGCAACCCCAGGGCCAACTGCTCTCTCTCCTGGACCCCAGCCCATTTCTGTGCTTGGGGACACCCATCCTCAGCTTCCAGAGCGCCTCCCCCACCCTGCGCCAGCCCACAGGTACATGCTGAATTCAGACACATCCAGAAGACACCAAGGCCCAGGGGTACCTGCGTGTAAACACGGGTCCAGGCCAAGACCACGGCTTGTGAAACAGCCAAGCCCCACCCTCAGAGCACCCAAGTCCTGGGCACCCTAAGCAGCTTCCCACCCTGTTTTCCATTAGCAAACGAAAGCCACGAGCGCGAGGGCAGTTCCCCCAGAGGTGCTCCTCGGCTTCCACTCCTGCCTGCCCCCACGCAGCCTGCCGTGGCCAGGCCCTCCGCATGGCCATTTCCAGAAGACCTCAATACTTAGGGGAAGCCGACAGACCAAAGGCCCTCAAATGACAAGCACGCATGCCTGCTTCCTCAAAAGGCACCGGCCAACCACGGCACAAACTCTGGAGGATGCAGCTTATCATGGAGGAGAAGAGCAGGCAGCCAGGAGACCCTTCCACAACCCCCTGCAATCCGCCCGGATGGTTCCCAGCTCCAGTGACCTGAGCGCCTCCTCCGGCTCTGTTCCTTCTTAGCATCCAGTTCTTGGTTGTGAATCAGATCACACCAACCGGCCTCCCCACCGCACAGGCATGCAGAGCTGAAAGAATCCTGCACGCCCACCTCGGCAGCACCAAGCATGGCTCTGTAAATGGGACCCTGAGTGCAGAGGGGACAATGAAGCAGGAAAGAATGTTCCCATGACGCTGTCCACTGAGGGCCCAAGTCATTACCCATTTCACAGAAGGGCTAACTGAGGCACAGGCGGTAATGCTGACCAGGTGGAGGCCAGGCCACCCCCCAGGATAGGCTCTCTGCACAACAGAAAGTGAAGCCAGAATGCCTTCATTTGGGGCTGCACTCCCCCTGCGAGGGCTGAAAGCCAGCCACGACGCTTGCACCTCTCCTCTGGAGCCCCTGGAGAACTCGTGTGGGGGCATGCTCAAGCACCACGCACAGGCCCCGAGCTCCCCTCAGCTGGCTTGGCTGTCCCCACCAACCCTGTCCAGGGGCTGGGCGCCGATCAGGTTCCCCAATCTCACTTGGCACCACGGACGTTCAGGGCTGGATGAATCTGTGTATGTAGGGGAACGGGCACTCTGGGCACTGTGGGGGGCTGAACAGCATCCCTGGCCCCCACCCACTAGGCACCAGGAGCACCCCTGAATTGACAACCACAAGCTTCCCCAGACACTGCTCAGCAACCCCTGGGGCAGGACCTCAGGGAGAGACCCACTGCTCTGCTAATGCGGAGCAAAAACACTTTCAGATACCCTCCGCAGCTATTCGTGTGTGGCTCAAGCCTAGATCAGGGCAAGAAGGCAGGATTTTTTAAGGGTCTCAGGTCATCCGGAGGGGCTGCCAGGTACAGGAAGCCGGGGGCACAGTCCCAGGATGGCCTCTCGCCTCAGAAAACAGAGTCCAACTTAATCAGTGCGGCAGGATCTTGACGACGTACAAAAGCCACAAAGCCTCTTCTGTGGGAGGCCGGGAGGGAGCCCAGCATGCAGGTAGATGCAGGACTCGGGGCAACTTCCAAAACACGTTTCCTCTGACTTTTCAGTATTGTCCAATGTTTTTGTTACTCTGAGTCGTGAAGAAAGGTGCTTTGAACAGAGGCAACATGTGGGCTTCACCAGCTGGGATCCTGCCCAAAACCACAACGGTGACGCAGCCTGGTGTAAGTGGTGAATTTGGTGCTTTGAAAACCCCAGCACCTCGCCTCTAATCCCATCCTGACAGAAAACCAAGAGCAACAAGACAATAGAACCACCACCAGCGGGGCTGAAGGCGTTTCCTCTGGGAGGCCTGCAAGGCTGGGTCTCTGGGGGCTGCGGCATCTTGGGAGGGGCAGGAGGGACGCTTAAAAAGAAAGTGTCCTCTGCAAGAAACAGCCTATGACCAAGAGACACCAGGCGATGTCTAGGGACATCTGTTGTCACAACCAGGGTAGGAGGTGTCACGACTGGGGGTGCTCCCGGCACGGAGCAGGTGGACGCGCTCAGTGCCTTACAGCGCCCACGATGCTCCCCACCCAGAGCATGACTGGCCCCAACGGGCCCCAATGTCCAGTTTCTACTATTCCTCCAACCAGCTTCAGAGCTCCCCCACCACCACCCCCCGCGCCGCCCAGACTAAGCAGGAGGCCCCAGCGGGCCAGACTGCAGGCCCCACTGCCCCCTAGCAAAGGCACTCCAGGCTCCTTGCATACCCTGGCCAGGCCTCCAGACACGAAAGGCAATGCTGCTTTCTGCTGACCTTTTCTCAGAATCCACTCTTTCTCAGTATCAGGGGAGAGAAATCTCCCCAGCATTCACTTCAATGAGAAAGTGCTGGATGCAGGAGACCACACTTCCATTCCATCTCGGAAAATACCATCACGGGATGGTGGGAAGTCGCCCTCAAATGAAACCCGATGGCACCCTGCCCAAAGAGGGAGCAGCTGAGAGGCAGCATGGCCACGGGCCTGCTCGGTACAGTCATCCCCCCGGGGGCTGCCTGTTCCTGCGGCTGTGGCCCTCCGGCTCCGAGGCAGCTCACAGGGGAAATAAATCGCACCGCCTGCGGGGAAGTGCTTATTTCTCTGCCTCCGTTCCCCGAGAGGCAGGGCTTGCTCTCCAGACCATAAAGGGCCCTCAAGGGCCTCATGGGAGGCCCAGGGGAGGGCTGCCCCCACCACACAGCCATGACCACTCCTGCCCTCCAGCCTGTCCTCAGGTCTCAGCGCTCAAGTCCTGCAATTCCGTCCTTCCCAGGTCTCTCTGTTCCCTGCCATCCCCAAGGCACAGCGCTGAGCCTGACACACAGTGGGTGCCCTGGTGTGCGGGGGGGACACACAGGTGCTGGGAAGCGGGCACTGGAGGACGGTGGGGAGTGCGGCAAGGGCCTGGCTGCCCAGACTCAATCCCATCCCCCACTTACCGGCTGTGCGCACACAGGAGAGTGGCTCCCCATCTCTGGGCCTCAGTTTGCTCATCTGTAAAATGGGGACAATCATCCCTACCATTGAGAGTCCTAGAGAGCCTGCCCGAGCATGTGCTGCCACAACTGGGCAATACCACACCCGAGTCTGGAAGTGGGAGTCCTAAAGCCCACATGGGCTGGGCGTGGGGCTGGATCTGCAGGGCTGGAAGCTACAGGATCCCCGGCCCAGCCCCCTCACGGGCCTCAGACTCTGCTGAAAGGCTCAGGTGCTCACTGGCCCAAGACCAGAGGTGCTGGGCCTCACAGGGACCCCACAGCCCACCTGCAGGCGGCTCCCACCCAGCACCTTGGCAACTTTGTTGCTTAAAAATGAGTCCAAGCAAACCTGGCCTAGCCCACCCTTGCCAGAGCACCTCTGCTTGGGCCGTGCACGTCTGGACTGCTGCAGCCTCTTCCAGCCGAAAGGAAACAGGGCTTGTCAAAATCTGGAGCAGAGGAAGCTGAAAGGGAGGGAAAGGACGAGGCACACACTCTCCCCTGGCCTCCTCAGAGGGCAGCAACCCCATAAGCATGACACAGAAAAGGAAACAGAGAGTCAGAGAGGCTCCACAGCAAGAAAGAGGCTGAGCTGGGATCTGACCCTGCCCCTCTGCAGGGGAAGCAGTGTTCCACCCCAAAGCAGGCCTCCCCCCTTCCTTTCCTTTCCTGCAAAAGGAAAATGCAGACCTACTGGGAAAAGGGGTAGGCAGTTGCATTTTTTCCACGGCAAGCAGGGCAGACAGAACTACATCACCAAACAGGTTCCCAAAAATGATCCTTTGGGAAACTAACTGGCCATCTGTGAGGCAGAAAGAAATGTAAAAAGTGACTTACCGAGGGAAGAACGCATGAGGCGAGAAATCAACACCCCAGAGTTCAGAAGGCTGAAAGGCAACATGTGGACTTGGGGCCAAGTCACAACGTCAGTGGCATAAGGGTGTGGTCCTGCCCTCCCTGTACTAACCGTGAGGAACCCAGAAATCGGGGCTCCTTGCAAAGCACTGCACACAGTACCGAGAGATAAATAAACGGAGTCAAGACGCTGCGCTTCAGCAGGAGAGCTGGGCGCCGACTCCCATGTGCCCCCCCCTCCGTGGCCCCCACTGGAGCTGGGAGGAGCATGACCTGAGGCTAAGGTACCAGCGGGCACACGTGTGTTTTCTCCTCCACAGCAGGTTCCTGGCGGCCACACCCGAAGCTCACGCAGCTCTCAACGCCCCGTGCCCAGCACAGGTGTGCAACCAGACAATGAATGCTTGCATCTGGCTGGCTGTAGACAGCTGCAGGTGCCAGAGAGGTAAGCAAATTCACGTGAGAAATTAGAAAACTCTACTGTTCTTTTCCTGACAAAATGGAAAAACAGGCCTATTATTTAACTCCAGCCAGCACACTCCTCTTTTGAAGGAGGTTCTGAAACGATCATTTTTTATGGGGAAAGACACAGAGGAAATTCGACACTGAGACCAAATGAGGAAGTCTGGGTCTGATGGAAAGGGGGAGCCAGTCCTGAAGGACGGAGGTCACCAGTGGGAGCCTGAGTTTCCCTCAGAAGGAATGACACCCCTGAGTCCTCCCTCCGAGCCTTTCCCTGTGACGTCCTTCTTTCCCCCGTTCTTAAAATCTCAGCTCCGGGCGCCTGGGTGGCTCAGACGGTTAAGCGTCTGCCTTCGGCTCAGGTCATGATCCCGGGGTCCTGGGATCGAGCCCCGCATCGGGCTCCCTGTTCCGCGGGAGGCCTGCTTCTCCCTCTCCCACTCCCCCTGCTTGTGTTCCCTCTCTCGCTGTGTCTCTCTCTCAAATAAATAAAATCTTTAAAAAAAAAAAAGTCCTGGGACGCCTGGGTGGCTCAGATGGTTAAGCGTCTGCCTTCGGCTCAGGTCACGATCCCAGGGTCCTGGGATCGAGCCCCGCATCCGGCTCCCTGCTCCTTGGGAGCCTGCTTCTCCCTCTGCCTCTCTCTCTGCGTCTCTCATGAATAAATAAACAAAATCTTAAAAAAAAAAAAACAAACCTCAGCTCCAATCCCACGCCTCCTACAAGAAGCCTGCCTGATTCCCCCCAGCTTCCGCCGAACTCCCCGTGACCAGGACAATCACCACGAGCACACGACGTGCGGCCCCCCGCTGAGCGGAGCTGCTCCCCTGGAAGCCGGGTCCCCCTCCCGGCCCAGGCACTCGGGTTGGGCTTCCTCCCGTCCAGCCGCGTCCGACACACGGGAGGTGCTCCTGACACCCTCCCGACTGCGCCCCTGCAGAGAGCAGGGGCCGCCTCCCGAGACGCGGCGGGGCAAGGAGCGCGCGCACCACCGGACCCGCCACAGGCGCTGGGGCTGGCGGCGCGGCGGGAACGGCTCGCCGCAGCGCGGGGCTCGGGGCCTGCCGACCGGCGTCGGCGGCGCTCAGCCCTCGGCCGGCACGGCCCTCGGCGCTGGCAGCGCAGGCTCCCGGAACCGGAGGCCCGGCGGCCCCGGGCCCGGCTGGGGGGACGACACGCCGGTGGGCCGAGAACCGGGCGCCGGGGGAGCCCCGCGGGGGCGCCGGGCCGGGGCCGGGGCGCGAGCCCTGCTCGGGCCTTACCTGCTGCGGGGGCCGCCGCCCCGCCGCCGCCGCCGCCAGGGGCGCCGGGGCCCCGCGCCCCGCGGTGCCGGAAGTGGCAGTAGGGCCGCCGGCAGGGCCCCCCCGGCGCCCCCGCCCAGTAGGGGCAGTCGATGGCCCGGAAGAAGCCGGTGGAGCGTAGCATGGTCCGTCCCGAAGCGGGACCCCGGCCCGGAGCCGCCCGGGCCCCCGGGCCGCTCACTGGCGCCGCGGTCGCCGCCGCCCGCGCCGCACGGACCCCGCCGCCGCCATCTTGCCCCGAGGCCCCCGCAGGCCCCCGGGCGCCGCCGCAAGGGACCTCGGGAGCGGCTGGCCGCGGCGCGCCGGACCAGAAACGCCGGCGCTCGAGGGACCGGGGCGCGCCGCGGGCGCAAGGGCCGGGGCAGGCGGCCGCGGGAGGAGGCTGGAGGGCGCGGGCGGCCCGGCCGGCAGCCTCCGGGAGCTTCGCCGGCGCCGCCGCCGGCCCTCCGAGGCGGCAGCGGAGCCATCCCGAGCCCGAGGCCCCGACGGCGCCGGGGCTGTCCGCCGCGCGCCTGACCAGAAAAAGAACCCCCAGGACCCCGCGGTCGTTCGCTTGCTTTGAATCGGCGTTTTAGTAGCATGTGGCCCTGAGGTGCCCCCTGCTGGACGAGACGAGTCTTGCGGGCGCGCCCTCCCGGTACCCCGCCCCTGCCCCGCGGTGCGCTTGGCTGTCGAAGCGCGCCTGTGGGCAGTGTGATGCCCAGACGCGCGGCAGTCCCCGTGCGCCCGCGGGTTCCCACCGAACTGAGCGCCTGCTGTCTGCCGGGACCTGCCTGGATGAACCTGCGTAGAACCAGACAAATGAGGGTCGGTGGGGTGGGGCGAGGGGAGGCTCAACAGCCGGGGCGGGGGAGGCCAACATCTTAACGAACAATTGGGAGAATGGGCGTCTGGCTGGCTCAGTCGTAGAACCTGCGGCTCTTGATCGCGGGGTAGTGAGTTCGAGCTTTGGGCATGCAGTTTACTTAAAAAAAAAAAAATGGGGGCGCCTGGGTGGCTCAGTCGTTGGGCATCTGCCTTCGGCTCAGGTCGTGATCCCGGGGTCCTGGGATGGAGCCCCGCATCGGGCTCCCTGCTCGGCAGGAGGCCTGCTTCTCCCTCTGCCACTCCCCCTGCTTCTCCCTCTCCCACTCCCCCTGCTTGTGTTCCCTCTCTCGCTGTCTCTCTCTCTGTCAAATAAATAAATAAAATCTTTAAAAAAATAAAAAGATTGTAAGACTGACCCATTGCACGTTGGTGGGATTACAAAATGGTGCAGCCTCTACTGGGTATTTACCCCAAAGATACAAAAGTAGGGATCCGAAGGGGTACGTGCACCCCGATGTTTATAGCAGCAAAGTCCACAATAGCCAAACTATGGAAAGAGCCAAGATGTCCATCGACAGATGAATGGATAAAGAAGATGTGGTATGTATATACAATGGAATATTATGCAGCCATCAAAAGGAATGAGATCTTGCCATTTGCAACGATGTGGATGGAACTGGAGGGTGTTACGCTAAGCGAAGTAAGTCAATCAGAGAAAGACGTGTATCATATGACCTCACTGATATGAGGAATTCTTAATCTCAGGAAACAAACTGAGGGTTGCTGGAGTGGGGGGTGGGGTGGGAGGGATGGGGTGGCTGGGTGATAGACACTGGGGCGGGTATGTGCTATGGTGAGTGCTGTGAATTGTGCAAAACTGTTGAATCAGAAATCTGTACCTCTGAAACAAATAATGCAATATATGTTAAGAAAAAAAAAAAGAAGATAGCAGGAGGGGAAGAATGAAGGGGGGAAATCGGAGGGGGAGATGAACCATGAGAGACGATGGACTCTGAGAAACAAATTGAGGGTTCTAGAGGGGAGGGGGGTGGGAGGATGGGTTAGCCTGGTGATGGGTATTGAGGAGGGCACATTCTGCATGGAGCACTGGGTGTTATGCACAAACAATGAATCATGGAACACTTCATCTAGAACTAATGATGTAATGTATGGGGATTAATATAACAATAAAAAATTTTTTTAAATGGTGCAGCCACTCTGGAAAACTGTATGGCAGTTCCTCAAAAAGTTCAGAGTAACCTACCTTATGACCCAGCAATCCCACTTCTGGGTGTATATCCAAAAGAACGGGAAGCAGGGTCCTGAAGAGATAGTTGCACACACCCGTTCGCAGAAGCAGGATTCACGGTGGCCAAGAGGTGGGAACAGCCCGTATCTAGCAACGGATGAGTAGATACACAGAATGTGGTATATCCATGTAATGGAACGTCATTATTCAGCCTGAAGAAGAAAGGAAGGGGCCCCGACACCTGCCACGACGTGGAGGGACCCCGAGGACACTGGGCTCAGTGAGAGGAGCCAGACCCAGAGGGACACATCCCGCAGACCCCACTCCCAGGAGGTCCCCAGAGGAGTCCCGTCCACAGAGACAGAGAGCTGGGGCTGGGGCAGGGGGTGGGGAGTCCGTGCTTTGTGGAGACACAGTCTCCATGTGGGGAGATGGAACGTTCTGGAGACGGAGGGTGGGGGTGGTCGCACAACAGGGCGAGTGTGCTTCATGCCGCTGAGCTGTGTGCTTAGAAAGAGTTAAAAATGGAACATTTTATGTTATGTATTTTTACCACAATTACAAATTAATTAACTAAGAAGTACAGCAATGGAAGGCAGGTGGGATGGGGAGGGTCAGAGATGACTCTCCAGAGGACACAATCTCAGTTTTTGTCCAAAGTCTGTCTCCTGGCTAGCCAGTGGGTCCTGAGGGCAGAGATCCCTTGCCTCTGTGACCCTGAGTTGAGTGCACTCAGGGTTTGAAACCCTGAGAGTCCCTGGTTTGAAATGCAGTAAGTGTTAACAAGGGTGCATACAATATTGCAGGCGGGTTTCTAGGCATGGGACTCTTTCTCTCTTTTTTAAGATTTTATTTATTTGTTAGAGAGAGAGAGAGCACGAGCAGCGGGAGGGGCAGAGGGAGAGGGAGAAGCAGGCTCCCCTCTGAGCAAGGAGCCGGACACAGGGCTCCATCTGAGGACCCTGGGATCATGACCTGAGCCTGAGACAGACGCTTCACCGACTGAGCCACCCAGGTGCCCCTGCATGCGACTCTTTCTTGAGCAGGCATCCAGGCAGGAGACAACTGGAGGCTGTGAATGTGTGAGGGTCCTTGTTGTCCAAACCAGGAGGGCGATGGGGAGCCATGGAGGGTTGGAAGCAGTGAAGGATGCAGGTGGGTTTCTCCGCTTGACAGTCACGTCTCTCCCTGGGGATTTCCCACCATGGCAGCCTCACAAACCTTCCCATTCTCCCAACAATGTAGGGATTTTATTCACACCTGCCTGCATTCCACCCTCATCAACCCGGGGATCTCAGGGTCAGGACCCAGCTGGACACAGAATCTACAACACATATCTGTAAAATGGGTCAATGTGAAGGAATGAATCTGCCCTCCATTCTAAGGGGGGCAGAAAACTGCATTTAATGCGTGCCACCTGGGGTAAGACTTCAGTGATGAAAATGAGAAATGCAGCAGAGACAGACGGGAGGCAGCTCCCACAGGGCGTCCTGGGCAGATTCTCCCCTCCGTTTTGTTTTGTTTTTGTTTTTTTTTAAGATTTTTTATTTATTTTTTAACAGGGAGAGACAGTGAGAGAGGGAACACAAGCAGGGGGAGTGGGAGAGGGAGAAGCAGGCTTCCCGCCGAGCAGGGAGCCCGATGCGGGGCTCGATCCCAGGACTCTGGGACCATGACCTGAGCCGAAGGTAGACGCTTAAAGACCGAGCCACCCAGGCGCCCATCTCCCCTCTGTTTTATTCCATGAAGTGGATTTTTCCTTTTTTATTTAGGGGAAATTTACATTAACAAAACTAATCATTTTATTTTATTTAAGATTTTATTTTTAAGTAATCTCTACACCCCAGGTGGGACTTGAACTCATTTCTCTGAGATCAAGAGTCACATGCTCCACTGACTGAACCAGTCAGGCGCCCCCATAATTAATCATTTTAGAAGTGAAAATTCAGGGGCATTCTGTACATTCACTATTCTGTGCAACCATCACCTCTATGTAACTGCAGAATATTCTGAAGCCAGAAAGAAGCCCCATCCCCACTAGCCATCCCCTCCCCAGCCCCCCGCCCCCACGAGCCCCCTTCCCGTCCGTGGATGAGCCCGTTCTGGACGTGTCACCCACGTGGACGCACACCCCACGTGGCCTTCTGTGTCTGGTTCCCTCCCTGAGCGTCGTGGGCTCGGGGTCCTCGCTCCTGGTTGCGGTCGAGTGCCATGCCCGTGTGTGTCCGTTTTGTGTGTCCGGCCCTCTGTCGAAGGGCATCTGGGCATCGTGGACTGTGTGGCTGTGGACACACATGTGTTTGTTTTCGGTGTGTGTGTTTGAGCACCAGGGTTTTTTTTTTTTTAGTAGGAGTTTTTCAAATGATGTAAATTTGTCTGTTGCCCATGTTTAAAACGTGGGGGGATGTCACCAAAAACCTGCAAATCCCAGGCTCTGTGTGAACAGTAGGCCACCCTCGGTCCACCAGCTGGTGATTGCCACGGACCCCTGTGAGCACACGCGGGACCCCCTCCCAGCCTACTGCTCTCCCCACCTCAGCCACCGGACCGGGCCCCTCATGCAGGGGTCCCTCAACACCTGTCATCACCAAGAACAGAAAGGCGGGCCCCTGCATTGACCTGACAAAGTGTGTGAGGTGAAGCCCACCTAGTCTCTATCCAGGCTCACTGGCCTTGGGCATCCATTTAGCAAATATTCACCAAGTGCCTGTTATGCGCCAGACACACGGCTAGAAACACTGCTGAACGGGGGAAAGACCCCCACCCTGGTGGGGGTGGTGCTCCCGGTGGGGGAGACAGACAGATAATAGGAAATAAGGAAATGAGATAGCATGATTTTTTTAAAAAGATTTTATTTATTTATTGGAGAGAGTGAGAGAGAGAACACAAGAGGGAGGAGGGTCAGAGGGAGGAGCAGACTCCCCGCTGAGCAGGGAGCCCAATGCGGGACTCGATCCCGGGAGTCCGGGATCATGACCCGAGCCAAAGGCGCCCCGAGATAGCATGATCTAAGTGCTGGGGTGGCGGGGGAGTAGAACAGGGTATGAGGCTGAGAGAAGAGGTGGTCCATGTAGTCCTCTGAGGAAGCTGGGATTTGAGCAGTTCTGAAGAAAGTAGAGGGGGAAGGGCATTCCAGGCAGAGGGCACAGTCTGTGCAAAGGCCCTGGGGCAGCACTGGGCAGGCATGTTGGAGGAACAGAGAGGAGGTCCGCGTGGCTGGAGCAGAGTGGGCAAGGGGGAGAAAGGGAGGAGTGGAGAGCAGGGAGGGGACGGGGGCAGGTCGTGCAGGGCCTTGGGGACATTGGTGAGGACTTGGGCTTTTCCCCCAGGGAGGTGGGAGCCCCAGAGGGCTGTGAGCAGAGGGGGGCGGGACCTGATTCGGTGCTCACTGTCGCCCTCTGGTGGCCACCGAGGGGGACGGACTGTAGGGCGACCGGGAGGCCATGGTGGAGGGGGCTGCCCCGGTCCAGGTGGGCGATGATGGGGTAGACTAAGTGGAGACACAGGACAGGGTGGAAGTGGGCCGATTTGGGATGTGCTTTGAAGATAGAACTCCAGGGAGATTTCCGGATGGAATGGACGTGGGTAGAGACAGAGTGAAGGTCAAGGGTGACCCCAAGGATTTTGGCCTGCCACCTGGAAAGATGGAGGTGCCGATGCCTGAAGGGGAGGTGGGACTGGGCAGCCTGGCGGGGGGAGTGGGCACATCGAGGGTCCGAGTGGAGGTCCGACCAGGGAGCGTCGTCGGCACATAAGGGGACGTGAGCGTACAAGGAGCAAAGCGAGAGGGGGCCCTGAGCCCGGGGTGCGAGCGATCCGGGAGGGTCAGGGGTCCCCGAGGCCTCACGACCAGGGAGCGTCCCCAAGGCAGGAGGGGACATCTCGAGCAGTTCAGAGCACGTGGGATGGTGTCCAAGAGAGACAGGCGGGAGGGGCTGCGTGCGTGGACCCCGAATTCCAGGGACTCTGCCCAAAGGGGCAGAAAAGCCAGCTGGAGCCAGAGGGGGACAGCGGGACGGGGGTCCAAGGAGCAATGTCTGTGAGCCTGCGCGGCAGAAGCCAGCAGAAAGGGGACAAAGTGAAGCAGGGGTTAGGGGGATGCAACAGGGAGGCCGTCCTCGAGTAAGGTCGAGGGCCCCCTGCCCAGCTTGTGGGCGACCTGCGCGGCCGCAGGGGCAGGACCCCGGGGCGGGCTCGGCGGGAGCCGGCGGTGCAGTGCCAGGGGCGGCCACCAGAGGGCGGGGCCTTCGCCTTCCCCGGGGCGGCATCGGGGAAGCCCCTGGGGAGGGTCTGTGCGCCCCCGCCGGAGCCACACCCGCCTTCGGGGCTCTGGAGGCCGCGGGAATCTGGGCATCTATTTCCTAGGAAAGGGGTTCAAGACCCTCACAACTTCTCAATGCTCCCGGGCCGTTGAGCCCTCCTCCCGAAGGGGCTCCCCCGCCCAGTGCCCTCCAATCGGGAGCTGGCAGACGGCAGGCGTGCGATACGTGAGCAGGCCCGTGGGCACGCGAGCCCGGCGCGGCGCGGAGACAGCGGGGTCCGGGGACCCTCTGGGGACGAGCGCTGCCACGCCCACCAGCAGCCCCGGGGCACGGCCACCCCCAGCTCCCGGAGCCGGAAGGCGGCGGGCGCCGGACGCCCCCGCGCGCCGTGTCACCGCGCCTCCGTTGCCGGGTAACGGAGCGGGAAGGAGGGGGCGCAGCGGCGCGAGGCGTGGGTGACGCGGGCGGCAGCCCCCTCCCCAGGCCCTAGGGCTGAGGGAGCCTTGTCTCGTGTCCCAGCTAGTGGGGTCTTTTCAGGGCCCCCAGCAGGAGGCTGGCGACCGGGGGGCTACACTGTTGAGTGGGACCCAGGCACTCGGCGGGCGGCTGGAGGCCAGAGGTGGGAAAAACCACACAGGCACCTGAGTCGGGTTTAAAAAAGGGCTTGTTTAATTAAATACAAGGAAGAGGCCAGGCAGGACAGGGGGAAGTGGGGGCGCCCCCTGAAAGCACAAGTCCCTCGGGGCCCTCCCCCCTTACCCCATCCAGCTAAGTGGCTGGAACCAGGTCCCAATGACCTCGAGCTCCTTGGGGGAGGAGGGGCACAGGTCTCTCCAGGCCCCTGGACACTGGGGAGGGGCCAGGGAGGAGTCCTCAGCTTCCTGGGGCCTCAGACCCACAGTCCACCTCCTGTGGAGAGGCACCAGCCAGGGATGGGACAATCAAGAGGACGTCCATAAAGACACAGGGGAAAATGGGACCCCAGCCTGCCCCCACAGACTAAGGCATTTCACCAACACTGCTGGAAAGGAGGGTTTAGGGTACAGATGGACCAGCCCGGCAAGGATCCGCCCAGAGACTGAGCGAGAATACCCTTCCCAGTCCAGCTCCAAAAGGGCTTCCCTGGCCTCCTCCCCAGGACCCCCAGGACCCATCCCTGGATCCTGCCAGGCCGGGTCTGGTCCACAACAACACCATCCAAAACCCCAGACCCCGATGGGGAGACAGGAAGGTTCTGGAACACACATAGGTGTCACAAACCTCCTGCAGCCAACAGTGGGACACGGATCCTTTCAGGGTCTTGGGACAGGGAGCCTGGGTCCGCTCCCATTCTAGGGCGGGGGTCCTCAGTCCCTGTCCAAAATGAAACCCAACCAAAGCCACAGCGGGAATACGCCAGGAGAGCACACAGCACCTACCCCTCCCTACGCTAAGTTCAGATCACGCAGACCTTCCCCCCAACACCCACACCCCCTGAGGACAACGGACCACCCATGGGGCCCAGGTCAAGAAAGGGATTGGTGCCTGAAAAAATATTCTACCCGGTCCAAAAAAACGAGCTATCCCATGGGGTGCAGGCGTCAGCCCTCATGCTTCCTGCCCTCGCAAGCAGGACCCCAACCTCTGGTCCAGGGGCCATGTGACCAGGGGTACCTGCCGGGAAGAAGGGCTGGTGGCAGGATGGAGCCGGCCGCCACACCTCCACCTGCAGGGAAGGGGTGCCTTATGCTCGATGGCTGTCATGGTCCCAAACAGGAGGGATTGACTGATTGTCACACGATGCTGTGGAAGGCCAAAGTTGGGGACTCGACTGACAGGAGCAGTCCTCACTCACACACTCACACACCCACCCAGAGAGGGGCAGCTCACTGCCCCCCTCCTTCCCACCAGCAGAGACAGAGGAAAATAAATAAGGAGGCCTTTGCCCCAGCTGCAGCCTGTTACCCACCTCCCCTCCATGTGAGTCAAAATGTTCTTTGGAAGAACCCGTTTCTCTCCCTCCCTATCCCAGTCTTAGGAGCAAAACCTGGACCCTACTGCCTTCCCGCCTCCCTGCCTCCCCCCTTTCCACCCTGCCCCCACTGCTGGGGAGCTGGGTGGCAGGGCAGAACCTGTGGACACCTGAGATTGAGTACCCGGATGGGGGCGGCTGGGACCGCACCCCAGTTCCCTGAACATCTCCAATGGCTTTCAGTGGGGTGAGGGGCCCCGGGCAGGGTGGGGGGGGTGCCGGGGTAACCCATGGTTCATCTATGGCTCTTTGCACACATCATCCCAACCTGGAGAGGGGGGCTGGGGGGGGCAGAGTCTGAGCACTGGTTAGGTGCCCCTTTCCTGGGCCGCTCCCCCCAGATCCACCCTCTCCAAAGCAGGGAGGTGGCCATGGGGGTAGGGGAGCGCCTGCTGGCCGCCCACCTGGGGTTCCTGTTTAACACGTGGGAGGAGAGTTATCCAACATGGCTATTTACAGACGCGGGCCCCAGCCACCCCTCCCAAGGGCCACCGCCGGTCCAGTGTCGGGGACGCTGGCTGTCGTCCGTGGCCCGCCCCTGGCGGCGGACAGCAGGCGTTTTGCTGGTGCTCCATGCCCAGGCCCAGCAGGGGTGCGGCAGGGTGGGCTGGACCAGGGCCCTACAGGCCAGAGGGGGCCGGGCTGGGCGCGGGGCTGGGCGCGGGGCTGCCCGCCAGACTGCAGGGCAGCGAGTCGCTGGGCGAGGTGCTGCGGGCGCCCGGGCGCCGGAGCAGTTCCGGGCGGAAGCCGGGGTGGCGGCGCGCGTGCTTGGTCAGATGGTCGCTCCGGGTGAAGCGCTTGGAGCAGAGCGGGCAGGGAAAGCGCTTCTCGCCGGTGTGCGTCCGGTGGTGGCGGGCCAGCTCGTCGGAGCGCGCGAACTTCTTGTCGCAGCCCGGCCAGTCGCAGGCAAAGGGGCGCTCGCCTGGGCAGAGGGGACAGAGGACAGTCAGCGCTGGGGGACGCCCACAGGATCCTGGTCATTTGCCTCCCCACCCGCCCACCTGGTTCTAGAGGCGGGATTCTGGGTGTGAATTTAAAACGTGTAAATGTGCAAAGAAAACCCCCACTCATTTCACGACACCCCTAATGAACGCTCCTGCCCTTTATTTCCTAGGAACTTGTAGTAATTCCAGGAGCAGTTTCCATGGGTTAAAAGTAGAACCCGCAGAGGCTGAGCTCTACCAGGCCCGCCCCCACTCCCACGGCACAGCCTCGGAGACAGAGCTCCTGGTGTACAGAACACACGCGCGCGCGCGCGCACACACACGCATGCACGCGCGCGCGCGCGCCCGCTCCCAAGGCATGCTGGGCTTTGCAGGGGCTTCTCCCTATGCAAATGGGTCCTGTCCCCACCTCCGCTGGGGGGGGGGGGACATACCAGAGGCTCCCAGGTGCTCGCGACCCCAGTAACCCTCACCTTTTGAAAATGACCACCCGGGGCGCAAAGTCGTTGTTGTGTTGGGGTGGTGTCTGGGCAGATTCCCATGCCCGGTCCACCCACCTACCCTTGTGGCCCCTCTAGAGGTAGAGGGACATGTGAAGGGTCCCCCAGGGCCACCTGCAACCCCACAGCCCGGCAGAGGGTGGGGAAGGGCACGAGGCCCTGGCAGAGACGGCCCCCCCGCAGGTCACAGCGCCGCCGGGAAGGAGAGGGCTTGGAGGTCGTGGCCACCGGCCTCACCCCGCCCCCGCGGAACGGACGGGGAGGGGAGGGGAGGGGAGGGGCGGGGCGGGCCGCCACCCGGCAACTTCCTCCGCAGACCCCTCCCACCTCCCAGGCTGGCCTCGCCCATCCTGCCCCGACCAGCCGCCGCCAGCCCCAAGCGCCCGTCCGCACCCACCCCTCCGGTCTGGGGTGTCGGCCCCAGAACGGTTTAGTCCGACCCCCAGCGAGCATGGTCAGCATCTCCCGGGAGCGCCGAGGGCCCCACCTTTAGGCTGGGTCCACCGTGGATCCCCGCACGCCAAGGGGCCGTGAGGATCCCGGAGCTTGCACCCCTGCGCCCTGCGCCGGGTACCTGGGACCCTGGACTCCCAGCCCTTGTTTCGTCCAGAGTTCTGGAGGGTGCGTGTGTGGTGGGGGTGTGGATAGAATGTGGGCACGTGAGCCGTGGCGCCCACACCCCTGTGACACCCTTTGTGGCACTGGATGGAGCTCCGGGTACAAAGGGAGAGGGCTGGCCTCGGGGGCAGCCACGGCGGGGTCAGGGTGGTCACCTCCTGGGTTACACACCGGGCCCAGGCTGGGCACTGTGGTGATTCAGGCTGACCCTGTGTCAGGGAACACACCCAGAAGAGGGGTGCATGGCCTGGGGTCTGAGAAAGGCCCCCCAAACAGGACCGATGGTGGCCCAGTGCAGAGGAGAGGTAACCAGGAGCCGGCAGGAAGGACCACGGGACAGGCGTGTGGCTGTGGGGGGAGCCAGGAACATCTCTGCTCTGAAAGCTAAGGGACTGTCCTGGGGTGAAGGGCTGGGAGGAGGTAGGAGTCAGAAGAGGCAGAGGGGGCTCCTGCCATCACCCGTGGCCCAGGAGAGAGCTAGACTAAAACCTCCCCTCCCCCATCCCTTCTTGCCGGCCACCCCCAAAACCAAAGGAGGAGGTGGGTCCAGCAAGCCCCCCCCATGAAGATTTCTTGTGGGTTTCTCACAGCTGCAGGCGGGCATGCCCCAGAAGGCTGTGAATCCAGGTGTGCCGGAGTCACCTACCCCGGGGGGAGGGGGGGTTACACATCTGTACCCAAGACTTCGCAGACCGCAAATCTCTGGGGCTGCACCCTTCCCTGAACAATCCCAAAGGCAGGGGGAGGGATCTCAGCAGAGACATCCTCTACAGAACCACGGAGCTCAAAACAGCCTGGGAAAGGACCCCCGCCCCACCCGGGCGGTGGAGTGCTTGGAGGTGACAGGCCCCCAGGGTTGCAGTCTGGGGGAAGGGAGTCCGGTTTGGGGGGCGGGGCTGCTGGCTCTAGGCCAGACCCGGTGCCTGGGGGAGCGATGCCCCTCCGAGGGGCATGCAGTCCTGTCGCCATCTTGCAGGGCGCAGGCGGGGAAAAGCAGAAGGGAAGGGGGGGCCATCCCGCTGCTGGCGCGCCCCGCAGTTGGCTCACTTCCCCATTTCGGGCGGTGGCGGGACTGGTACCCGCCTCCCAGCCTCCCCTCCTCCCCGCAGTTCCACTTTGCAATAAGCAGGTTGCAAGAGCGGTGCCAGCGCGCACTGGGGCAGGGCGCGTGCTGCCGCCGGGAACACAGCTGCCGCACGTAGCTCGTAGCTCGGTGGCGGCAGGGACATCCACAGCCCAGCCGGCCTCGCTCACGTGGTCCGGCTCCCGCTAGGGCGGGGGCGGCGGGGGTTGGGGTCGACTTGCCGGCTGCAGCCCGGCCAGCCCCGCCCCACACCCAGTTGCTGGGGAGCTCACGTGCACACGTGGGTGGCGGGGACTCGGGTGCGCAGGCTTCCCGCCCCCACAACGATGGGCGAATGCCGGCAAGATAGCAGGCCCTGTCAGCCTCCCACGGTCCACTAGCCAGGGTGGGGGCGCTTAGGAGGCCGCAGGGGCCGCTGCTCCAGAACGGACTGGAACCCGGGTGGGGGAAGATGTGGTGGGCGGGGAGCCGGTGGATATGACCTTTTGACTTGGGCCGGGCTGGGGTGACCTGGGGACAGTTGGAGTCACCACAGTGTCATGTTGGCTCAGAAAAATGGAGGCCAAGAGGTCCTGGAGACCTGATAGAGGGTAATGTGAAGGTGGTTCCTGGGCCAAGA
Organism: Mirounga leonina; assembly: GCF_011800145.1. Lineage (NCBI taxonomy): Eukaryota > Metazoa > Chordata > Mammalia > Carnivora > Phocidae > Mirounga > Mirounga leonina. Next base: position 57,764,412 of record NW_023270855.1, on the reverse strand, counting down.
CAGCTTGGCCTGCCTGGACTTCATGGGACAGGGGCCAAACCCCGGGGCTCTGACAACTAACCTTCACCATGACCTCCTGAGTCATCCCTGGGGTAGGGACAGAGGTGTGTCGGGCAGCTGACCCTTGCACAAATGCCCACCCACTGGGTAGAGGCAGGGGGGAGGGGCCCAGGTGAGGGAGAATTCCTGGAGAGCTAGGGAAGGCTGGGGCTGCAGCCGATGGCAGGGAGGGTCAGGGGCTTCCCGGAGATGCCCCGACAAGTCCAGAAAGAAGCCAAATGGGGCGCCTGGGTGGCTCAGTCGTTGAGCGTCTGCCTTCGGCTCAGGTCATGGTCCCAGGGTCCTGGGATCGAGCCCCGCATTGGGCTCCCTGCTCCGCGGGAAGCCTGCTTCTCCCTCTCCCGCTTCCCCTGCTTGTGTTCCCTCTCACTGTCTCTCTCTGTCAAATAAATAAATAGAATCTTAAAAAAAAAAAAAAAATAACCCAAAGAACAGTTGTGAAGGTGCAGCAGAAAAGGGGAGAAGTTGAAGGTGAGGTCTGGAAAGCAGGGCATGGGGTCCACCTCCAGCTGGCTACTCTGATGGCTTTACAAAGTCTGCTGCCTATGGGAAGCTCCACTAGTCTGTGATTTTCTTTCTTAGTTTTGAAGTAATCTCCACACCCATTGTGGGGCTCGAACTCACAACCCTGAGATCAAGAGTCACATGCTCCATTGACTGAGCCAGCCAGGCGGCCCCGTGCTGTGATTTTAAATACCCCCCTGGGCCCTGCCCCCCCAAACCCAAGGCTTACCACCTACCCACCCCCACATCCCCCACTCCTCCTGCAGGTTTCCCCTTTCAACTGCTCTGTTGTTGCCACCAGAGCTTAGACAGGCATCTCCTGGCCATCTCCATCCCTCATCTTGGCCTGCTTGGTACCTGGCAGCAAATCCCATCCCTAACCCCTTCAAAATATTTCCAGACCCAGCCCTTGCCTGGACTAGTGCAGTAGCCCATCAGCTTGTGGCTGAGCCACCCAGTCTGTGCTCTGCCCTACAACCTCCCAGAGCTATTCCCTGACCCAAGATCAAAGCTGAAAGAGTTTACCTTGACCCCTCACCCTCCCTCGACTTCTCTGCAGCCCCACTCACTAATCCTCACCCACCATGTTCCCCCTGCCTGGAATCTCTCCCCACCTCACTCTGCCCCTTCCCTGTATACCGTCACCCATAACATTGGTTTCTCCTTACCCAACTGGTGCACTCCACTGTCCCCTTTCTCCGCTTCTCTATCCTTGTGCTTAGCATCTCCTAGGTGTGAGATCTGCCCCCTCACCTGACCGTCAAGCTGCCGGCACAGCCCAGCATGCCGTGCATACTGCATACTCTGCGGGGAGACCACAGGTCCGGAGAGTCAGGCTCAGGCTGCGGGCTGCAGCAGCAGCTGATGGTGTGTTCGTCATCTTGTCCACCGCCCCCCCCACCTGCCCAGGGAGGTGGTATCACTACCGTTTATTTAAAAGGCCGGCCCCCCGCGGCCCCTCATCCCTCCTTCCTCCCTGAAGACCCACACTGCAGTGGCTCGCTTGCCACCCAGACTGGCCTGTTTGGCCCGGGGGCTCTTCGTGCCTGGGGGTGAGGGGTAACAACTCTCACAGCCCCCCCTCCCCACAGCACGTGTCATCGGGAGACCTGCTGTTCTGGAAGAGCACTGGGCGAGGGTTAAAGTCAGGGTGGCCCCCACTCCCCGCCCTCCCTCCGAGGGAGGCCGGCTCCTTGCGCTGGTATCATCTGCCAGCTCCCGGGCCATCTGGGCCACCTTTATCAGGGAGCCTGGGTGGGGGGTGGTTATCACCCCCCACAATGTTGGGGGACCTCCCCCACTGCCTGGTCACATGACCAGCACCTGAAGCCAGTTCCAGCAGCTCTCCCCCCTGTGGGAGGGGGGAGCCAGGTGGAGCTCACTGGCCACTCCCGCCCCCCTCAGGCTTGGCATTGCCCTACCCTGCCCCCCCATAAGCCACCAGTCTCCTGACACCCCCCCACCCCCATCCTCAGAGGAGCTCACGGCTCTGCCTGGGGAAGGGGGGGAAGCTCTGCTGTCCTCTCGGCCCTGGGAGGGTGGTGGCTACTTCCCCTCTGGGCCTCAGTTTCCCCATGTGCCTCTCCCCTGGGGGCCTCTTCAGCCAAGAATACCACCACCCCCACCCTGCCCCCTTGGGCTACTCAGAAAAACTAGGGTTCACCCTAGCCACCTCCTACTCTCCGTGTCCCGGGGCTTCTCACTTGCACCCAGTCTGTGGGCTGGCCCACCCCTCTCGCTCCCATGCGGGCAGCCTGCCCTCCTCAACCCCTCTCGCGGGACCCTAATCCCTGCTCCATAAACGGATTTTCCTCTGCAAAGCCGGGCCTGCCTTCCTGCCCACTCTCCACCCTGCCCTTGGGATTAAATGGAACCCTTCACCTGCCCTGACCCCCACCTCACACCTCCACCTCATCCTCAAAACTCACACCCCAGGTCCCTTGTCCCCATCCCCTGCAGCCAGGGTGCGGTCCCCTCTCCTGGGACACACCCCTTCCTGCCCCACAGGACCCCATGGTGTCAGCTGAGAGACCTCCTCCTCCATCACTGCTGCTGTCACCCCCCTCCCAAGGGTCCAGGGTGTCAGAGCACAGGGACTGGGATGTCCCCACAGTACCCTGCACACGCTAGATGCTCACCTAATATTCCTCAAACTTTTTTTTTTTTTTAAGATATTTATTTGACAGTGAGAGACACAGCGAGAGAAGGAACACGAGCGGGGGGAGTGGGAGAGGGAGAAGCAGGCTTTCCACAAGCAGGGGGAGTGGGAGAGGGAGAAGCAGGCTTCCCGCCGAGCAGGGAGCCCGATGCGGAGCTCGATCCCAGGACCCTGGGATCACGACCTGAGCCGAAGGCAGAAGCTCAACGACCGAGCCACCCAGGTGCCCCTTATTTTATTTTTGTAAAGATTTTATTTATTTATTTCACACAGAGAGACACAGCGAGAGAGGGAACACAAGCAGGGGGAGTGGCAGAGGGAGAAGCAGGCTTCCCGCCGAGCAGGGAGCCGGATGCGGGGCTCGATCCCAGGACCCCGGGACCCTGACCCGAGCCAAAGGCAGACGCCCAACGACCGAGCCACCCAGGTGCCCCTAATATTCTTCAAACTTAAGGAGACAGGATTTTAGAGTAAAACTGGAGTTCTCACCTGGGGGTGATCCTGCAACTCCCCCAGGGGACACATGTCACTGTCACAACTGGGGATGTTTCTGGCATTGAGTGGGTGCGACCAGGGATGCTGCTGAAACCCCCACGGTGCCCAGGACACCCCCAGAGAATGGTATCCGCGGTGCCCTGGGGAAGGGCCTAGAAACTCCACTTCTGGATCTGAGCTCCCTCTTGCCAGGAAGGAGCCCGAGACCCCAGCAGGGGCACAGCTCACCGCCTGCTCGGCACCAGGGACTCTGGGGCAGGGGAACAGTCCGGATATGGAGGCTGGGAGAGCAAGGAGTAGACAGCCAGTCTCTCCTCCCGCCCCCGCCCCATCTCTCCTCTCACTCTCCGTATCCATAGCAACGGCGTCAACTTCTCCTGAAGCTTCCAAAGTCCTTCCCCACCCCACACGGGAAAGCTCCATGCTGGGGCTGTAGGCCAGACCCAGGGGACCACGGGACAGCCCTGCCCCTGCAGCTGGGTGGCCCTCCCAGCCTCACCACCCCCTATGCCAAGCGGAGCAGGGATGATGGGGGTACCACACTCAACTCTGGCCAGGATCCTGCTCCATGCCTCAGTCTGCTTCTCTGTAAAATGGAGCTAGGCTGGGATTGGGATTCTCTTTACAGGGAGGAAGACTGATCCTCAGGCAAAGCAGGGGAAGGCCGGATTCTCTCCCAAAGGCCCTCTGGGGATGGCCCAGCTGACTTGTAATTACTATTCCTCATCACATTTGTCCCCAGGCCCATCCCTGGCAAAGGGCAACACCAAGCTAGCCTTGGTTGGGACAGCCGGGGCAAGCCTGGCTTCCCCACCCCCAAGCCAGGCCTAACAGCGGCATCGCCCTCTACTAGGAGCCAGGAAAGCTAAAGGCCTCTGCACAGCCACTAAGCTGGGCTTTGTGGTCTGGGGGGGTGGGGGGGTAGCGGGGGGCGGGGGGGCGCGGAGACACACTGAACAAGCAGTCTCAAGCACACAGGTGTCCGAAACCCTCGGGAGACAGAACACCAAGGGTGCCTAAGTGAGGGATTTCCAATCTCAGGAGCCATCGGTCCGTCCAGGAGCTGTGCCCTCTGGGTTCCCAGGCCATATTATAAGGAGGGTTTTGAGACAGGACACCCAGAGTCACAGCTCCCACTGGAGCTAGGGATCCATCAGGGATGGCACCCTGCCCGACCCCACCCACTACTCGCACCCTTCACTGGGACACTCCCCCGACCCTAGCTGGGCCTTGTGAACCTAAATTTCTCATTTAAAAGGTGGACGGCAATACTGACATCCTGCTGTGCCCCCCGCCCCTTGCCGGCCTAGAGAGGCGGCCACCACTGCTTGGGGGCATATCGGGGCTCCAGAGGACTCCAGGATGCCCTGGAGACGTGTCTCTTGGGACCTGTGGCGGGAGGTGGCCTGGCTGCCCCCTTCAACTGACCCAGAAAAGAAGAAAAACCAAATCAGTACACTGGGGGGGTCCAAAAGGCCCTTGGGGCCTCACCATCCAACAGTGACCTAGGGCTGGTGACAGGACAGGTGTAGGAGCACGAGAGTGGGAGAAACGGGGTCTCTCTCTGGACAATCTCTCCACTACAGCACCCCTGCTGTTCAGACAGGCAAACTCACTTAGAATGAGCCAGGGACCTGCTCAGACCCCAGCTCCACACCCAGAGCGGAATCTCCCCTCTGGTCCCCAGAGAGGCGCCTCTCCATCTTCATGGACCCCAGACGTCCTGCCCACAGACCCGCAGACCTCACTGCCTTCATATGTGGGTAACAAAACTAGTGGCTGCTCAGGGAAGGGAAGGACAGTGGCCCCGGGAGGAAATGCAGACCCCACCCCAAGTCGGCCCTGGCTGCGTATCCTGTCTTGTGCTCACAAGTGGGGCAGAGCCTCTAGGTCCCCGTGGACAGGGATGGGGACTGCGCAGGAGACAGAGAGCGCGAAGAGCAGGGAGGAGGGTGCCTGGGGCTGCCCACATGGGATCCCCACCACACCACTAGGGCCAGCCTGCTTTCTCACACTCTCTCCACAACAGTGTGTGTCCACAGCGCCACGGCTGCACGTGACCCCCCCAGTGACCCTCAGAAGGCAGAACTCCTCACGCCCTTTCCACAGACGAAACACTGAACCCCAGCATAGGTCACGGGCTAGAAAGTGGCAGAGCCGGAATCCAAGTGCATCCTCACTGCCTGTACCCAGATGCCCCCCTCCCCCGCTCCCCTGCCCTTCCCCAAGGGAAGACCACCCTCAGTACTCAAGCCCAGGCCAGCCAGCAAGACCCACCTTCCCCTGACCCCCAACCCAAACTCCCAGCTTGGAGAGCATTCTGGGGGCGGTACCCCGAGGGGGGCGACGGAGGGGGTGACACTTTAAGGGTGATGACTGTGCCCCCGCCTGATTCCCCTAGCCATCCCCTCACCCCCAGCTGGGCACTGAGAGATGACAAGTGTCACTGACCTCCCCCCAACCCTGCCCCCTAACGCGGTGAGGAGACCTGACTCCCTCGAGGGGCCCCTCTCAAACCCGCCCCCCACTCCCGCATCCAGACTCAGGCCTCGACCGGCACTCTCAGCCCCGCCCTCCGCCTTATTAAAACTCATACGGAAAAAAAACCGTGTGGGGCGCCTCCCACCCCGGTCCCCGCGCCAGGCGCTCTGCTGCCCTCTGGGGTGAATCGTCGCTGCCACCCCGGAGGCGGCGACGCGGCTCCTCCTCCCTCTCTACAGATAGGGAAACTGAGGCAGGAGAAGGGAAGACAGAACCATCTCAGAGCTGCGTGCTCCAACCACGGCATCCACTCCCCACACACGAACGCGACAGGAAATAAAAGGGAAACGAAGCCGAGGGGGGAGGGGGCGGCCCGGGAGCCCCGATTCCGCCCACGGACCCCGTCGCGCCGCGCGCCCGGCGAGCGCCCGCAGCCACCACCGTCTCGCCCGCCAACCGCGCGCCGCCCGACCGCGTGGCCGCCACGCCCCCTGCGCGCGCCCCACCCACCGAGGCCCCGCCCTCCCGGCCGGCGCGGCGGCGGCCCGGGCGCGCCCCCCTCCCCGCCCCCCACGCGCCACGCAGTTTTGGGGTCCCGGAGGGGGAAGGGGCGCAGGAGACCCGCGCGCGGGCCAGGAGGACGGGGCTCACCTGTGTGTGTCCGCAGGTGCGACTTGAGGTGTGAGGACTTGTAGTACGCCTTGGCGCAGCCTGGGAAGGGACAGCGGTGGCTCTTGGCGGCGGCGGGCGCGGCGCCGGGGGCGCGGCCAGAGGACGGGGACGAGGTGGCCGAGGAGGAGGAGGCAGGCGAGGCGCCCCCCGGGGCGGCGCCGGGCCCGCTGCGCAGGTCGGCCAGGATGCTGGCGGCCAGCAGGTGGGGCGCGGCGGCGGCGGCGGCGGCGGCGGCGGGGCCCGGGCCGGAGGCGGCGGGGGGCGTAGGTGG
>NW_023270855.1:57695092-57757371 GCF_011800145.1 Mirounga leonina | reverse complement strand
TGCCAGCCGCGCGCGGCCGCCGGGGGCGGGGTCTGGGCCGGAGGAGCCGCCCCCGGCGCGCCCACTCCGGCCCTGGAGCGCGTCCCCGCCTGCGTCTCGAAGCGCGCCGTGCCCACGCGGGGTCCCTAGCCGGAGACCCCCGCGCCGGTCCCTGCGGCGCGCACCCCCTTGCCCTTCTCGGAGTACCCCCTCCCCACGCCGGCAAGCTCCGCCCTTCCCCGGTATGATCCTCCCTCCCGGGAGCGCCCCTCCCCATCTCGGCACGCCCCTCCCTCCCTCACAGGACGGCGCCACCCCCTCCCGGCGCAGCCCTCCCCTCTCGGCGCGCGCCCCGCCCCCTCGCGGGCGCGCCCACCCCACGCCAGGGCGCGCGGCCGGCGGGAGCCCGCCCCTTCCCCGGACGCTTCCACCCTGGCCCCGGGCGCGCCCCCGTTCTCGATGGGGGAGGGCTTCGCTCCCCACGTGGCCGGGTGGGGGTGCGGAAGCGGCCAGCCCCGCCCCCCGGCCACGTGCGCGACCCTTCCCCCTCTCCTTTACCCTGACCTGGGCCCTGCTGGAGCGCGCTCCCCTTCGCGCCTTCGCCCCTCCTACGGGAGTCCCCTCGCCTTTCCCGGAGCCCCGCGGCTGGGCACGGGAGGAGTGGGGCGCCCCGCCCAGCCGGGTCCGGCGAACCTGCGTTCGTTTCTCTTCCTGCGCCCCCCTCGGGAGTCACTTGCGCGCACCCCACGAGGGGTGGGGAGGGCCGGTGTCCGCTGGAGAGGAGCGGGGTCTGGGGGTCGGGAAGAGGAGCCGGACGGGGTTGCAAAGGGCTGGGCGAGGCAGAGCGTTCCGGCCCAGCCAGTACACGGGGTTGGGAACATCGCTCCCCGCCGCTGGGCAGGGATCCTTGGGACTCGGATTGGGAACAGTGGGGCCTGTGGGAACCCTGAGGACGTCCGGGCCAGGTAGCTCAATGGGGAGGGCGCAGATGGCCGGGGTCAGCCAAGCCAGAAGTCCGAGGCCGGGGTCACGCGGAAGTGGGACAACAGGGTGGCCCTCTCCGCGGCAACCACGGCCCCGCCCCTTCCTAGGCTGGCTGGGGGGGCCGAGCGATGGCCAGAGCGGCCTCCTGGGAGCACAGCTGCTCCGGCCTGCGTGTGGACAGCGGCCGGGACCCCGGCCCCATCGGCCCCATCCTCGACTCTCCATTCTGCCGCCTCGCTGGCCGCTAGCCGACCCGCAAGCCTCCTGCCCTGTCTGCTCCCGTCTGGGCCCCCCGCCCCCACCCTGCACGTGGCTGTACAGGGAAGAGCTAGAGACACAGTGTTGACTAAAGGCTGCCCAGACAAAGTCCCGCCCCTTTGACAGACCAGTCCCTTTTTCCAGGCCGTGGACCATCCAAGTGGGCACTTGGCGGGCACTGCAGTCACCATTCCTGCCGGGCTGGGCCCCCTGTGCCCTGTGCCCTTGAAGGTCTCGGAGGTGAGCCGCCTGGGCGAGTCCCCAGTTCCCCAGCAGCCCTCAGGGGCCTTAGGCGCCCCGCTGCCCATAGGTGGTGCCCAGGCCACAGAAGAGGCTCTCCCAAGTTCAGACAAGGCAAGCAGCACCTTGGGCCCCCCCACCCCGAGCTTACACCAGGCACGGAGGCAAGCAGCAGGACAAGAAAGAGGCCAGGACCCATTTGTTGCTTCCAGGGATGTTTATTGTGCCCAGAGCGATCCCCCCAACAATGTGCCCTCAAGGGGCTCAAGATCTAGGGCAGGGCAGCTGGGAGTCAGGAAAGGGCATGGCTGGGTGGGTGGGCACAGGCCTGCCGGGTGGAGGAAGGGGGTGGGGAGAAGCGCCCCACAGGCAGCCCCATCTGGGGCCTCCAGCAGGCGCGGCAGGGGGCTACACTCAGGGCTGCTACAGGGACATGGGGTGATGGCTAAGGATGCGCCTTCTTCCTATGGGCAGAGGGTGTGTGTAGACGGGTCAGGGCAGCCATCCTGGTGGCCCCAGCAGGCTGCATGGCTCCGGACAAGACATGCCTCCCAGCGATTATCAGGATCTCGGGCCTGTGGACTGCATCTGTGGGCCATGCTGGCCGGTCTGCAGGCAGGAGTCCCTGTATGGGGGCCTGTGTTCTACCCACGGGACGTGCGTGCTCACACCCTGAGCAGCCCGCGTGTGTACAAGCCCCAGCACCCGCTGCTCCCCGCCCCACGCTCACCTCTGCCTTGTTTTGTTACTCTGTTCTATGACCCTTTGAGTTGTCACCCCCATTTCACAGATGAGGAAATCAACGCTGGCAGAGGCTGGAAAAGTGGGCAAAGCTGAGACAGCAGAGAGTTTGGGGGAAATACTGAGGTGGCCCGAGCACTTGTGGCAGCCGGTCCCTCCCTTCTTCCTGTCTCTACCCTGCTCTGGTGGCACTCACGGGGTCAGGAGGGCACTCACCCGGCTGCAAGCCCAGAGCGGGGCAGGTGGCAGTCACTGGCTATAGAGGGGAGGCAGGCCTGGGGGCCACAGGTGAGCAGAGATGCCCCAGGCCCCTGTGCCCACAGGGAAGGTGCCCCAGACAGGACAGGCTCAGAACCAAGGCTGCAGTGTGAGTGTGTGTGTGTGTACGTGAACATACGTGAACGTATGTACGTGTGTATACACATGCTGGGATGGCCCTAGCTTCTTTTTTAAGACAGTAAAGACTTTACATTTGGTTTTAATAGTTTTAATAATACTTTCTATACCATTTGACTTTTTTTTTTGAAACCCATGCGTTATTTATTACTTTTATTCTTTTTATTTATTTTTAAAAAAATTTTTAAGTAGGTTCTACACCCAGCATGGAACCCAATGTGGGGCTTGAACTCAGGACCCTGAAATCAAGACCTGGGCGGAGATCCAGTAGGAGGCTTAACCAACTGAGCCCCCCAGGGGCCCCGCTCTGTTCTTCTTTTTAAATGTCAGCAGGTACCAAGCAGTCTCATTACAGGCCATGCGTCCTTTCTTTTTTATGCTTTTCTATATGAAAAATTGTTATTATTTTTTTAAAGATTTTATTTATTTATTTGAGACAGAGAGAATGAGAGAGACAGAGAGCACATGAGAGGGGGGAGGGTCAGAGGGAGAAGCAGGCTTCCTGCCGAGCAGGGAGCCCAGTGCGGGGCTCGATCCCGGGACTCCAGGATCATGACCTGAGCCGAAGGCAGTCACTTAACCAACTGAGCCACCCAGGCGCCCTGAAAAATTATTTTCTAAATAAACCCCTCCCCCCCAAGTGTAGGCTGGACTCAGGGACTCACTTCCAAAGAACAGAGCAGGGAAGGGGAGGGCAATGACCTGAGTGTGGGGAGGCCTGGCAGACCCCGCCTTAGCCGTTGGTCAAGATCAAGGTCAACTTCAGGGTGATGTCTGGGTAGCGTCAGGGACCCTTGATGGGAGATGACAGGAAGACTCAACTCTCTACTTTCTCTCAACTCTGTGTTCTTCCCCAAAACCCATAACCCTTGTCTGACCTCAGCCCATCTTACAGAATACCTGAGCAGTCCCCCAAATTGTCAAGGTCATGAAACACAAGGAACAACCAAAGAAGTGTCCTAGATTTTGAGAGAGTGAGACAACATGGTTACACAAGTGCTGGGACAGAGAAGGACCTTAGTGGAGGAGCCCGGGAGACTGGACTAAGGTCTGGAGTGCAGTTAATGCAAATGTGCACAAATGAATTTCTTGCTTCTGACGAGCTATCCACGAGGGGCACCGGGTGAAGGGTACATGGGACTCCATGCTGCCAAAGTACTCCAAGATGAAAATTTTAATATTTTTTAAGTCCTCTCTATGCCCAACGGGGGCTCAAACTCACAACCCCGAGATCAAGAATCACACTCTCCACCAATTGAGCCAGCCAGGCGCCCTCAAGATGAAAATTTTAAAACAAATACGAAGAAGGGCGCCTAAGCATCTGACTCTTTTTTTTTTTTTAAAGATTTTATTTATTTATTTGAGAAAGAGAGAATGAGAGAGAGAAAGCAACATGAGAGGGAGGAGGGTCAGAGGGAGAAGCAGACTCCCTGCCCGGCAGGGAGCCCGATGCGGGACTCGATCCCGGGACTCCAGGATCATGACCTGAGCCGAAGGCAGTCGCTTAACCAACTGAGCCACCCAGGCGCCCCTAAGCATCTGACTCTTGATCTCAGCTCAGGACTGGATCTCAGGGTCATGAGGTCAAGCTCAGTGTTGGGTTCCACACCCAGTGTGGAGCCTACTTAAAAATAAAATAAATATAAATGTTTAAAATAGACATGGAGAGTGAACACAGGAGTCCTGTTTATAATGAGAGCTGCATTAAGATATTAGCAGCTCATTTTGGAGGCACCATGGAGTTTTACCCTCCCTTGCTTGTCAAACTGTAAATGTGGTGCCTTTGACCCACCAATTCCACTCCTAAAAAGGAACCCCAAAAATACCCCTAGGGAATCTAGCATGTCTGTATACTGTTGCGTTGTTTCTAATGGGAAAAAAGAAGGAACCCCACCGGGCCTTACTGAGTTAGGAGGCCGTGGCCGTGGGAGGACCAGACCACAGAGCCTCCGGCAGGCCCCCGGTCCCCTGGTCTCCACTCGACCTGCTGAGGGAGAGGAACTTCTTCCAGACCCTTCTCTCACACAGGGTCAAGAGGTGCTCCACTGGGCTCTGTGGTCTCCACAGGGAGAACCCTGGCTCGGCCCCAGAGCTGAGTGACAGCAGCCAGGCCCTGACGCCCCAGGTCTCACCAGCACCAGCTCCGGACACACAGGTGGCTCTGGTCTGTGGGTGGCCTGGTGCCAGGCGCTGGGGTCCAGCACCACGGAGCTCACTGTCCGGCAGGGGCGTACCCATGTCCAGAGGCTATCTGAGCACCATGGGAGCCCAGGGCATAAGCCCCACGGGGGTCCCAGGACTTCTCTGGGAGCAAATTGGCCTGAGCCATTTCCCTTGTAAGTGGAGACAGTGGGGACAGCAACCTGGTGACCCAGGGTTGTCATAAAGACTGACTGGGCTTGAGACAGGAGCTCTGAAATGGAAGGGGACCCTGATGCTGGGTTGGCACTCCCTCCAATGCAGTCCCACAGCTCCCAGGCCGGCCCCGCACCCCGACCGTGAACCTGCCCTGTGGGAGCGCCCACACCTTAGGTCAGGGTGCTCGGGGTCCTCAGGGGCGGCACCCGCCAGAGGCCCCATCTCACATCTGGGCCCTGCCGGGCAAAGCTCCTCTCATAGCCACAGCCACTGTGGTGGAGGGAACAGAACCCCCGGCCTCCTCGGGAATCTCGGGGGCCCTGCAGTTCAGGCAGAGATGGACAGAGGCAGCAGAGTGGGTCCCACCAGCTCAGTCTATTGGGGACGATGCGGGGAAGCAGGGTCCCCAGAGGGAAGGAGAGGAGGGTGGACGGCCTGGCCCTCGGGTGCTGGGGACCCCACGTGAAGTCCAGTCTGGGATTCACGGCCCCGGGGTGAGCAGCATCCACACCAGGTCCCAGGCCTGACCCCCAGAGAGGCGCCCGTGCCCGGCTGTGTCCCGGGGGCTCTCTGGGTACCGGGCACGCCCGGACCATGGGACCCGGGGGCCTAAGCTGTGCCAGGTCAGGTGTCACGGGGAGCCGGGGGGCGCCCTGCCCAGGGTGCACATGCTCGGGGGTCTGCTGAGTAGCAGGAGAATGCTGCTGCCGGGTGCGAACACATGTGTTGTGGAAAATCCACAAAATGGAGAACCGAAAGTTGGCCCTTCTCCCAGGCAGCCTGGCCCATGGGCCATACCAAGCAGAAAGGAAGGGGGGGGCGCATCCTGGAATGTACCACTGGCTTCCCCCCATCACTGCTGTGCATGGTCTGACCCCCACCCCAGAGGCTGACGGTGAGCCCTTCAGGGGCACTCCACCCAGAAAGAGGTGATCCCCCAGGCACAGAGCCCGCGGGTCAGGTCGGCCTGAGGAGCCCACGGTGAACAACGGCCTGCCTCAGTTTATCCCTTACGTGCAATGGGCAGGCGCTACTGAACAACCAGCACTCAGTCTCAACACAGGTGACCCCTGGGCTATGACTATCCAAGGGAAGGGGAGGGGGACACAGTGAAGCTTTCAGAATCTTTCCTGTCATAGCGTGTCATGCAGAACTACTATGACACGCAATATGTTCGGGTCCTCAGCTGTGGATTCTAGGGGGACAATTTTCCCGACTTTAATGAGGGGAGATGGGGTCTTGGCACATTCAGCAAAGAAGACAATGGAGTCCGAGTGAGCCGGGACAATGCAGAGTCTGAAAACAGACCCACGCACTCAAGAGCCCAGCGTGTGATAAAGACAGCCCAGTCAGTAGGGGCAAGAGTGGCTTCCGCGGGAAATGGAGTCGGGGTAACCTATTTGGAAAAGCAGTTTGGGTTCTCACCACACTCCTTCCCAGAAGCACTTTCCAAAATTAGACCAAAAGTTTAAATATATATGTAAAAAAGAAACCATTACATTTCCAGAAAAACACATCAAATGCTTTATAATCTTGGAGTAAAGAAAATATTTCTGAGCATGACACAAAATGCAGAAGCCATAAATGAAAAAAACTAATAATGACTAATAATGATTTTAAATGCTTAGCAGAAATAATAATGAATTTTTTAGAAATCGAAGGGAAAAAAAACACAGTCCTAGGTCAAAAACAAATTATAGATTGGGGGAAAAACGATTTTAACAGGAAATGGGCTAATTTCCTTAATACATAAAGTGCTCCTAGCAAACAATAACACCAACAACCCAATGGAAAATGGTTGAAGAATATGAAATACAGGGGCGCCTGGGTGGCTCAGTTGGTTAAGTGACTGCCTTAGGCTAAGGTCATGATCCTGGAGTCCGGGGATCGAGTCCCACATCAGGCTCCCTGCTTAGCAGGGAGTCTGCTTCTCCCTCTGACCCTCACCCCTCTCATTCTCTCTCTCTGTCATTCTCTCCCTCTCAAAAATAAATTAAAAATTTTAAAAAATAATTTAAAAGAAAGAATATGAAATACAAATGGCTTTTAAATATGTACATGTTTATAATAAATACAGACTTTCCCATTTTGAAATGATTATATGAGTGGTAAAAATAATCAACATAAAAATAAATCTGACAAAACTATTGATATGTTTCATTTCACTTCTAGGAAACACAAGTAAGCTACAATGAAATACTATTTTACCCCTACCAGATCTGCAAAATCAGGCATCAGGGGTGGAGGACACTAGGCCTCTCCTTCCTTCCTTGGTGGGAGGCAATTTGGTATGACCTGTTAAAGAGATCAGGCACACATTTAGAGACCTATGAAAAGCCCTTTGACCTATCATCACTCCTGCACTAAAGAATTTAGCCTGCAGAAATAGTCCTACTTGGATACAAAGACATTTGTACAAGGATAATCAATCTAGTATTGCTTGTTACAAAAAGACTAGAAAGAACCTAAATTTCTACCAACAGGAAACAATAAATATAGTACTAATACAATATGGCGCAGCAATTAAAATGAATGACCCAGATCTCTATGTCAGAACGCGGAGAGCACTCTCCAAGCTATGTTGACTGAAAGGATCCCAGGTAAAGGGAGCGAAGTTTTGTGTAAACACATCAGATGTATATGCATAGATTTTCTTTGTTGACACAGGAGAAACTGCCCCAGGAGAGGGGAGCCAGGCCTTGGAGGTCAGGGGTGGGAAGGATGCCAAGTCTTCCCCCAACACCCTTCCGGACTCCAAATTTTTTACTGTGTATCTGAAAACATTTTTGTTCCAATTCTAAACAAGTTGTTTTCAACTTACTGCATTAGTGGAGCTCTGGCCCTGACGGGGTCAAAAGAACATGCCCTGTGACAAGGGCAGCAGGGGGAGGGTGGGGTGTGCTTTGGGGAAGAAACACTGTAGCAACAGACCCGTTGAGAAACAGTAGCCATGCTGGGGTCATCTGCACGAGGCCAGGATGTAGGAAGGGCCTGTCAGCCACCACGACCAGCCTGTGCAAAGGCCCTGTGGTGGGGAGGGCAGACGAGAGCTAGGCCCGTAGACTTTCTCTACTCTACTGAGTACACATCTCGCGTGTACTCAGTTTTGCTTCTTCGCGTCCCTTAGTATCAAAAAGGCCCCAGACTCCCAGCAAGAGGGGCACGTGGGGCTCGGGGGGACGAGGCACCAGCAGCAGGCTCCACTGCCCATCCCCAGACCAGGGCACTTCGCTGGGTTAGAGAAGGACCGGCCGGGACCCCCAGGCCCAGGGGCGGGCTTAGTCCGGACAGCAAGCCTCGAGGGAGGGGCGTCCTCGCGCGGTGCGGCGGGCGGGCCCCCACCCCCGTCACCGCGACGGCGGCGGTTAGGTGCCTCGCGAGCATTCCAAGTCCCTGCGCACCGGTCCGGAGTTCAGCCGCGAGCAACGGAAAGCCCCGCGGAGCGAAGCCCCGCTCGCTGTCCACGCCGACACCGACGTCTGCGCTGGGCCCGGGCCCTGCGGGCGGGGAGGTCGAGGCGCGCAAGGAAGACGCGGGCGCCGGGCGGGCTGCCGCGGCCCGAGCTGCGGCCACTTACCGCCTCCTCCCGGGTCCGGTCGGCCGCCGCCGCCGCCGCCGCCGCGGCCGCCTTCGCGCGCGGAACCCGCCACTTCCGCTTCCGCCCAGACCGCGCCCCCTCTGTGTCGTCCCCGCCCCCAGAACGAAGCACCGCCCTCTCTTAAAGGGGCCGCGGGACCCAGGAAGCCCCGGACCAGGCGGTGGAAGTCGCTCTGGGTCTTGGCCTCCCCACCGCCTGCTGCAGCAACACGGGCTAAGTCGCCACGGACGACAGGCCACTCGTCTCCGAGGCCCTTCTCGCTCTGGGGGGGGCACAGAGGACACTCCAGGGGCTGGTGGTGAGGTCCAGGGAGACCCTGGCTCAGCCTTGCCTTCAATGGCACCCCGGGAGGACACGCTCCGATGGCCCCAAGGCGGGAGTGCTCCCTGTACCCAGTCCCAGCCCCCTTTCCTGGGGAGACCCTGCTGGGCCTTTGGACCGGTCAGGGCCAGGGCCAGGGCGGGCTCCCTTGGCTCTCTGTGCAAGGGACGGGGGTGAGGACAGGCAGGACAGCTAAGGCAGCCCAGCGACCGCACTGCACCGCCCAGACCTTGCGTCCTTATCTACCACATGGGAGCGGAAGGGGCCCCGGCCCCAGAGCAGACGGAGCACACCGCCCTCCCAGGAGGCACATGGGACCAAGCCGGCAAGGGTCCTGGGTTCAAACGCTGCCTACCCCTCCATCACCACCCAACCAGTAGCCTCAAGGGGTGGGACTCCGGATGGGACCCAAACCCACCCTCTCTTCCGCAGGGACAGCGACCTGACCCCTGCATTCGTGCCAAAACGTCCTGGGAGTTTGGGGGCGAAGCCCCGCCCCCTTGTCCAACTCACTGGGCCCTGAGAGAGCATGCATGAACCACCAAAGGGAGAGGAACCCTAAAATTTTAAATCTTTAATTTGTTTTCACGTTTTTCCTTCTTTTTGCTTCCAAAAGGAAAGGAGAGCGTAGCTCTGAGCCTGTACATCGTCCACGGCCCCGGCCCCGGCCCCCTACCCTCCAGCTGCCTTGGAGCACTGGGGTGCCGGGGTGGGGGGTTCACATGCAGCCCCCGGCCCGAGGCGGGGGCAAGGTCCAGGCACCGCCTTATTGCTGAAGTCCCCGCACGCTCGGGGCCAGGCTAGGCGCGCTGGCTGGGCAGCTCCTGGGAGATGAAGCGGCGCAGGCGCTCCAAGTACTGGCTGTACAGCTCGATGTCGTTGTGCCCGGCGCCCTCCACCCACAGCGGCTCCACGGCCTTGGGGCAGCGCTCATAGAGCGCCAGCCCGTGGGAGAAGTCGATCACCTCGTCCTCTGTGCCGTGGATGATGAGCACCGGTGACGTGATCTTGGACACCTTCTCGATGCTGTAGGGCAGGGCACGTCAAGGCTGGGAGCAGCGCAGCGCCCCGCAGAAGCCCACCCCCGGCCTCCCGCCACGGCCACCCCCATCCGTCCCTCTCTCACTTGGGGAACGCATCGAAGCAGTAGGTCTTCTTGGTGTCAGGGAAGGCAACGCGCATGCCCGAGGTGAGCGGGGAGTGCAGCACCACGGCAGCGCACTCGTAGCGCGAGGCCAGGTCCACGGTGGGCACCGTGCCAATGCTCTGCCCGTACAGGATGATGCTGTCCGGGCTGATGCCGTACCTGGCGGTGGGGCAGGGTCAGCCGCAGCCGTGGCAAGCAGCACACACCCCTGCTACCCCTGCCCTCCTGGGGCAGGCCCCACTCTCCCTGCGCAGCCTCCAGGCAATGGAGAGTCCCCCCTACTCACCACCCGGGTCCCCCAACAATGAACAGGTCTGCTCAGTGAGGAGGCAGGGCCTGGGCAGATGTGCAGGGGCCTGGCCCTAACCCTGTTTCAGCAACAGTATCAACTTGGATCACAGGTATGGAGTGCCCCTGGTGAGGGCCCCAAGGCCATGCTTGGGCTTCTGGGGGGCAGGGCAGTCCTGAGGCCTCTCCTGCTCCCCCCCGACCAAGCCCCTATCCCCCCCACACACTTGGCCAGGGACACACCCAGTCCTGGGAGCACAGGCAGGGAACCTGTCTTCCTCCCGGCATCACCTATCCTCTCGGCCATGAGAAATCATGGTAGCTGTGTCCCCTGATTTTATCAGCCAGTTTGCAGCCCCTCGGTGTCTAGCATGCCATGCCCAGTGAGGTGCTTAGCACAACACAGGTGAGTGGGAATGGCGGCTCCTGCGTGGAGGTGGGCACCACCTCCCACGTCCAGGCCCCAGCCCTTCCCCCCACCCTGCCACCCGCCCCCCCACACGACTCCTCTAGCACCACACCCTACCCCTAGCACAGCTGACCCAGCCCCAAGCCAGTTCCACAGCCTCCAAGTGCCCATTCCCATCTGCATGGGGACCCACTAGCCACCCTCCCCGGGTGAAAGGCCTCCATGATTCTCCTCCCACAAGGCTGGATCCTGATATACCAAGGGGATACCCCTCTGCATCTCATCTGTGCAACCTACCCAGGCAGCAAGACTCCACCTCCCTGTCTACCCAGGGGCCATCCACACCTGTCTCTGTCCTGGCAGCACTCCAGGTCACAGCTGCCTGGCCTCACGCCTACCACCCTGGCCGCCACTCCTCAGCCAGCGGCCACCACTGCGCCAAGCACCAGTCCAGCCCTAACCCTTGGACATCTCCAACTGGAAAAACAGGACAGGTGCCAGATGGAGCAACAATTCTTCCCCAGACCTCCCCAGCCCCTGGTCACCACTTGGGTCCAAGCCTCCTGCCCTCCCACTGACTCTTTCCCTGAGGGATCGGGTCTCTGGAAGACAGTGCTGGGAGCAGGACAGATGGTGGAATGGACAGAGCTCAGAGCCCTCACCCCAGAGCAGGGTGTGATCTGCCAGCCACCCCCCAGCCAGCAGGGACAGCAGGAAGGGCTGAGAAAGCCAAGGGCAGCACGTACCTGCACCGCACCGCCCAGGATGGGTCCCCAGTGCCAGGGTGGTCCCAGGGGACCCCACTCCTGGGGCCTGCAGCCCGGACTGCCTGATGCATCACTTCGGCAACCAGGGTCCCCACCTCCCCAGGGCAAGCTGACTTTGGTCCCTATAGGAACGGGTGGGGCGGGTCGGCCACGCAGGGCTGAGATGGGGCAGCCCCGAGAAGGCAGGAAGCAGGGCACCACCTCTAGGAGGGTCAGAGTCAGTCAGGGTGGCCTCCTTCCAGAGGATTCTTTGGATTCTCAGACACCAAGCAAATGTGCTTCAGTGAGCAAGCGGTAGGGTGGGAAGGGGGCTGCCCAGGAGCTGGATGAGCAGCATTGTGGGGGTCCAGGAAGGGAGGCGTGGCCCAGATCTCGGTGGCCCTGAGTCAAGCACACAGGTATGTGCTGGGGGCCCACACCCAGGGAGGACCTAGCCTCTGCTTGTTAGCCTCCCACCGGCCCCCAGGGCTGTGCTAGACACCGAGCTGCCTGATAGAACCCTCCAGAACCTTCCAGAACCCTCCAGGCCCAGAGGAGCCCCACCCCCAAGAGGAGACCACAGTCCATGGACGCTCATGCCTCATAGGCCAGCCCTGAGAACAAAGCAGCCCCACTCTACGCTGCTAATCAAATGCTCCCTCGCTGCAGGATCTCCGTCTTCTCACACAGCCAGCTCCTAGGCCTGCGTCCTCCATCTACCCAGTACAGGCGGAGCTTCCACTGCCCCAGGGACAGCCCCAGCCCATCCACACCCCTGCCAGGCAAGGGGTTCCTGGGAGCAGAAGAGTGCCCATCCCCCCTCCCGGCACACCAAGCCTGCCTGTCACACCGAGGGGCCACCCAGTGTGGCCGCGGAGGGCTCCCTCCCCTGCAGGCCACCGGCCAGGACCCGGGGAGACTGGCCTGAGCCCGGGGCAGTCACCCGCACCCCAACATCAGGCCGGGGGCTCACCGGGTGCGCAGCGCCTGCCAGGCAGCGTCGATGTCGGCATACAGGTTCTTCTCGGAGGGCTTGCCCGAGCTGGCGCCGTAGCCCGAGTAGTCGTAGGAGAAGATGTTGCAGTTGATGCGCGAGCCCAGGCCGACGTAGAAGCTGCTCATCTGGCCCAGGTCCACTGCGTTGCCGTGGGAGAAGAGAACCGTGTACCTACGGCGGGGTGGGGGTGGGGGAGGACAGGTCAGAGGGCCCCACAACCACCACGGACCAGAGTCCTGAGGGAGACAGGCCGCCTCTGCCACCAAGAGCCCAGCTCCTCCTGGCTGTGTGGTCTTGGGCAGGGGACAGCCAGCAGAGCCTCCGACGTCCCCTCTGGGAAAGGGGACCGCTGGGACCATCGGTCACAGTCTCGAAACAGGGTGGACTCACAGTGCGGGCTGAGCAAGCACAGTGACCGCCACGGGTATTCCCCCTGGGCAGCGGCTGTCTCTCCTCTGGAATCGCTCCTTTTAGAGGGACTCTGACAGCCCAAGGATGGCACGCACATATGCCCGCAGCTTGGAACCTTCCGGAGAAGGAGGCAGTGGCACCCACCCTTGCCCCCACAAATGAATAAAGCCCCCTGCTCACAGCACCTCTTCCCACTCCCAGAGAACATGACCCCAGCACTCATTTCTGCCCTGCAAGGCTGCTGGCAGATCAAGACCTGCCCCAGGCCACACCGACAGGCTGGATCCTGGCCAATGGACTCCTACAATCTTCTTCCTCCAGCACCCCTGGGCCCCAGCCTGGCTAAAAGGTAAACACTTGCCCTTTGAACTCAGACCTGGAGTAAAAACCCCACCTGTTCTAAAGGCAGAAACACCTGGAAGGCCCCACCTCTTTCCCACTGCGGTACTCAGGGAAGAGCTGAACTTCAGGCCCCAAGGACACCCTGGTAAGGAGGAGTCAGACTTGGCCTGAGCCACCTGCCAGGCCTCGGGTGCCCTGGCCCCAAAGCGAACGCCAAGGCCTCACTGAGCACCAAGCACCCAGGAGCCCTTCCCTGGGCAGGTGAGCACCGAGACCCTGAAGCAGGCAGCCCCTCATCAAGCAGGTGTGACATGGCCCCTCAGAACCGCCTCCCCGCGCCTCGGGGCACTTATCTGCAGGACGGGACTGCAGCCAGAAGGACACCCGGCATTTAGGGCCCAGGGCAGTCCCATGTGGCCTTGGGTGGAACGAGGCCTGCTCTTGGTGGGTGTGATCTGCCACCCCTTTGGCAAGGTGAGTCCCCAGGGCACCTGCACTCCCACCTGGGTGCTGGCCCTCCGGGGAGACCTCTGGCAGGAAACAAGAGGCCCAAGGACGGAGCCATCCTGCACCAGGAGCCTCCCAGGTCTCCCTTACTCGGTCCTTCCACCCCTCCACGTGGTGTCTGGGCCCCATCCCGGTTCCATCCAGAAGACTCACCTGGCGCTGGGCACACAGCGCACGTACATGCAGGAGATGCGGTTGCCCCGGCTGCTCTTGGTCAGGAAGACCTCAATGGTGTCCAGCTCACGCTGGCCATACTGGAAATCCGCACGCTCCATCAGGTGGAGCTTCCAGCGCCCAGGGGTGCCGGCAGAGGCCCGCAGAGTCCCCGAAGGGGCGGCCCCGGCTCCGCCAGGCCCTGGCTCGGGCTCGGGCACCAGCGAGTAGGTAGGCTCTGGCGGCAGGAAGGCGAGCTTGGCAGCGATGCGGCCGGGGCAGGGCGGGCAGCAGAAAAGGCAGCAGAGCTCGCTCACTGACAGGCCGTTCATGGCGGGCACCGGGCCCCAGGGTGGGCCTCGCGTGGCAGGGGAGGGGTGGGGGTGCTCTGAGACGCGGGCAGGGGGGAGGGCAACCCCCAGCCACCGCCCCAGACAAGAGCCCCCTTAGGAGGCCGCAGCCCAGCCCCATCGTGGTCCAAGCCGAGCCCTCGGGAGCCTCGCAGACTTGCGTCTCCATGTCGTGCAGAGGGCAGCCCTGCAGGGGAAAAGAGAGAGGTGGGGTTCCCTCGGGGTTCCGCTAGGAGGCGGGTGACCCAATCTCATCCATACCAAGCTTCTTGGCCTTCCGCACAGCCCAGTCCACCCTCTTCTGCCCAAACTGCTCCACCCCCCATCCCATGGACCTGTGGGCCCAGCTCGTCATCCGCAGGGTTCAGGTACCTCCCAAGGGACCTTGTGGGACCCAAAGCTGACCAGACCAGCATGTGCTATACCCTTCCTCAGAGTGCAGTCACCGACTCTTGCCATGTAAGCCTCCACCTGTCAGCCCAGCCTTGGCCTGCAGGCTGTGCTGGGCGATCAGAACCCTGGCTCACCCCAGCTGTCCCCCCACACAGCCCCTGCTCTGGGCTCACACATACCCTGTTACCCTCCCTACGCCTCTGTCCACAAGCTGGCCCAGACTCTCCCCCCAGCCCATCTCCGTGCTATCCAAGGAGTCATTGGCCACCCCCAAGTGACACAAAGCAGCCAAGGGAAGGACAGACTGCTGCCCGGAGAGACCTGGGAGCATGCTCCAGGGGGCCAGGCCTTGCGGGGCAGGACTGCACTGTCCAGAGGCAGGGGACATACAACAAACAAAGGCTCTGGTAACAAAAGCAGGATACATCTAGAGGCTGAGCTGGGACAATGGCTCTCCCCTGTGCTGGGGCCAGGCTGGGGGGAGGGGGCCCTGGAGCCTGAAGGAGTTCCTGCTTCAGCTCTACCAACTTAGGGCTCTGTGGCCTCGGGCAAGGCTCACTCCCTTCCTGGGCCTGTCTCCTCACTTCCCAGTGGAGACACCTCTCACCTCCCAGGGGGAGTAAATGAGAGAACTAGGCGGTGGACGGGGCAGGGTGGCGGAACACGACTCAGAGACACATACAGTACACGTCACACAGACTGCAGCTAAATCACTAAAGCAACTCAATGCCACACGGCGCTGCCAACACTGAAAGGAATCCAAAGGTTTGAGAAAGACCTAACCACGCAGTAGGCCCTTCCTTACAGACCGGGACGAGGGGGACCTTCACAGCTCGCTCGTAGCAGCAGAGCACCCCGGCACGTGCAGTTTTAGGGCCAGGGCATTCGCAGACCACTGGGCCAGGGACACACCTGCCCCCTGCGGACCTGTGATCTGCCACCAAGTGCTGGAGAGAGCCACAGCCTGCCTCTGCCCAGATTTGGGGCACACAGCGGGGAGGGGGCAGGAGCTGTGAAAGCCACGGTGTCCCTGAACTTGCAGAACTCCCCGGCGGGATGCGCACTGCACGCGCAAGTATTAACTATTATTCTCATTCTCAGATGCAGGAGGTTTGCCCCCCAGGACTCTGGCCAACACGGGGGAACATTTTGGGTTGTGACGAACGGGGAAGGATGCTCCCGGCACTGAATGGGTGGAAGCCAGGGATGCCGATGGACACTCTACATAGCACAGGATGCCCTCCCCTTCGACATATTCTCAGAGATCCAGATCCACACCTCCCCACTGGTGCTGGGGAGGCAGAGAGGGGCTGGCGTTTGCACATCCGGTGAATATCGGTTTCAAGAGGAAGGCCTAGCTGAGAGCCAGGTGGGCAGGTAGGAGCCCCCCGGCAACTGAGGAAATGAAGGGGCACACCCAGGTGGACAAGCCCCACTGCCCAAGCCAGAAACACGGATGTCATCCTTGACTCCTCCCTCCACTGGGGTCTGATAGGTCTTCCTCCAACCAACACCTGGTCCACATGCTGGCCACCTTTCACCTGGGCCACTGCACTGCCTGGTTGCTTGCTGCCCACCCCACACCACTCTGCCCGGCAGCCACACTCCTCTCCCAGCACAAACCCAAGCACACCATCTTTCTTCTGGATGCCCCTGGCCTCCCGCTATTTTCAGGCTAGAAATTGAACCCCCGCCACAGCCTCTCAAGGGCCAACCTCTGCAGCCTCACTCACCGTGTACCCCACTCCCGTCGATCTCCCCAGACAAGCCAAAGTCCATGCCGTTGCCCTGCCAGGGACCCCCTCCCCCAATCTCACTATATGGCCCTTGCCCCTTATCCTGTCCACCCTCTGGATCTCCCCTCCAGCGCCCTTGGAGAGGCCTTCCAAACCAGGTCAAGACGCCCCATGCTCTCATAGTTCCAGGTCTGTCTCCACAGCACTCACCACAGCTTGTATTTACATGTTTAACCAACCCCCCCAACCCCCACTCCCCACCCCCCAGGACAATCAAAGAGAAACTCCATGAGGGCAGGACAGCTCTCTGCTCTTGCTCAGTAAACACTGGCAAAACGAATGAGCAAATGACAAGAGGTAAAGACAAATGGGGGAAGCTACAGAGTCTGCCAGGCTGGACAGGGAAGGAGGGCAGTCTTTTCTTGGGCCACACATACCTGGACCTCCCTCGTGCCATTTATGAGCGTCAGTGAGTGAGCCCTGAGAGCGGGGCCTCCGACCGGGCAGTGCACACCCACTGCTTCACTCAGTGGACACAAACCCCTGGCACCCAGTGCCCCAGCAGTTCCGTCCACAAGTGCGCACTGGGCACTCTGCCACCGCCCCCCCCACACACACCAGGCCCAGTGAGGGCTGCTGGTGTTCTGAGGACCAACAAGGAACCAAGCAACTGCAATATCTAGGATGACCTAAATACGAACGATGGCCACGGCACCTCACCCAGCCAGTCGGGGTGGGAAAGCTGCCTGGAAGAAGGTGCAAAGTGGCCGGGTCACAGGGAACAGGGCAGAGCAAAACCCGAAGCGACGGCGAGTCCCAGGAACTGCAGGTCTCCACTTGAGTGGACAAGGGGAGGAAGAGGTGACCAGAGGGGTCCCAGAGGGCGCCAGGGTTGGGCCAGGCCGCGCCCGTGAGCCCTGCTGCAGAGTCTGGACTCGTCCTGGAGGAGCCCTGGGCCGAGGACAGGCACCACGGGTTAGGGGCTGCGGTGTGTTCCCGGGCTGCAACCTGGAGATCCAACGGGAGCGGAGACCGGGGAGCCCACCCAGGTGTCCCAGGCGGCCGGGAGATGCCTGCCAAGAGGCAGAGGCGTCCGGGAGACGTTTGGGAAGCAGGGCTCCGCCACGGGATGCTGCGGCGGGCCCGGGTGTCGGGCCGGGCGGGGGGTGGTCGGCGGCTGGGGGCGTGGGCAGTCCACGACTCGGACGGCGCTCGCCCGGGGTGGGGGGAGCGCGTCACCCGGAGGGTGGGCGCCCACCCTTCGTCGGAGAACTCAAAGGACCGGGGACAGGGCTCCGCCGGGGTCGGAACGCTGGCCCGCGACCGCGGCCTCCCCAGGAGTGAGGGGTCTCGGGGGCGTCCCACCTGGCTGTCCCGGCCTCGCGGGCAGGCCCAGCTCCCCAAACGGCCGCGGGCGCCACTGAGGTCGCCCCGCGCCGCCGCGCTCGCCCCTGCTCGGCACTCACCGCCGCGGCCCGCGCCCCCCTACCCCGGGGCCGCGCTCCATGGCTCCCGGCCGCCCGCCCGTGCGTCCGTTGGTCCCTCGGCGCCCCGGCCCGGCCTCCTGCGCCGCCGCCGCCGCCGCCGCCGCCGCCGCACCCCCACGGGCGGAAATGAGCCTCGATCCCGCCGCCGCCCCGGAAGTGACGAGAGACGCGCGCGGGGGCCCAGGGGCTGCGGACTGGCGCCGGCGCTCCGTGCGTCCGGGGATCGGGGGGCGGGGTCACGCGCGGGGTGGGCGTGTCCGGGTTGTGGTTGGCGGAGCCGGGCTTAAGGGAGGAGCTGACTCGCTGGTGGGGCGGGGCATGGCCCGGGTGGGCGGGACACGCCTGGGGTGGGCGAGGCCTGCTACTGTGGGCGGGCGTGGCGGGGCGCGCGGGCCGGGCTCCGGATTGCAGCCCTGGTTTTGCGCAGAGATACAGCCATTCATTCGTTCTTTCACTCGTTCCAGGGCCAGAGCTAGCGGGAGGCGAGTGAGGCACTCGCTTTGGAAGCAAAATTTACAGAGGCGCCATAAAACTCAGTCATCGGGATAAAAATGTTACTGCACTATCAAAAAAGAAAGGAAATTTTGTTGGAACGGGTGAGGAGAGGGAGGCAAGGTCATGCAAGTGCAGGGTCGGATCCTACCTTTCCCAAAATCTTGATATTTTGTTCATCATGGATTATTTTGCATTAATTTCGGCTTTTTAAATATCGCATTAAAATACTATGAATCGGGGCGCCTGGGTGGCTCAGTCGTTGAGCGTCTGCCTTCGGCTCGGGTCATGATCCCAGGGTCCTGGGATCGAGCCCCACATCGGGCTCCCTGCTCGGCGGGAAGCCTGCTTCTCCCTCTCCCACTCCCCCTGCTCGTGTTCCCTCTCTTGCTGTGTCTCTCTCTGTCAAATAAATAAATTAAAATAAAATAAAATCCTATGAATCTTTGCAGCTGAGCTTTTGGTGTCCCTTAAATTTTGTGCCTTTGGGGAGTGCCTCACACTCCTCACCCTAGTCCAGGCTCCGCTCACACTGAAAGGAGGGAGCAGAATATTACACGAGGAAGGAACAAGAGACAGATAAGGATGAGGGCTGGCCGCAGAAAGGGAGTGTGGCAGGAGTTCGTTGATGAACCTCTGTTGAGACAGTGGTCAGGACAGGCCTGCGGAAGAGGTGACAGGGACAGAGCAGACCAGGCCCCCACCCTGCCTCGAATTTCCCCCAGCCTGCGCGCCTTTTCCACCCCTTGCCTGCAGCCCCAGCCCGCACTCCTCCCTGAGGGACTCTAATCTTCAGTTTTGTTTACAGAGATAAGCCTCCCAGCCAGCCCTCCCCCAGGGCCCCAGTCCTCCTGACAGAGGCCTGGAGAGGACCTGGGTTCAGGAGTGGAGACTGCCCAGGGGTGGTTTCCTGAGGTTTCCTCTGGCCACCTCCCCGAGCTGCGTGCCAGGAGGCTGTCCAGGGGGACTCTGCCCCCCTACCCACCTGCCTCCCTCAAGGCTCCCAGTGTCAGCTGAAGTGCTTCTGAGCTCCAAAGGTCACAACGATGCCAGACTCCTGCCAATTTCCTTGATTTCCTCATGACTTCTTTGAACAGGAAGAGGCCTGTCCACAGCCTCCTTCCCTGGCCCTCCTTCCTCTCCAGCCCCTCTCCGTCTGGGCTACACCACTTTACCCCTTAGGACAACACAAGCAGGTATCAGAGAAAGAGGGGTAGGCCCTGGAGGTGGGGATGAGGCTCGATCCCCATCCACATGCAGTTGGCCCAGCCTTACCGAGCTCCCTCCACTGACCAGAAAAAAACTCTGCCAAGATAAAAGCGCTGCTGTAAGGCTCCCCATGTTTCAGGACAGTCACTTGCCTTTTCCTCCCTTCCCAAAGGTCCTGGATGGTCCAGCCGTTAGCCCACTTTTCCTACCCTTCTCCCCTTGCTCCCTCCGCCGCAGCCATGCTGGCCTTCCCAAGCTTGTTCCTACCTCAGAGCCTTTGCACCAGCCACGCCTCCTGCCTGCAGTGCCCTGTCCCCAGATAGCCCCAGGGCCAGTACCTCCTCATCTTCAGGCCCCTGCTCAAACATCACCTCTTCAGAGAGCCCCTGCCTCTGGACCACCCCCAGCCAGAGTCCCCACCACAGGCACCCCTGTGCCATCACCCTCTTTATTGCCATCATAGGACTTCCATCTCCAATCATCATATTGGGTTGTTTCCTTGTTTATCATCTGTCTTCCCCATATTCCATGAACTCCTTGGGGCAGTGGCCCAGGCTTTCATCCACCATGTCCCCAACTGTCCCCCATGATGCCTGACAAATGGATGGATGCCTGACACATGGCATGAGGATGATTCCCCAAACCATAGGACAGCCTTTGTGACGGTGGATGGCAGCTTCATGGCCTCAGGCAGTCCTGGCCCTGTGCTTCTCCCTCTCTCCTGACCTGAGACACTCAGCCTATGTGGAAGATAACAGGCCACAGGAATCTAGGGTCTTAAAAATGCTCCCACCCTGGAGCTGTG
This sequence comes from Mirounga leonina, assembly GCF_011800145.1. Classification (NCBI taxonomy): domain Eukaryota; kingdom Metazoa; phylum Chordata; class Mammalia; order Carnivora; family Phocidae; genus Mirounga; species Mirounga leonina. The sequence goes on along the minus strand of NW_023270855.1, from coordinate 57,737,024 downwards.
AATTCTAGCCACATGCTGTCCACTCTGGAAGCTGCACATGGCTACTTAAATTCAAATGAATTGATTAAAAGTAAAATTTAGAATTCAGGTCTCCAGTCTCAAGGGACCATTTCAAGTGTTCAAGAGTCACATGGGGGCTGGTAGCTCCTAGATGATACAGATGGAAAATGTGTCCATCATCCAGAAAGTTCTAGAAGCATCAGCCTAGCCTGTGAGCTCCAAGAGGAAAGGCACCTGCATCTGTCTCATTCCCTGTTGTGTTTCCAGTGTTTCTAGGTCAGGGCTTAACATTCAGTAGGGGCTCAATAAATGTTGATGGAAGGAGAGAAAGGAGGGAGGGAGGGGTGGGAAAATAATTCTCCTTCTAAGGATCTAAGCAAGCAATATGGAATGAGGTTCTGTCCGTAGCTGTCTGTCCCTGTGTTGTCTCTAATTGTGAAAAACGGAAAAACATCCTCAGAGTGCAGCAACAGGAAACCGAATAGAGACTGGTCGACTCGGCAAAAAACAAACAAAACTGCAGCCCTGTGGTACAGAGACCAGGACAAAGGCCTTTGGGTTTGGTTTTAGTTTGTTTGCTTGTTTGGTTTTTTTTTAAGACTTTATTTTTTTTTTAAGTAATCTCTATACCCAACGTGGGGCTCGAACTCATGACCCCAAGATCAAGAGTAGCATGCTCTCCCGACCGAGCCGGCCAGGCGCCCCTGTTTGTTTGTTTTTAATATTTTACTTTTATGTTTTCATAGGAAATATACTTTCGTGGTTCAAAATTCAAAGGGTCTGAAAGTGCATAAAGTGTCCTGCTCCCAGTCCCGTTCCCCAGGAAGAGGATGATCCCAACCCAAGGCAGCCACTATTCCCAGCTGCTCCTGTTTCTATGCTGAGAAACCCACGCACCTGTGTGCACCTGAGAGCAGATGCAAGAGATTTCCCCGCCTTTTAAAAACTCTAAACACACATAGTAGCTTTTAACAAACACTGTGCAGGTGGTCACTTCTGCCCAGGTCCAGCTGCAATCCTCTCCTGCAACCCCCAAGCCGGCCCCCCGCTTATATACTCCATGCCCTCTTGATGGACACATATGTTATTTCTGGCTGTGGCCAGAACCAAACTGGCATATGGGACATCGCACACTCAAGGGCAGGGACCCGCAGGGACGATTCCTGGAAGCAGAGGATTCTAATGAGATGGTCTACTGCTGCGTCCGGGGAACGAAGCACCCATAGGCCCCCCTGTGAGAAAAACACCCCACAGTGAGGATGGGCAGTGGCACAGTGAGATGAGTTTGCTGGTGACTGTTTTCTGTTCTTCACCCTTGGATGTGTCTTCTGAGTTTATTTGGGGCTTGCTTGGCTTCAGTGCTTCACTGTTATGATCAGGCAGAGGCCGACATAAAACCAAATAGCTTAAAGAAGACTGACTGTTAGAAATTAACGTTTCTGCTTCTTGGTGTCTGCCCGAGAGCGAGAGGGACTCGAACAGGTGCACCTACACCTGCTACAAAAGGAACGACCCTGACCCCTGCCACGACCTGGAGGGACCCCGAGGACACCAGGCTCAGCAAGAGGAGCCAGACCCGGAAGGACACATCCCGCAGGACCCCACTCCCAGGAGGCCCCCAGAGGGGTCCCGTCCACAGAGACAGAGAGGAGAGGGTGGGAGCCGGGGCTGGGGCAGGGGGTGGGGAGTCCGTGCTTTGTGGGGACAGAGTCTCTGTGTGGGGAGATGGAACGTTCTGGAGACGGAGGGTGGGGGCGGTCGCAGGACGGTGTGAGCGTGCTTCATGCCGCTGAGCTGTGCACTTAGAAATAACTAAACAGGGGCGCCTGGGTGGCTCAGTCGTTAAGCGTCTGCCTTCGGCTCAGGTCATGATCCAGGGTCCTGGGATCGAGCCCTGCATTGGGCTCCCTGCTCAGCGGGAAGCTTGCTTCTCCCTCTCCCATTCCCCCTGCTTGTGTTCCCTCTCTGGCTGTGTCTCTGTCAAATAAATAAATAAAATCTTAAAAAAAAAAAGAAAGAAATGACTAAACAGTAAATTTTATGTTACGTGTATTTTACCACAATAAAATAGATAAATACAAGTTTATGAAACCATGAGGTATGAGGACAGCCCCAGGGCTCAGGGCAGCACTAACTTCGAGGGGCTGAGACCTGTGCAGTCACCCAGAGCCTCAAGCTCCGAAGAGCCCCTCCCATGGGTTATTGCTCTGTGGCTGTTGTCTTGAAATTCCTAATAATTTTTGAACAAGGGGATCTACAAATTATATGGCCCCTCCTGGTTTGCAGAATGGACCGGGAAACCCAAGTTCAGCGTCTGGGACCCTGGGGTTGGTGGAGAAACACCCCAACTTGCAAGTCTGTCTTTACCCCACCCTAAGAGGAGAGAGTGAGACCCAGTCAGGAAGTGGGCTCCTGACAGGGTGAGGAAGGAAGTGGGGGGCATCTTAAAATAGCACCACTGGCCCAGCAGACTGGGGGTGGGGCGGGCAGGGAGGGCTGCACTGGAGGGGGCCAGCGGCAGGAGGCTCGGGACTTTCACCCAGGAAGCCCTTCCTGGGGACCCAGCCCTCTCCTTTCTACTCAGGCAGACCCCTCACCCCTAGCCAACCTGCCCCCACCTGCTCTCCTGCCCCTCCTGTCCCACCGCAGGAGTGGGGCTTCGAAGCAGAAAAGAGGGTGCCAGGAGGAGCACCTGGGAGCTTGTGTTAGTCAGGGTTCCCCAGAGAAACAGAACCATAGGATATCTAAGAATATGAGAACGGATATACAGACAGATTTCAAAGGAGGAATTGGCCCTTGCACTTACGGAGGCTGAGAAGCCCCATAATCCGCCATCTGCAAGCTGGAGTCCCAGTCCGAGGGCCCAGCTCGAGGGCTCAGGCAGAAGGCACAAATTCTCCCTTCCTTCCCGTTCTTTAAAGTTCAGGCCCACGATGGGTGAGATGACTCCTACACCTCATGAGATGAGGTGCCCCCGCTTCACTCGGGCTAACCAGTTCCCATCATAATCTCATCCAGAAACGTCCTCGCAAACGCACCCAGAAATAATATTTAAAAAGTGAAAATATAACCTACTGTAGTGTGCGTAAATTTTTTTTTTTAAAGATTTTTATTTATTTGCGAGAGAGAGAATGAGAGACAGAGAGCATGAGAGGGAGAAGGGTCAGAGGGAGAAGCAGACTCCCTGCTGAGCAGGGAGCCCGATGCGGGACTCGATCCCGGGACTCCAGGATCATGACCTGAGCCGAAGGCAGTCGCTTAACCAACTGAGCCACCCAGGCGCCCTGTAGTGTGTGTAAATTTTAATTGCACAGCTCGATAAGGTGTACACATACAGGGGAAGCTAAGGAGACAGATGAACATCTGTGGTGGTTGCCAGGGTTGGAGCGGGGAGGGTGAACAGGTGGAGCACAGAGGAATTTCAGGGCAGCAAATAACTCTATGACACTGTGATGGTGGGTATGTGTCTGCACACATTTGGCCAAAGCCATAGAATGGACAACACCAAGACTGAGCCCTAATGTCAACTGTGGACTTCCAGTGATAAAGGCATGTCAGTGTCGGTTTGTCCTTGTGACAAACAGCCGGTGACAGATTTGATCACGGGGAAGGCTGTGCGTGTGTGGGGCCAGGGAGTAGGGATAGGGTTCTCTTCAAAAATAAAACCCTTTTAGGGCGCCTGGGTGGCTCAGTTGGTTGGGCGACTGCCTTCGGCTCAGGTCCTGATCCTGGAGTCCCGGGATCGAGTCCCGCATCGGGCTCCCTGTTCTGCGGAGAGCCAGCTTCTCCCTCTCCCCCTCCCCCTGCTTGTGTTCCCTCTCTCACTGTGTCTCTCTCTGTCAAATAAATAAGTAAAATCTTAAAAAAAAAACACACACAAAAACTGTGGTCCTGGGGCGCCTGGGTGGCTCAGTCATTAAGCGTCTGCCTTCCGCTAAGGTCATGATCCCAGGGTCCTGGGATCGAGCCCCACGTCGGGCTCCCTGCTCGGCGGGAAGCCTGCTTCTCCCTCTCCCCCTCCCCCTGCTTGTGTTCCCTCTCTTGCTGTGTCTCTCTCTGTCAAATAAATAAATAAAAAATATTTAAAAAAAATAAAAATAAAAAATAAAAATAAATAAAAACTTGCTTATATATCCACACGTCCATATGTCTGTGCGTACATAGAGGTGCCCGAGCACTGTTCCCCATGTCCTCCACTCCCCGCCCTGGCCCCGGAGGGTCCTTCCTGCCCTGACCCTGCCCGCCCCCCCAGAGGGTACCACAGGTTGACTTCCATCACCATGAATTTGCTTCACCGGATTTTGTACCTTCCATCGATGGAGTCGTACAATGTGCTCCTCGGCTCCACACCACGCAGTGAGACCCCGCTGGGGGCTGTGTGTAGCAGGTGCACGCACCGTCTCACCTCTGCATAGTATTCCGTGGTGCAAACATAGCATGAATACTTGGCCCATTCCCTTGCAGATGGACCCTTGGGTTGTTTCCATTTGGGGGCTATTGTGAGTAAAGTACAAACATCCATGCAAGTCTTTTACTGGACATATGCACTCATTTTATTGGGCACCGTATCAGTTTGCTGGGACTGCCGTTACACGGTGACATGGACAGGGGGCGGGGAGCCGTAAACAACAGACATTTATTCTCTCCTAGAGGCGGGAGGTCCGAGATCAGGGTGTCAGCCGGTTCCTCCTGGGAGGGCTCTCCTCGGTGTGTCCACACTGTCTTCCCACACAGGGTCATCCCTCTGACTGCGTCCTGATCTCTTTTTCTTATGAGGACACCGGTCTCACTGCATCAGGGACACCCTTGTGACCTCATTTGAACTTAAGCCTTTAAAGACCCTGTGTTTAAATATAGCCACATTCTGAGCTCTTGGCAGTTAGGGGTTTAGGGTTTAAATTTGGGGGGCACTATTCAGTCCGTAACAGGTGCCTATCTATTCAGGAGTTGATTGGGATGGTCATAGAATATACATGGGTTTAGCTTTAACGGAAGCTGCCAGGGGCATGTGCGTGGCTCCATCTGTTGAGCGACCAAATCTTGGTTTCAGCTCAGGCCATGGTCTTGGGGTCCTGGGATAGAGCCCCATGTCAGGCTCTGCGCTCAGCAGGGAGTCTGCTTAGGATTCTCTCTTGCTTCTCCCTCTGCCCTTACCCCTGCTTGCATGAGCTTTCTCTCTCTCAAAGAAATCTGAAAGAAAGAAAGAAGGAAGGAAGGAAGGAAGGAAGGAAGGAAGGAAGGAAGGAAGGAAGAAGAAAAGAAACTGCTAAATGGTTTTGCAAAGTGGCAACACTCTCTGGCTCTCTCAGCTTCAACTCCATGAGCCCCTGTGTTCACCAAACTTCAACCTGCAGGATCTCGTGCCTGTTTGGAACATGCAGCGCCAGAGGCTGCCTCAGGACCTCTGCACAGGCTGCCCCGTCCGCACGGAATGCTCTCCCCACAGGGGACATTTCAGTGTTGGGGGGCTCAGGGAAAGTGTCACCTTGTGGAGATGCCTTCCCCAACCGCTTCAGTCCCTGTGAAGACCGCACTGGTTCCAACTCTCCGCAGAGCCCTCACTCCGTGAGCACGATCTCGCCCTTATTCTGTTTCCCTTGGCCGTCATCGGCCTCCTTCCAGGGCTCAGGAGCGCTGCTGGGGCCAAGATCAAGTGTGTTTTCCCAGGAAAGGGCCTGGCGCATAGTAGGTGTTCCATAATTATCGTCGTCTCAACGTCCTGAGTCATCGGGGAAATGCAAGCCCAAACCACAGTGAGACGGTCCTTCTCACCTGGTCCAACAGCTGTCTTCAAACAGACAGGAATGTGCGTGCGCGTATGGAACAGTTAGGACCCTCACGCCCAGGCCGGTGGGAGCACGCCATGGGGCAGCCGCCCTGGAAAACAGGAGGGCAACTGCTCCGGAGGTTAAACGCTGAGTTACCATTTCGTGCAGCAAATGAAAGCATATGTCCACATACAAGCCTGCGCACGCATGTTCCAAGCAGTGTTACTTACATTGTCGAGAAGTGGAAACAAACCAAACGTTCGCGGCTTGACGGGCAGAAAACTAACGTGGCCCATCACATTGGAATATTATTCAGCTGTAAGCAGGGGTGAAGCGCCAGCATGTGGGGGAATCTTGAAAACATCACCCTCAGTGAAGGAAAGCAGACACAAAGGGACGAATCCTGCATGACCCACTCACATGAAATGTTCAGAATAAGCAAATCCATGGACGCAGGTGAATTAGTGGGTGCCAGGGGCTTGTCGGGGGAGTGACTGCTAATGCCTATGGGGTTTCTTCTTGGGATGATTAAAATGTTCTAAAATAGGGATGCCTGGGTGGCTCAGTCAGTGAGGCGTCTGCCTTCAGCTCAGGTCATGATCTCAGGGTCCTGGGATCAAGCCCTGCATCGGGCTCCCTGCTTATCGAGGAGCCTACTTCTCCCTCTACCTGCTGCTCCCCCTGCTGTGCTCTTTCTTTCTCTGTCAAATAAATGTTAAAAATCTTAAAAAATTAAATAAAAACCATTGAGCTGTACACTTTTTTTTTTAAAGATTTTATTTATTTATTTGACAGAGAGAGACACAGCGAGAGAGGGAACACAAGCAGGGGGAATGGGAGAGGGAGAAGTAGGCTTTCCGCGGAGCAGAGAGCCCGATGCGGGGCTCGATCCCAGGACCCTGGGACCCTTTGACCTGAGCCAAAGGCAGACGCTTAACGACTGAGCTACCCAGGCGCCCCTGAACTGTACACATTAAATGGGTGAATTGTATCATATGTGAATTCTATCCCTATACAGATGTTACAAAAATTGACAAAAATTGGGTGCCTGGGTGGCTCAGTTGGTTAAGCTTATAGGGGCGCTGTGCCTCTCTCTGTCAAATAAATTAATTAAAATTAAATAATAAATAAAATTAAAAATTAAAAAAATAAAACAAAAATTGACAAAAATTGACAATTGTGCCTAACTGATTCCTCAATTTTTATTTTTTTTAATTTTTAAGATTTTATTTAGTTATTTAGTTATTTATCTGACAGAGGGGAGAGAGCGAGAGAGCACAAGCAAGGGGGAAGCTGCAGGCAGAGGAAGAAGCAGATTCCCTGCTGAGTAGGATCCTGGGGACTGGATCCCAGGACCCCAGGATCATGACCTGAGCCGAAGGCAGTTGCTTAACCAACTGAGCCACCCAGGCACCCAATTTTTGTCAATTTTGACCTACTGAGCCACACAGGCACCCCCGATTATTCGATTTTTAAACGTAAGGACAAAGGTCCCCTCCCTCTCCACCCACTGAAGGTTAGATCTAGGAGTAATGACTGACTTCAGCATCAGAGGCCCAACATTGTGGACCCACTGAGCTCACCTGCTCAGTCCTTTTCTGTAGAGCTGGAACCTGGGTCAAGAGAGCGAGGCACTCACGTTGGACACAAAGTTCACAAAAGGGCAAAAAAAACCCCAAAAAACCCAAACACCTCAGTCAAGGAGGTAAATATCTCAAAAAAAAATTGAGATATATTTAAAAATCGTGGGGCGCCTGGGTGGCTCAGTGGTTAAGCGTCTGCCTTCGGCTCAGGTCATGGTCCCACGGTCCTGGGATCGAGCCCCGCATCGGGCTCCCTGCTCCGCGGGAAGCCTGCTTCTCCCTCTAACCCTTCCCCCTCTTGCGCTCTCTCTCTCACTCTCTCTCTCTCTAATAAATAAATTTAAAAAAAAATCTTTAAAAATCAAAAGTAATGCAAAAAAAAAAAACCACCACCACCCACGGTATTGGAAATAACATTTTGAATAAAGGCAGGAAGCAGAGACTCAGTTTCCCCATTTGAGAAAGGAAAAGTGGGGGCGGAGGAGAACCCGCAACCTCACCGCCCCCAGTCCTATTCCCGCGGGGGCGGGGCACTCTGCCCTCCGCCTCCCCGCCCCGGCCTCGCCCCGCCCCCCGCCCCGCCCCGGAGGCCCCGCCCCAGACCGTCCATCACTCGCCGCTACGCTCCTCTCGGCCAATCGGACCTCGCCGCTGCTGCCCGATGGCCAATAGAAATTGCTCTTCCCGAGCGGGGACGGGATGTGGCGCCGGTGCCTCTTCGCAGCTCAAGGGCCACACGGGACGGGGCGGGGGTACCTAGAGGACCGAGCCGGGGGCTAGGAGGGCACGGGGGTTCCTGCAGCTCCTGACACAGGGGCACGGCCTTCTCCTGAAGAAGGGCCTCCATTTCCTTAGGTAGATATCCCCCAGTCGGAGAAGGGCCTCGGTTTTAAGGGGCGGGGTCTGCCGCCAAATAGATCCCGCCACCCCAGACCCAGGCATTGGGTCTCTCCTTGGCCGCCCTCGTCCCTGTCTTTGCAACAGCCTAAGGCGAATAGGTCCTGTCACCGTTCCCAGTTTACAGGTGGGGAAACCGAGGCTCGGGGCCCCAAGACCCTTGTCCAGGGTCCCTCACCATCTGCTCGGCTCTTGGGCAGGCTTTGTCGGCCTCGGCACTATTGACACTTGGAATGGATGTTTCTTGGTGCAGGGCGTCCTGAGCACCGTGGGGTACTGGGCAGCATCCCTGGCCCCCACCCACTCCATGCCAGGAGCACTCGCTGGAGTTGAAACAACCAAAAATGTTCCCAGACGTCACCAATGTCCCCTGGGGAGCAGAATCTCCCCCAGGTGAGACCCCTGGGTCAGGGGGTTCCACTGACCCCCCAGGAGACCGCGTTCTGTAACCATCTGACTCCTGAGCTCCCGGATGCTTCACACACTTCACTACACACACTGAGTGGGGGTGACTCACAGACCCTGGGGTCGCCCTGGTTTGTCCCCTCTGACGCCTGGGGGGTTACCCTGCTGTCCAGCGTGAGCAGGGGTCAGACCATTATATTTTCCAAATAATTAATGCAGAGTTTGTCCCCCTTGGCCCTGCTGACATTCTGGGCAGGTGACTCTGTGGGAGCCTCCTGGGCACTGTGGTGGGGGGGCAGCAGCATCCCTGGCCCTCACCCCCGCGGTGGCAGGAGTAACCCCAGTCCTGATGACCATAGACATCTCCATACATTGCAAATGTGGGGGGAGGAAAGGGCCTGGTTCTCAAAGTTGAGGGAGGGGGGTACTGGAATCCCCAGGAGAGGCCCATTGAAACAGATGGCTGGGGCCCAGCTCAGAGTTTCTGATTCAGCAGGTGCGGGGTGGGGGCCAAGAATCTACATTTCTTTCTTTCTTTCTTTCTTTCTTTCTTTCTTTCTTTCTTTCTTTCTTTCTTTCTTTCTTTTTTAAGATTTTATTTATTTATTTGACAGAGAGAGACATAGCGAGAGAGGGAACACAAGCAGGGGGAGCGGGAGAGGGAGAAGCAGGCTTCCCATTGAGCAGGGAGCCTGACAAGGGACCCTGGGATCATGACCCTCCAAAGGCAGATGCTTAATGACTGAGCCACCCAGGCGCCCCAAGAATCTGCATTTCTAAAGGAGTGCTTGTTGTGGTGGCCCCGCTGGGAGGCCACCCAGCCTTCCCTGAGTGATCTGAAGCAGACACCAGGTCCCTCATATGATGGTGGGTGGGGGCAAGGCTGTGGGTCCCTCAGATGGTGGGGGGGCGGCAAGGCTGTGGGTCCCTCAGATGGTGGGGGGCAAGGCTGTGGGTCCCTCAGATGGTGGGGGGACAGCAAGGCTGTGGGTCCCTCAGATGGTGGGGGGGGCAAGGCTGTGGGTGTGGATGTTTTGGGAAGTGTTCTAGTCACTGCACCTGCTGATCAGACCTGAAGCCAGGGACTGGGACATGCTGCCTTTGGTAGGTGAGTGACAACAGTGCCCGCCTGATCCTTAGCGGCTGGGGAGGCTGCACAGGGCTCCTCAGGGGATGCGTGGGCGATCCTGTCTGTCTTGTTAAAATATTAATAATAATAATCCTAACATTGGCTGGCCGCCTGTATTGAGCACTCACCCTGGGCCAGGAGATGTGGACACCACCGTGAACAGAACTGCCAGCTCTGGTGGAGCAGACATTCTATTTTATTATTATTATTATTTTTAAAGATTTTATTTATTTATTCATGAGAGAGAGAGAGGCAGAGGGAGAAGCAGGCTCCCAAGGAGCAGGAAGCCCGATGCAGGACTCGATCCCAGGACCCTGAGATCATGACCTGAGCCGAAGGCAGATGCTTAACCATCTGAGCCACCCAGGCGCCCTGGAGCAGACATTCTAGATAAGTAAGATATCGCCAGGTAGTAACAAGTGCTGGAAGACAATCAAACAAAAGGGTAGGCTGGGACAGAATAAGGACTACCCGAAATGGGGCTTCTCCCGACACCCCAGTCCCACATGGCTGGGCTTTCGGCGAGGTCCATTGGAACTCTGTGCCCCCTGGGGTGCATTTCCAGCCCCATGAATCGTGAAGAGGTCATTCAAGGTCGTGGAACTCAGGCCCTGTCTGGACAGGGCACCTCGATGCAAGCTGCAAGCAAACCCTGCCTTGGGGTGTGAGTGGGGAAGGCACACGCATAAACCTAATCATAAGCGTCAAATGATCCAAAGGACGGTGGATGCAATGTTTTCTCATCTTTAAAACGAGGCTACTTGCCGCCCTGCTGTGTAGGATTGCCGTGAGGACAAAGGAGATGATGTCAAGTGCTTTGAAACAAGCACTCTGTAAATATTAATGGTGACTAATTGTTGTTGTTAGTCTCAGCTCTGGGGCCTGGGAAAGCAGAGAACCAGGTGGGTTCTATAATTCTGTGCCAAGTAAGGGTTAAAGAGATGTGAGCAAAGAGGTTGGGTTTCAGAACTTTAGGACAGTTCAGTTTGTTTTTCAGAAGCCAGTGTTTTCTGGCTGCGGGGGAAGTGGCAGATGGTCGGCCTGTGATCAGCTGTGTGGGTGCGTGAGCGTCAGAGGGGCAAGGAGCGCCCCTGCGGTCTGGCTGACGAGCAGAGAGACCTGCTGGGGGCAGCAAAGTGTCCTATAATCTTCAGGAAGCAGGACGCGGCAACTTTCCCTCCTTGCGGATCTCCAGTGGCTTTCATCGGCCTTCCCTGGGCATTGAAGGAAATGCTCTCCACCCCTCCCCCCTGCGTTTCCAGGAAGAGCCTGGTCTGAGGATCCCCACAGAGTGGGAAGCACCTGGCGCACACCAACGTCCAGAGCATCCTCAGACATCAACAGGATGATGAGCCAGATCAACAAAAGCCGCACAACTTGGCGTGAGGAACGTTGATTTTCGCCCCGGCCCCGTGGAGAGAGGGGCAGGCTTGTGGGGACGCCCGTCCCCTCTCCAGACTCATCTGCTGACTGCTTTGTGGCTGTATGGAAGAGCTTATGGCCCTCCCGCCCGTCAGCAGCCGACCCAGGCTTCTGACACTCGGGGGCACTTTCTGCTGCCACTCAGCTTACAGTTGGGGAACCAATTCCCAGGTTTTCCCAACCTGTTGGTTCTGGGCACGACTTGCCTGTCACCGTGAGTTTTGAGGATCACGTGACTTGTGAAAGGCGCTACATGACAAGCAATGTCAAAACAGAAGGGACCCTATTGACTGAAGCTCGTGGTTTATAAAGGACTGAAATCATAACTCAAATTAGCTTAAGTCATAAAAACCACACCAAACAAGACAAATTGCAGGAAAGCCCAAGGGCTCCTGATTCAGGCAGGGCTAGATCCAGGCGCTCAAACAATGTCACCAAGGCATGGACCTCTCTTTCCCCTTGGGATCTGTTCTCTTCTGTTGGGGCTTAATTCTCAGACAAGCTCCACTATTGGGTAGTAAAAATTACTTCTGGAAGCTCCAGGCTTTAACCCTACAGCACAATGAGAAGAACTCCGCTTGCATTTCAAACAAAATCCCAAGGCTGACTCTCATTGGTCCCGTTGAGTCCCAACTCCATTTCTGAACCAATCGCCGAGCCCAGGGGGAGGGAAATGCTCTGACTGATGGGGCTGAGGCGGCAGAGCAGTCCCGGGAACTGTATGGACAAAAAAGGTGGGTTGCCCTGTGCAGAAGAGGAGTTAGGTGCCTAGCAGGCAAAGCACAACACTTACAGTCCCCTGCATGTGGGGGGCTTCCAGCTCTGGGCCACTGTAGGCCGCCTGGCTCTGCTCACTGGACCACACTGCCTTTCCCCTCCTGGACTCAGCGTTGCCCTTTGGATGCACTCTGTGCTTGACTTCTGTTAGGAAGATTTGGGGTGGGGGAGGTCTCCTTTGGGTTTCCTGCCCAGAGTGGAGTTCTTTGTGTGGATGCAGGGATGCATTTTATAGGCCCAGTGTCTGCATGGACAGCCTGACAGCAGGGTCCCCTGGGTTGGGGGGGGCGCTCACACAGCAGACAGGTGGGCTGGGGGCCAGCCAACCTCTGAAGGTTGCAGAGAGAGGATTTCAGAGAACTGGTCCATTCCTGGCCTGCAAGGAGATGGAGGTGGCACACAGGACACAGGGAAGCAAAGATCTTCTTTTCTTTTCTTTTTTTTAAAGATTTTATTTATTTATTTGAGAGAGAGAGAGAGAGGACAAGCAGGGGGAGCGACAGAGGGAGAGGGAGGAGAGAAACCCCCCCCCCCCCCCCCCGGTTAAGCAGGGAGCCCGATTCAGAGCTCAATCCCAGGACCCTGAGATCATGACCCAAGCCAAACGCAGACACTTCACTGACTGAGCCACCGGGTGCCCCAAACATCTTTTCTTCCTGTATGTCTTTAAAAATGTTTTTGAGGCAAATTTCACATAACATAAAATTAACTGTTTTAGAGAGTACCCTTGAGAGGCATAGAGAGCACACGCACACTATTGCATAACCATCAACTCCATCTAGTCATGGAACATGTTTATCACCCCAGAAAGAAATTCCATACCCATTCGCAGTCACTCTCCCTCCCCCCTCCCCGCTGGTTCCCAACATCTGCTTTCGTTCTCTATGAGTCTGACTATCTGGGACTCATACGAGTAGAATCATAGTGTTTGTCCTTCTGTGTTTGGCTTATTTCACTGAACACAGTGTCTTTAAGGTCCATCCTCGTTGTAGCAGGGGTCAGGATCCCTTCCTTTTTAAGGCTGAATCATATTCCAGTGTCTGGATGGACCATGTTTTGTTTATTCATTCACCCGTTGATACTTGAATTCCCACCCTTTATCTATAAATAAATATAAATAAATATAAATAAAATCTTTAAAAAAATAGGCAGAAAAATACGTTGAAGAGATTTTTTTTTTTTTACATGAAGAAAATTGAGTCTTTGCTTTTAACAACATGCCAATCAAACACCTTGGAATTTAAAAAAAATAATCAGCAAAACAGGCGCTCTAGGCTAGCTTGAGTGGCACACCCAGGGCTGGAGAGATGTGTAAAGAAGAAAACAAAAGCACACTTTAATCTGACTTTATTTGGAAGAGAAAAAGGAAGGTGACCAGGGGCAAGCAAAATTGTTTCCTGGAGTGTTGTTTTCCCGGGAATAAATGGGGACTTGAGGCGACGCTTTGCAAAGGAAGGAAATCCACCGGGATGGATTCTTAGGGCCCTGCAGGGTTGAGGAGCCTGGGGGCAGCAGGAACCCCGGGGAGGAGGGTTCTCCCCTCCAGCCGCCCCCTCCCAGGATAGACTTTTGACAGATCTTCAGGGGGAATTCCTTGGTTCCTGCAGGAAGGAAACAGGGAGACAATGGAAACATGGAATTTCCCCCTTCAGGTCCCTTTTATTTATTTATTTATTTATTTAAAGATTTTATTTTTATTTATTTGACAGAGACACAGCGAGAGAGGGAACACAAGCAGGGGGAGTGGGAGAGGGAGAAGCAGGCTTCCCGCGGAGCAGGGAGCCCGATGCGGGGCTCGATCCCAGGACCCCGGGATCATGACCTGAGCTGAAGGCAGACGCTTAACGACTGAGCCACCCAGGCGCCCCTCCGGGCCCTTTTAGATCTGAATTTTCCTCCTTACTCAGCAGTGGGGTCAAACCGGGATCTTCCAACCTTTGCGCTGTGTACGCTTGGGGTTGGTTGTGTCCTGTGCACCGCAGGGTGTTGAACGACATCCCTGGCCTCCAGGTTTTGACGCCATTTGATGCCAAGTGCACCCTCCCCCGCCCCCGGGTCACAACCACCACAAATGTCCCCAAACGTGGCCCAATGTAGAGAATCCTTGGGTTAATAAATCTGTTTGACCAGAATGAATCCCTGGAGTTGCTCATAAAATTAGCATGTTTTGCCTTAAAGAGTCAAGAGGTCCCGGGACCTTCGCCTACTGTACAGATGGGAAAACTGAGGCCAGGAGTCGCCCAGTCCTAGACCACTATGAGAACCTGACCACGCAGGTCTCGGCGGGCGGCCCCTCTGGAGCCGCGCGGCAGCAGCAAACTGGGCTCGGGGAGCGCTGCAGGGTGTCGCGTACGCTTCTGCCTCCGTCTCTCTAGCCGGATTTCCCCAACAGCCCCCAGGGTCCTCTTCCCCGGACCTCGAACCCTCGACTCGGCGCTCCCGGCGCTCCGGCCGGTCGGGAGACGGGCGGCACTCCGTGGCCCGGCGCGCAGCCTTGTGGGGATTGTAGTTCCGGCCCCGCCCCTGTTCCCCGCCGACCCCGCCCCTAGAACTACGCTCCCGTCGTGCCCCGCGGCGCGCGCGGAGGCGGGGCAGGCGGTCGGTTGCTAAGACTCGCGAGGCGCTGCGCTCGCTTGCGGTTCGTCAGGTAAGCGCGGGGCCCCGGGGGCTCGGCGCTCGCGACCCGGGCTCCCACGGACGGCGAGCCGGGGTGGCGACGGGCGGGGGGTCGTATCTCGGCTGGCGGGGGACGCCGGGGGCATCGGCGCGTGCGCGCGTGCGCGTGCGCGCGGGCCGCCGCTGCCCGCGCCCGTAGGCCTTGTGCGCGTGCGCGCGCCCCTGCGGCCGGGGCTGGAGGCCCCGTGCGTCCAGCTGCTCCGCTCGGCCCCTCCCCCCGCGCGCGCGCTTGGGGGCATCGCGGCCAGCCCCCTGCCTCCGGGCCGCGCGTTTACCGGCGTCCCGCCCCGCAGGCGTCTTCCACGTCGGTGGACGTGAGCCCCTCCCGGCGCTTACCGGCGGTGTGAGTGCTCGGGGTCTTCTCTTGCCGTGGCTCCGGGCAGAAGGGTTCCCTCCCGCACCCCGCATGCCCGACGTTCTGGAACTTTCGTGCACGGAAGGGCGCGTGGCAGGACGCCCCGCCGTAGGCCAAGTCCGTATAAGCAGGGGGGGCTCGTCAGGGGCTCAGAGGGCAGCGCCCTGGAACCAGCCCCCGGCGCGCTGCGGGCGGCCCGGGACTCCGGCGCTGGCGGTGCTGCTCAGGGCCGCCTGCCTTCCAGGGCGCGCTGCGAGTCGCTGCCTCCGAGGAGCCCTCCGGGACGCCGGCCGCCCCGCAAGGGCGTCGCCGGGCCGGGGGCCTCGTGTGGGGCCCCGTGGGGCCTGCGTCCCTTCCTGGCCCAGACTGCCCTGCGTGACGGTGTTGGGTCCCCACTTCTCGGAGGGGGCCGCTGAGCGTGGGGTCCCACCCAGGTTCTGGCCTGCCTGCCGAGTCCCCTGGTGAGACGGGCCTGAGTGAGTTTACGGGGTGTTGCCTTGCGGGGCGATTGCACTGCCTGAATCGGTGCCATTTCCGGCTTGCTCCCAGCGCCCGGAGTACCCCGATCGCGGAGGGGGCCGCGGGGGGCCCTAAGCTGCCCAGGGGACTTGTGTTAGGGTCCTGTGTCTCTGGCCCCCCAGACCCTGTGGGCTCCCGGCCCAGGACTCCGGGGCCAGAGACAGGCGCTGCGACAGCGCGGGTGAACGGGCTGTTCTGAGCAGGCTGTGTCTGCCCCGGGGGTGCCAGGGACGGGACCGGGCTGGCAAGAACAGCCGAGGGTGTGTGCGGGCAGTGCGGAGGCGGCCAGGTGCCGGAGGCTGGGGCTCGATCCGGAGCAGCGGACAAGAGAGGAGCCCAGGTGCCCCGCGGCCCCCGGCCCACTCCACATCCCTGGCGTGTTGAAACAGAACACTGGTCTGTGGACGCCGTTTGCCCCCGGGCTGGCTCTCCCCTCCGGACGCTGGGCCTGGGAGCTCAGGCGGGACCCCGTCTGCGGAAGCTGTCTTCCGTATCTGTGCAGTGGGCTCAGGAGGCAGTCTGAGAGCGGTTGAATGACTGCCTGGTCAGGTCCTGAGTCGCCTTCCCTGCCTTGTGGCTCCAGGCACGTCCTTCCGGCTCACAGAGCCGCATCTTGTCTTGCAGAAAGGGGCCAGTTCCCCAAGCTCCCTCCTGGGTCATTGGGAGGACACGTGGCGGCTACGGTACCAGCAGCTGTCATTGGAGGCATTGGGCCTTCTTTGGAGGCTGCTGACCTGGCAACTGCCCCGTGTCCTTACCCCTCCCCACGTCCTTACTTCTCCCTGCTTTTTTTAGCAGCTTCACTGAGGGGCAGTTCACCCATTTAAAACGGACAGATCTGTGGTTTTTAGGACATTTGTGGGGTTGTGGAACTGTCATCACAGTCTTATTCCATAACATTCCACCCGCCCCCCAAAAAAGCCCCATCCCCATTAGTAGTCACATCCAGTCCCCCTTCCCCCGGCCCCCACGAGCCCCCTTTCCATCCATGGATGAGCCTGTTCCGGACGTGTCACCCACGTGGACTCACACCCCGTGTGGCTTCTGTGTCTGGTTCCCTCCCTGAGCATCGTGGGCTCGGGGTCCGTCCCCGGGGCAGTGTGCGTGGGCGCCTTGCTCCTGTTCATGGCCGAGTAACATGCTTGCGTGTGGGGGACCGTGTGTGTATCTGTTCATCCATCGAAGGACACTCGGGCCGTGAGCGCACCTTCTGGCTGCTGGTGGACGCTCTGCCGTGAGCAGGCGTGTGCAGGCTTCTTTGTGGACGTGTGTTCTCTGTGCTCCTGGGCGTGTGGCTGGGCGTGGAGTGGAGCAGCTGCTGGCTGGACAGTGACTGCTGGGGTTTTTACCCACCCCACCTAGGAGCCGGCACCCCGGCCAGCAGTGTCCCAGTGGCAGGCTCCTTTACTTGTCACCTGTTTTGTTTTCATTGGACAGAGTTGTACTTTTGGAGGAGCAAGTGAGACGTGTATTTTGCCATGGAGACTGGGAGCTTCTGCGGCCCATGCGGGCTGTGGGGTCCTGGGCATGGTGTGTGCTGGGAGCAGATTCAGAGTCGGCACCGTGGACCCTCCGGTGGGCCCTGCCTGGCACCGGGGGCCCTCTACACCTTCCAGTCCTCGTGGCTGCCACCAGCACCCCTGGTTCTGCGTGCTTAACCAGACTGTAGCGTGAGCTCAGGACATAGCGCGGTGGGCGAGGATGTCCCGTGTCCTCCAGCGGGCCTGGCTGATGAATGCCCGCGGTTCTGTGCAGCAGAGGAGCGTGCTGGGAGGCGCGTCGTGAAAGGTAGAAGCCCACAGTTGTCAGACAATTGCAGCCTTTCCCAGTCCACGGGGAGGGGCGGGGAGGGGGGCGGTCCACTGCAGGACGCCAGCAGGCCGTGTGGTGTGGGCACACGGTGGCAACAAGGATTCTCCAGAGTCACGTCGAGATGACCAGTAATTGAGGTCTGACGTTATCCGAGCCGGTCCTGACCGACAGGGACACAATGCGAGGTACGGACATAACGTGAAACATTCTAGAAGCCACCGTCCCAAAAAGTGCACAAAGAAACAGGTGAAATTAGTGTTGTCACCTGAGCACGCGGCCAACATGAAGACAGTTGACGAGACCGTTCGTGCTTTTTCTCACTGAGTCTCCGAGACCCGGTGTGCCTGTTCACGGTGGCACGTGTCACGGGGGACAAAGTTGTCAGTGACGGTTTAAGTTCTGCAAACCAAGAGTTGGCAGGATCTGAGCGCGAGCATGGCCGGTGATGCGTTCTCTGCGGGCCGAGCTCTCGGACGAGCCTTCAGATGCCGCACGCTCCTGGGACCTGGGACGGACTCCTCCGGCTCACCCGGGCCTTCTGCACCTGACGGATGATGCTCTGCTCCGATCTCTGTCTCCCACAGTCGGAGCCGTGCCGCGGAAGGACCCCGCCCCGGGCCTCATGGAGCAGCGTGGGGATGAGAAGACCCGGAGCCCCGAGCGAGAGCCCGAGCCGTGGCAAGCCCTCCCGGTCCTGTCCGAGCAGCAGTCCGAAGACGTGGAGCTGGTGCTGGCCTACGCCGCACCCATCCTCGACAAGCGCCAGACGTCACGCCTCCTCCGGGAGGTGTCGGCCGTCCACCCGCTGCGCGCCCAGCCTCACCTCAAGAGGGTGCGGCCCAGCCGCGATGCCCGCCGACCGCACGCACTGGAGCTGCTGCTGTGCCTGGCGGGGCCGGCCGCAGGTGCCAGATCGCTCGCTGAGCTCCTCCCGCAGCCGGCCGTGGACCCCCGGGGCCTGGGGCAGCCCTTCCTGGTGCCGGTGCCAGCCCGGCCGCCCCTGACCAGGGGCCAATTCGAGGAGGCGCGCGCCCACTGGCCCACGTCCTTCCACGAGGATAGGCAGGTGACTCGCGCCTTGGCCGGGCGGCTGTTCTCCGCGCAGGAGCAGACGGCGATGCAGGGCCACATGGAGCGGGCTGTGTGGGCCGCGCGGCAGGCGGCGGCGCGGGGCCTGAGGGCAGTGGGGGCTGTGGTGGTGGACCCGTCCTCCGGCCGCGTGCTGGCCACCGGCCACGACTGCAGCAACACGGCCAGCCCCCTGCTGCACGCCACCATGGTGTGCATTGACCTGGTGGCCCAGGGCCAGGGCCGGGGCGCCTATCACCTCGGCCCCTACCCTGCCTGCTCCTTCGCCCCAGCCCTCACCCCCCTGGGCGTCCGCGTGGGCTCTGTGCGCAAGCTGGACGAGGACGGGGACGTGTGTGCGGACAGCCTGCCCTACGTGTGCACTGGCTACGACCTCTACATCACCCGCGAGCCCTGTGCCATGTGTGCCATGGCCTTGGTGCACTCCCGCGTGCAGCGTGTCTTCTATGGGGCGCCCTCACCCGACGGCGCCCTGGGTACCCGCTTCCGCATCCACGCCCGGCCTGATCTCAACCACCGCTTCCAGGTGTTCCGTGGGGTCCTGGAGGCCCAGTGCCGCCGGCTGGACCCTGGCTCGTAGGCGGCCGTGCCCGCTGCCTCTGGAGCTTGCCCTGCCGCCAGCGGCTCAGCCTCCCCTCAGGCACCCCCGGCAGGCCTCCGCCTCTCTCACTGTCGCCCAGGCGGCCGTGACCCTGCGGGTCAGGGTTAAGGACGACGCGTGTCTCCACCCCGAGGCCGGACCCCACGCTGTTCCCGCTGGTGTGTGGGGACGCGTTTCTGCCCCGACTGAGCTTTTCCCTGGGCTTGAGCTTCGTGGGGTCCAGCCTGGGCGGGGGGCTGGGCACTCGGACTTCTCCACCCAGCCACCTTTTGCCCCAAGCCCGAGGGTCTGCCGGGATAGAATCCCCTCCGTCCCGGGTGTCAGGAGACGGCTCTGTTTGTGAAAATAAACAGCCCCAAACCAGGTTGGCGTCTGTTGACAGTGGCAGGGGACCATGGTGGCCGAGGGCACCTGGGTTGGGTGACCACTTCTGCCAAGGTTTGGGGTTTGTGCACGGGAAGGGGAGCTTCTGAGCCAAGTGGGGGAAGAGTGCCCCCCTTCCGGGCGCCTCCCTGCCTGTGTCCTGGGTCTGGAAGGGTGTGGCTGGCCAGTGGGTATTTACACGGGGGCACACCTGTCAGCCTGGAATCAGCTCCCCGAAAGGCTTCTTCGGTTGTCGTCTCATTTCCCGTTCTTCATGGAGGGCGGGGCGGGGGGATCAGCCGCAGAGCCGTCAGCGCTAGAACCAATGTGGGTTTGTCTGGCAAAGGTGCATTTTTGGATCATGGGGCCACTGTGGGGCCCAGTTCATCCCTGCTCTGAGCCTCCCCTTGAGCCCTAGGCACAGGGCGGGGGAGGGGGTCTGCCCACAGGCCAGTGCCGTGGACGGGCAGTGGGGTGGCTGTGAGCCCACCAGGCGTGTGGGCACAGAGGACTGGGCCGGGCCAGAGAGGGTCTCCTGGGGAGGGGGCGTGGACCCTGGGAGCTAGTGTCGCTGGAACCTCGTTACATAGACTGGGTGAGGAAGTCGTCCATGGGTTCCCATCCCAGTGAGGCGGTCATGGCCACATGAGCCCGGCTTATGTCCTGGAGATGGCAGTGCCCAGCACAGGGCCCCGAGGGAGCTGGCAAAGTCCCCGCAGCCTGCTCTCCGGGGCTCCTCCGTGACGCCAGCTCACCTGGTTCCATGTAGGAAGGGCACCGGGTGCCAGGTGCGTCCCCAGCTGCCCCACTTGGGTTGTGGCGAGGTTGTCAGCTCTGTCAGCCTCGCAGGGACAGAAGTGCAGACCAGAGAGGCTGTGTGACTTGTGTAATGTTCCACAGCAGTGAGCGCGAACCCCGTTCTCAGTGGCCCTGAGGAGGTGCGTGCAGCTGTTCATGGATAAAGAGGAAGTTTGGGGGGGTTGGGGACGAGGAGGCGGGACGAGGAGGCGGGGTGGGCCCACGGGGTCCCAGAAACGTTTTGGTTCCGGCCAGGTGTGTTTGGGGCAGCAGCCCGACCCCTCTCCTTCCAGCACAGACGCGGCCCGGGGGGCTCTGAAGGTGAGGTCTCTAGCTGCGGTTGCTGTTGGGCGCGCAGCTGGGGTCGGGGTCCCCCGACGGCCTCGGGGACCTCCTGACTATGGCTGTTTCCCCTCCAGGTGGCCGTAGGCTTCTGCCCCGCCCAGTTGTCACAGCGGAAATGTCTGGTGAGTGTCCCCCAGAGGCCCTGCAGCAGGGGATCCTCTGGGAAGTGTCCCCTAGTGGCCAGACCCACCCTAATGCCCCCCCTGGGGGGGCACACACCATTCTCCTCCTTGCATGGAGGGTGCTGGGGTCACTTCCTCGCTCTGAGCCGGACGAGAGAGAGATTCCCGTTTCCCTGGCACTTGTCAGCCTGGCCGGGCTTTCTGCCTTGGGGCCCACTTGGTCATGGACGTCAACGTAACGTGTGAGGTGCGGGCGTCTGGGGTCATACCTACATGCGTCAGATGACACTCTCACTCTCTCACGGTGTGCCCACCTTGTCCTGCTCGGAAGGAGGGATGGAGCGTGCAGGTAAAGTGAGGGCGGCCCTGGGGCCCCAAGGCCACGGTGAGGCGCCAGGAGCGCACACCGTCCGCACACGGTCGCCCCACGCCTCTCCACCCCTGCCGTCCCAGCATCTGCCCCTGTACTCAGGTGGAGGGTGGGGTGGGGCTCTGGGTGCCCAAGTTCTAAGTGTGCACAGGATGTTGCCCCGGGGCTTCTTACCTGCCGAGAAGCAGGGTTTCAGAGGGTGTGTGACTTGGGGGTGGGGTTCCCACCTCCGTGTCACAGTGTGCTGGCAGCCTGACCGCTGGAAGCATCGCCCCGTTCTTGCTGTGAGCTGCAGGAGGGGTGGGGGTCAGACGTTGGGAGGAGGGGGGGCAGGGGGCCGCGGGCCAGGTGGGGTCCTCTTGGGGCCTCGACAGGAGCCTTGAAGGGTAGTGACCGGAGACCGTGGCATGGAGCCTGTGAGTCCTTGCCGGGGAGGCCCTCCTCCCACATCTGATCGCAGGGGCTTGGAGCCGGCAAGCTCAGAGTGGGATCGACTCCCCTCTCTGCTCGGGCTTGGGACACGCTGTGGCTTCCTGTGTCACGTGGTGAATGCCTGTGGCCTCTCCGTGGCCAGTAAGGTGTGGTCTGACTCCACCTGTCCACCCCTCGGCCCTGATCTCCCCACTGCCTCTCGATCAGCTGGCACTCAGACTGAGGCCAGAACGCACTGGCCTGTTTCTTTTGTTTTCTGGAGTGTTTATTTATTTATTTTTATTTTTTATTTTTTTTAAAGATTTTATTTATTTATCTGACAGAACAAGTACGCAGAGAGGCAGGCAGAGGGAGAGGGAGATGCAGGCTCCCCGCTGAGCAGGGGTAGCCCAACATGGGACTCGATCCCAGGACCCTGGGATCATGACCCGAGCCGAAGGCAGACGCTTAACCATCTGAGCCACCCAGGCGCCCCCTGACGACTCTTTTTAAGCAAGCTTCACACGCGGCATGGAGCCCAGTGCAGGGCTTGAACTCACGACCGTGAGATCAAGAGCCGAGCTGAGATCAAGGGTCAGATGCTTAACCGACTGAGCCCCCCCGGGCGCCCCTGCCCTCCTCTTAGAGCACAGCTAAGCAACCCCCCAGCACACACATCCCTGGTGCCCCCTTCCAACACGGACGCAGCATTTTCCAGCATGCCACACTTGCTCGTTCATTGTGATTATTGTTGGTCTCCCCCTGGCCAGGAGGGCAGCCCCCCCCCCGTCTTTTGTTCACAGTCTGGTCCTCCGAGGTGCTCAGGAGACGTGTCCTGCCATAGGGGTGATGTTGAAAGGCTGAGGGGTATCACTGACCATACTGTGCTGCAGGCTAAGTCCTGTCCCCAAAAGACGTGTTTGATCCTCACCCCTGTACCTGTGAAGTAGGGTTTTATTGCGAAGCAGAATCGTTGCGTGTATGTTAGTAAAGAGGAGCTCACGCTGAAGGAGGGTAGCCATAATCCAACGACGGGTGTTCTCATGAAGACGCACAGGGGAGGTGGCCGCGTGGCCACCGAGGCAGGCATGGGGTGATGGGGCTGCATGCCGAGGGACGCCTGGAGCCCCCACGAGCTGGGAGAGCCAGGAGGGACTGTCCCCTGGAGCCTCCAAGGGAGCGTGGCCCTGCCCCACCTCGACCTCAGACTTCTGCGCTCCGGGACCGGGGAGAATAAAGTCCTGTGGTTGGAACCTCCTGGCTGGTGGTCATTTGTCAGAGCTGCCCCAGGAAGCTCATGCATTCAGAGTGCCAGAATCTTCTCTGGAGTCAGGTGTTAACGGTATTTGGCTCTGCCACCGAGTCTGCATGTCTTTTCTGGCTGCTCAGGAATGACCACGGCGGAGTGATTTAAACCACTTTTTTCTGGGGCGCCTGGGTGGCTCAGTCGGTGAAGTGTCTGCCTTCCACTCAGGTCATGATCCCGGGGTCCTGGGATCGAGCCCCGCGTCTGCTCAGTGGGAAGCCTGCTTCTCTCTGTTCTTCTCCCCCTCCCCCATCTCCCTCTCCCTGCTCATGCTCTCTCTCTTTCAAATAAATAAATAAAATCTTAAAAAAAAAAAAAAAAAAACCACATTTACCATTTCAAGTTGTGAAGTCAGAAGTCCTAAAACCCCGGCGCGGGCAGGGCTGGTCCCCCCAGGGCCCCCGGGAGACCCGGCTCCGGCCTCTTCCTGGCCCGCGGCCCCCCCTCCGTCCTCACCGCCAGCAGCGCGGGGTCCGCCCATCTCCGGGACTCCCACCCTCTGCCTCCCCCTCGTGAGGGCCTCCTGAGGACGCCGGGCCCCCTGGGAGCCCAGGGTCACCCCCTCCTCGGGAGCCGTGACAAGGTCCCCTCTGCTGCTTGAGGGGACATGTGCGCAGGTTGAGGACAGGGACGGGGACGTGTTTGGGGCTGTCACTGAGGCTCCCCGCCTGGTTTCGTTCCCTGGTGTTTTCTGTCCTTGCAGAAAAGGAGAACAACTTCCCGCCGCTGCCCAAGTTTATCCCCCTGAAGCCCTGTTTCTACCAGAACATCTCCGACGAGATCCCCATCGAGCACCAGCTTCTGGTGAAGAGAATCTACCGGCTGTGGCTGTGTGAGCCCTGGGGCGGGGGCGGGACCTCCCTGTGCACCACTCAGACCCCGGCCCGGGACAGCCCGCACCACAAAGTTTGCCCGAATTTTGGGCTGAACCTCGCCTTTCTAATACAGTGATGTCCCGAGTCCTCCTCTGGCTCCGTGACTCCCATGCTGACCAGAGCCTGGCGGGTGGGAGGGGTCCTGGCCTGCCGCCCTCCGTCCCCGCTCACCCTCCTCGCCCCCCTCTCCAGTCTACTGTGCCACCCTGGGGGTCAACCTTATCGCCTGCCTGGCCTGGTGGATCGGTGGTGGCTCGGGGGCCAACGTCGGCCTGGCCTTGGTCTGGCTGCTGCTCTTCTCCCCCTGTGGCTACGTGTGCTGGTTCCGGCCTGTGTACAAGGCCTTCCGGTAAGTTGGGGCGTGGGGCGGGCTGCATCTCTGAGGGGGCCTCGGGGAGTGTCTGGTGTTCAGCACCGGCAGGAGCCAGACGCCTGACCGCACGCTCGGGGCCTGCGCCCTCGCCGGCCTGGCGTCTTGCGCACGTGCCCAGAACCGTTCTGTTGGGTTTGGGGACAGCTCATATCCAGGGGCTGCAGACTACGGCCAACGAGGGCCTGTTCTGTCTTTTAGTAACTAACTCATCTGTCCGCTCACCTACTCGTAGCAGCGTTTCTGGTGTCTTCAAGGGGTTGTGGAACCATCACTTCTGTGTAGTTCCAGAACATTCCATCACCCCCAAGGCAACCCCGTCCCCGTCAGCTGTCACCCCCAGCCCCGGCCCCCACGGGCCCCCTTCCTGTCCGTGGATGAGCCTGTTCTGGACATGTCACCCACATGGGCTCACACCCCGTGTGGCCTTCTGTGTCTGGCTCCCTCCCTGAGCGTCGTGGGCTCGATGTCCGTCCCCGGGGCCGTGCACGTGGGTGCCTCGCTCCTGCTCACGGCCGCGGGATGCTCCTGTCTGTGGACACTCGCCCCCAGCGGGCCCCCTGTTACTCGGGAGCTGCAGTGTTTGCCTCTAGATGGTTCCCGAATCCCGGGCTCTCAGAGTCCATCAGACAGTGTCCCTGAGGCCCTCCTTGGAGACAAGACCTAGAAACCCACGTGTGTGCTGGAACTAGACAGGCCGTTCCTCCAGGTTCTGGGCTGGCTCCGGCTGCCTCGTTCAGGAACGCGCGGGGCCTGCTGACGGCCTGTGAGCGCTCTGCCTCCTCCCACTGCCCTCAGGGTCCTGCAGGCCCCGTCGTGGCCTGCGCCGCGGCCCCTTGGCGGCTGCCCCCCGTCCTCCGGGGAGCATGCAGAGCCCCTTAAATCTGCGACACGCCTTCCCCCGGGTTAACCTCCAGCACCCACATGAGCGTCGTCGCTCGCACTGAGATCTCTCAGACCCCTTTGCAGCCAGGAAGCTGTTGGCGCAGTGTTTCCCAGAGAAGCCGTGTGGTGGCCCCGTAGAGTCCGAGCCCAGGCTGAGCAGCGTGGGATGGCGCGTTCGGGTTGGCGCCTCTGGGGAGGGCGGCAGCCCCGTCCCCGCTGGCCCTGCCGCACGCGGGCTGCCGTGACAGCTGTTCTCTCTCTCTCTCTAGAGCCGACAGCTCCTTCAACTTCATGGCGTTCTTCTTCGTCTTTGCAGCCCAGTTTGTCTTGACAGTCATCCAGGCGATCGGCTTCACGGGATGGGGTGCATGGTGAGCCAGGCCCCTGGGAGCCCGGGCTGCAGTGCAGGGGTGTGACGCGCGTTCACTGTGGGACAGCAGAGCCCGAGTCTCCCAGGGCGTAAGAGAAGGCGCGTGTGCCCTCGTGCGTGAGCTCTCGGGGCGGCACCCACGGGGCTGGGTCTGGAGTCTGCTGCCCACGCGCACCCGGGGCCTGCCCCTGAGGTTCCTGCCCAGGACGCACTCAGGAAGGCTGGGAAGTGGGCCTGGGGGGTGTCTGGGAGGAGCAGCTCAGCGGACAGCACAAGGGCCTCCCCGGGATGGTCTCCTGGGACACTGCCACCGAGGGAGAGCAGGTTTTCTGTTTGCTTTTAAGGTTTTATACCTAGTCCTGTGGTTGCTGTCACAGATTACAATAAGCTTAGTGATTTAAATAGTTACTTCACACTTTTGGGGTCAGGAGTCTGAAGTGGGCCTCATGGAACCAAACCCCAGCGCGGGCAGGGCTGGTCCCCCCCGGGAGACCCGGCTCCGGCCTCTTCCTGGCCCGCGGCCCCCCCCATCCTCACCCCCAGCAGTGTGGGGTGTGCCCATCTCTGGGACTCCCATCCTCTGCCTCCCTCTCCTGAGGACTTCGTGAGGACGCCGGGCCCCCCAGGAACCCAGGGTCACCCCCTCCTCGGGGCCGTGACAGGGTCCCCTCTGGGGACACGTCCCAGGTCCCAGGACGAGAATGTGGGTGCCTGTCGGGCTGCTGGCTGTCAGTGGGTGGTGTCTTTGGTGTCGAGTATCCTGTGGGCGACATGTGAGGCTGCGCGTGCGTGTGCTCGGCCTTGTCCGTGCTCTGGAGTCCTGTCTCTGCTCAGGTGTGCCCTGTGCAGCCTCTCGTTTGCCATCCCTTAGGGTGTTCGTGACATCCTGAGCGTGCCCCTCGGCTCCTTCCTGTTGTCTGTTCTTTTCTGTGTTTTCCGTCCCCTTTTCAAAGTTTACGAGTCACCTTCTGCTCTCCCCTGGGATTGTTTTCAGCACAGCCTTCCCCTGTTGCTTCCTTCCTGCTCGGTGAGCAGATGAGGTCTGTGTGGACCCTCGGTTTCGGGTTTCTTCTTGGCTGTTGCCCTCCCAAATCTGGGTCTGGAGGGCCAGTGAAGGGCTGTTTTGGGGCCCCAGGCGCGGGGATGTGCCGGGAGGACCCCCAGGCTCAGCAGACGGTCGACCCCACGGCCGTGGTTTATACAGAGAGAAGAGGAAGCCAAATGAGCTCAGGGCAGAGGCGTGGGGGGCGGGGGCGGGGACACCAGGCAAAACCTTCCAGAGTCCTCTCCTGGGGTGTCCCACAGGACGCGCTTAGCTCCCCCCAAACGAGACAGGACCGTGTGTGTGAGGTGTGGTCTCCAGGGGACCGGCAGAGACCCAGCGCCCGGTTCTCTGCGGGGGTCGGTCTCGCGGGCCCCTCTGCCCGGCTTGGGTCGGGACCCCAGACTCCGGGAGGGGAGCAGGCGCTCAGCCCGAACCTCGTGTCTGCACAGACGGTTCAGGGACCCGAGCCCCCCGGCAGCGAGGGTGGTGGGAGCCTGGAGTCGGTTCCAGACACCGCTGAGAGCCAGCCATGTGAGCCGCCCTCTGGGGAGGGAAGTCTTAGGCCTGCCATGCGAGCTCTTTTCTGCTCAGTGCCACCCCACCCTGGTTTCCACACTGGACAGGGGTGGTGTGCACCTTCTTCGGGGGTCGGCTTGCAGAAAGGGGACTTCAGGAGTTTTCCTTCTTGCTGGAATGCTGGCCAAGCAGGGCAGGGGACAGGTGACCAACCAGCTGGTGAGCTTGGGCAAAGAGCTGCTCTGAAAGGTTTTTCTCTCCTGAAAAATCAGGAGGAGGAGAACACAGCACCTGCGGTCGGGGCTGTAGCCCCGTCTGCTCTCGTAAAAAGCTTGTCATCGCTCTCGTTCTTTCGCTAGGTACTGGCCCGCACAGGTGGGGCGGGGCCACTGGATGAGGGTCCGGGGAGGCCCCACTGGTCCCGAGCCCCTTGGCCTCCCCAAGGCTCGGTGCAGGGAGTGGGGACCCCGAGGAGCCGGCCTGCCAACCACATTCCCTTTGGAAGCCCAGCCCAGGGTCTTCCCGCCCTGCTGGCCCTTGGTGGGCGGCAGGCTCGTGGCCCACCGCCAGGGGGCGGGTGGGCTGCAGCTGCGGCCCGGCCGGTCTCTGCGCCCAGCAGCCACCGGTACTGTTTCCCTGGGGCGTCAGGCTCATCCTCAGAGGGCATGCTCCCGGGGCGCCCGAGTGCGTGAGACCACACTACTCTTCACGCCTGAGAAACCACCCTGGATTCCTTCACGCTCCCCTCTCGCTTAAATTGTGGCTTTTTTTTTTTTTTTTTAAGATTTTATTTATTTATTTGCGAGAGAGAGAATGAGAGACAGAGAGCACGAGAGGGAGGAGGGTCAGAGGGAGAAGCAGACTCCCTGCCGAGCAGGGAGCCCGATGCGGGACTCGATCCCGGGACTCCAGGATCATGACCCGAGCCGAAGGCAGTCGCTTAACCAACTGAGCCACCCAGGCGCCCTAAATTGTGGCTTTTTAAGTGGGCTTTTTAGGGGCGCCTGGCCAGCTCAGTCGGTGGAGCGTGCGGCTCTTAACTCTCAAGGTTGTGAGTTCCAGCCCCACGTGGGGCGTGGAGCCTGCTTGAAAGTTTAAAAAATTAGAAAGAGAAAGTCTTTAAATTATGATCTATTTATTTATTTCTAAGCGGATGTGTCTTGTGGGTGGGTTTACGATGACGCTCATGACGTGCAGCCTGTGGACGATCCCCTCGGGGGGCGGCGGCTGCATTCTCTTGGCCATCTCCTGGCAGAGGTCAAGAAAGGCTCTCCCCAGAGGAGCAGAGGAAGCTGGAAGAAGAGGTGCTGGTACAGGAGAGTCGTATGCTCTGACACCCCGTTTCCTGTGGGGTCTCTGGTTCACGCTCCAGGCATGTGTGTCCCCCATAGATTCGTTTACTTGGAGCGTGCCCAGTTCGGTTGCAGTGCTCCTTGGGGCAGAGGGGACCCCTGAGCTGCTTCCACCCCTCGTCCTGACTCTCCGGCCCCCAACCCTCACACTGCTCCTGGAGCCTCCAGGGCAGGACCTCGGAGGGAGGGGCAGAGAGCAGGAGGCTCTGGGGCCTGGGCTGAGCCCTGGGGTGAGGCCGGGGTGAGGGTGCCGACCTCCCCCCACAGCGGGGAGACGGTAGGAGGGACACCCGGTGCTGTGTACCTGGAGACGGGGAGTGACTGAGCCAGCCAGGCGCCCCGTAGTAGGGTTTTCATGTCGGGCCACTTTGGGGTTTTCAGGAAGGTGCAGAGACAGGACCGAGTGCGGTGGTCACACCCGTCGGCATCTGATGACTTTGCCGCCCCCGGAGGTCAGTGCGGCCGTGGCGCTGCTGTCCTGGTGGCTGGCTGTCCTTTGAGCCCCCGCGTTTCCATGAACGTCCCGTCCAGGATTCCACGTGGCGTTGAACTACATTTTGCGTTGGCAGAATGTCCCGATGGGGTGTGCACGCTTCTGCGGGTCCGTTTCTCTCTCAGGCTCTCCCCAGTCTTTGCGCCCCTCCTTTCTTTCTAGGTGATTTATCGGAGAGGGAGCCTTCAACGTCCTGCATTTCCCTGCCGTGTGGTTTTTAGAATAATGGCTTTAGCGAGCTACACGGCACAGACCAGAAATTCGCTCTTAACGGTGAACAGCTCCGTGGTTTTAGTGCATCCACAAGGTTTTGCAACCATCGTTTCTATTTAGTTCAAGAATGTTCTGTCAACCCCAAAGTACCTTGCGCCCATCAGCCGTCACTCACCATTCCTCCCCCTCCCAGCCCATGGCCCCCACGAGCCCCCTTCCCGTCCGCGGATGAGCCTGCTCTGGACGTGTCACCCACGTGGACTCACATCCCGCGTCGCCTTCCGTGTCCGGGTTCCTCCCTGAGCGTCCCCGCCCCCATCAACGGTCACTCCCCACCTTCTCCCCCGCCCCCCGCCCCCCGAGCCCCCTTCCTGTCTGCGGATGAGCCCGTTCTGTGCGTGTCACCCACGTGGACTCACACCCCGTGTGGCCTTCTGTGTCCGGTTCCCTCCCTGAGCGTCGTGGGCCCGGGGTCCGTCCCCAGGGCCGCGTGTATGGGCGCCTCACTCCTGTCCGCGGCCGAGGGACGCTCCGGTGCGTGGGGGACGCGCTGTGCTTCCATCCATGCCGATGGGCTGGGGGGGTCTGGGGGACGCGCCGTGCGCTCCCGTCCGTGCCCATGGGCCCGGGGGGTCTGCGCGAGGCGCTCCTGTTAGCACCTTGGCTGTGACACGTGTCTCCGCACGTCATGTGTGCGCTAGCCGCGGGGCTGTTTGGGGACGCGGCCGCTGGCCTGACCAGTTGCCAGACTCCCCGGATCTCGCATCTCCACTCCGTCTTTTCACACGCCCTGTTGTCCTCTCCCTGGTTCCAGCCCCATGAGCTCCGGCCTGAGCAGCTCTGGGGGAGCTCCTGGCGCCCCTCATCCCCTCCCTGAGCCCCGCCCTCCATCTCCTCGCCTCCCTGCATCCTCCCTGCTCCCCGCCGCGGACGCCTTGGCCTCTTCCTGGTGCAGATGGTGTGCAGCAGCCTCCGTCGCTCACCCCGGTGTAGCTGGCGGGGGCCAGAGCCCGAGCGCTGTCGCCCAGGGTCGTACCTGAGATGTTTCTCGCCCTGGTCCTGCGGGGAGGTGGGTGCTGTGGAGCAGGCTCCGTGTCCCGCATCCTGCCCGTGCGTGCCTTTACTTCCCCAGAGGCCACAGAGCTCAGGCTGGGGCCTCCGCCCGCCTGGCCCCTCCCCAGTGCCCCAGACCTGTTGGGAGGACACTAGTCCCCAAAGTGACACCCCCCCACACACACAGCCAGGGCTTCTGCCCTCCTGGGCGCCTCCGACCACCCAGCACCCGCCTGGGCCCTCCGGCTGTCTGGCTGTACCTCACACCGACTCCCTGACTCAGTTGAGGCCCCCCAGTGGCTTTCCCAGCCCCCCCAGGCTGAGTGGGATCAGGCGGCGGTCCGTCCCCAGCGCCCAGCACAGTATGAGGCTGCGGCCCAGGGCTCCTCGGCCGTCCCCACGTAGGCACTTGGGTGGGGAGGACACTCAGCTTCTCTTCCGTTCGGAGCGTGGCATGGTCTCTGGAAGATGCTTACAGGAAACCCATGCGTGCTGAGTGCACCCCAGTACTTGCCCTGCTACCCAAGGCGGGAACAGACGCTCGCATGCAAGCGCAGGCAGCCTCCAGAGACACAGGGCTTGGCCTCGTGTGAACTGGGCGGCCGTAGGTGCGTCGCGGCTCCGGCGTGGGGCGTGGCAGGGCTCCCATGGGGGCGGCTGGACGCACCCTTCTGCTTCTCGGGGTTGACGCTCCTGCGGGGCTCTGGGTGGCAGTGTGTATGTGGCCGTGGGGGCTGGAACAGCCCGGGTGAATGGGGGCCTGGCTGGCTGGTCCGTGGATGTGGCCGCGTGGCGGGCTCCTGGAACAGAGGGACGCCCGCAGGACAGCCGGGACGCCTGAATAAAGCACGTGGGTTAGTTAATAATAGCGAACTAGTGCTAACTTCCTAGTTACTGTACATTCTTCTAAGTCCCTGGAGGTCGAGCTGTGTATTTTTATTACCTGTTCAGAAAAATAAAATCCCAAAATACACTTATTTCCCATCTCTCACCCCAAGAGGCAAGTGTGGGTGTTCGTCCACACGTGTACAGGACAGAGCAGGTCCCGTGGGGTCTTGCTGTGCTGACTCCTCTTTAACTCTTTTCCCCTCTCGCTTCCTCAACACCTGCTCGGCATGCCGTTGAGTGGCTTTGGTACCCCGGACATCTGTGTTCTTTGCAGCTGGTGAACACTGAGGATGCTCCTGGGTTTTCACGAAGACAAGGAATTCTGGGGCATGAATTCTTAGGAGGAGGAGAGCTGGGTGCAGGAAATGAGCACGTAGGGCTTTTTTTTTTTTTTTTTTAAGATTTTATTTATTTATTTGACAGAGAGAGAGAGTGAGAGCAGGAACACAAGCAGGGGAAGTGGGAAAGGGAGAAGCAGGCCTCCGGCGGAGCAGGGAGCCCGATGCGGGGCTCGATTCCAGCACCCCAGGATCATGACCTGAGCCGAAGGCAGACGTCTAACCATCTGAGCCACCCAGGTGCCCCGAGCACGTAGGGCTTTTTGTAGATAACTGCCGCTGTCCCCGCAGAGGGACATGCTCCCACCAGGGCAGGGTTCCTCTCCTCAGCCCCTTGCACACACCACACTCGCCTGCATGGCAGGGGAACGCAGAGACCCCGTTCTTACATGTTTTCCTCGTTGCTGGGTTTGAGCATCGTTTCGTGTGTTCACTGGCCCCTGCAAGTCCTCGTACCAATTGCCCATTTCCCTGCTAAGCGTTTATTTTTTTGTTGTTGATTTGTTGGTGCTCTTTACATATAGAGGATGCTGGGCCCTTGTTTGGTCGACGTGCTGGCACCCATGCTCTCTCTTGCCCCTTGCAGTGGTTGGCTGGCGGCAATCGGGTTTTTCCAGACCAGGGTTGGAGCTGCTGTGGTCATGCTGCTTCCAGCCATCATGTTCTCCATGTCAGCTGCCATGATGGCCATCGCGATCATAAAGGTAAGGCCCCTGGGTCCTGGGACTGCCAGCATCTTCCCATGCATCCCGTCACCTGAGTCCCCGAGTTCTGGGGGCTCATCTCATCCCTGTTTTAGGAGCGAGAGACTTAATGTCCCAGAACGAGCTGACCTCTACTCAGGCAGGCTTGGGGAAGCAGCATGGTGTGGGCGGCTGATGACCACACCCGCCTTTGGGCACCACCCGCCACAGGCCCCAGCACGTGTGTGGCCCCGGGTGTGCTCCACGCTGCCCGATTTGGCCCCACTAGACACTTGCCGCCCCGTACAGTTAAATTCACATTAAGTAAAATTCAGTAAAACTGAAAACCCAGGGGCATCCGCTACACCCACGTCATCTCAAGTATTTGCTGGCTGCGTGGGGCTGGTGGGCCATCTCCACCATCACGGAAAGTTCTCGTGGGCAGTACGGCCCCGGGTGCTTGGAGATTGCAGCAGAACGCTCGTTCTGCAGAAGCTGGTGGGCAGCCGTGGGCTCTCCCGCGGGTGGACACCAGGCCTGCAGCCCTCAGGTGTTGGTCAGAGCCTGTGGATGTGCGTGGAGTCCCCACGGGAAAGCAGAGGGACGGGGCGTCACTCCAGCACTGGGCCCCAGCACGGGCTGTGTGGTGGGCTGTGATTGGATCTCTTTAGCCCTTTGCCACAAGATTCTAGCTTTGAAAGCCCGTTTTCCGGCTTAGTAGGCTTTCTCCCCCTGCACCCGGCTGTGTGGGAAGACAGGAGCATTGTTCCACGCCCCCCATATGTGCACCCCAAAGGCTTTCAGCTGTGTGGACAGTCGGGGGCGGGGGCGGGGGGACTGCAGAAACCACAAAGGAGACACACTGTGAATGAATCTAAACACGGTTCCGGGATCAAGCCCACACAGGAGCTGACTGTTTCCAATCGGGGACTTCTGTTCAGCAAACATTCTAAATTAGAAAGCAAATACTAACTGAAAATGCTTATAGGGCTAGAGAGGAAAGATTTGTGGACTCAAATAGAGTGTGTTTTTCCTAAACAGTGGGAGGACCCCTGTGTCCATCCCTGGGACCAGGCCCAGGCGTGGGGATGTGCCGTTAGGACCCCCAGGGCTCAGCAGATGGTTGACCCCATGGCCGTGGTTTATACAGAGAGGATAGGAAGCCAAATGAGCTCAGGGCAGAGGCGTGGGGGGCGGGGGCAGGGACACCAGGCGCGAGCTTCCAGAGTCCTCTCCCGGGGTGTCCCACAGGACGCGCTTAGCTCCCCCCAAAAGAGATGGGACCGCGTGTGTGAGGTGTGGTCTCCAGGGGGCTGGCAGAGACCCAGTGCCCGGTTCTGCGGGGGTCGGTCTCGCGGGCCCCTCTGCCCGGCTTGGGTCGGGACCCCAGACTCTGGGAGGGGAGCAGGCGCTCAGCCCGAACCTTGTGTCTGCACAGACGGTTCAGGGACCCGAGCCCCCCGGCAGCGAGGGTGGTGGGAGCCCGGAGTCGGTTCCAGACACCGCTGAGAGCCAGCCATGCGAGCCGCCCTCTGGGGAGGGAAGTCTCAGGCCCGCCGTGCGAGCTTTCTCTTGCATACCCCCTACTCCCACTGAGAGGGGTCGGAGAGACAGATATTTAATAGTCATGCAGGAGAAGAAAGATCCCTGTGAGAAACGGGGAAAGCATTCAGCTTCACTGGTCATCAAGAGCGTCCAGTTAAAATGCCATTTTTCACTTGCTGAGTTTTCCAGAACTTCTAGCATTTCTAGCACTGCCCCATGTTCCCCGAGGTGCAGTGGGGAGTCAGTCCTTCCTGGGGGCGTCTTCCTAGGAGACTGGGCCACGTATGGGATGCTAGTGTCCGGTGGGTGGCCCGAGAGCCCGGCCCCAGAGCTGGGGCGGAAAGCAGTGCTGGTGGCCACGCACGTCAGCAGCGGGGGGACCGTGGTCGTAGATCAGGGTGGGGCCCTCTGAGTCCGCCATGTCGGCTTTGGTGCATTTTCTAACGTGTCTGCCAAGATGTTTCTGTGACTTCTGTCATTCACCCAAGACGGCTTGCTTTAAACACAAGCAGGTCTCTTGTCGCCACACACAGGCTCAGTTTGGGTTCTCTCTCCTCTGCCTTCCCATCCTCTGCCCTGCAGGTGCACAGGATCTATCGGGGGGCTGGCGGAAGCTTCCAGAAGGCGCAGACCGAGTGGAACACGGGCGCGTGGCGGAACCCACCGTCCCGAGAGGCTCAGTACAACAACTTCTCGGGAAATACCCTGCCCGAGTACCCTACTGTGCCCAGCTACCCGGCAGCCGGCAGCCAGTGGCCGTAGAGGGGCTGGTTAGCCCCGCTGCCCGCCCCCCTCCCCTCCCCCGGCCAGGGCGGCGAAGCCTGCGAGCACTCGGGGACCCGCACTTGTGTTCGTCTTGTCTTTGGCAGTGAGGTCCTCGCAAGCGCCACCCAGAAACCGTCCAGCCTGTGCTGCCCAGCAGGACAGCTCCCATGCTGCATAGCATACCCCTCCTCTGGAGGTCTCGGGCCGCCCTCAGGCCTCCCCGGGGAGAAGGGGCAGCAGGCCGGCCACCTGCCTTCCAGAGCTGATGGCACGGAGAGGGACTCTGCCAGGCGTCACCCTCAGCCCTTCTCCTCCCCTCCTTCCTGTCCCCGTGGGCGACGGAGGGGCTTGGCTGGGTCCTCCGTGTTCTTGTCCTTTGTGTCCCTGTCCACCTGCAGCCAGAGGGCTCTTGTGGACGGCCCTGCGGGGTCGGCCAGAGGCCGATGAGCCGCCTGGGCACCATGATCTGAGCCCCTGTGCATCTGTCCGTCTGCCCGCTGGGCTCTGTGTGGGGCCATTGGCCTTCCTGCCCACAATGGCTCTCTCCGTGGGAGCGTCGAGGGGACCCCTGTCGAGATCTGAAGGCTGGGGCGGAACCCCTTTGTGGGGGACGGGGGCCGTGGGGATCTGAAGGCTGGGGTGGGACCCCTTTGGTATCTCCCCTCTGCAGACGCAGGGAAAGCCTCAGGAGCGGGCAGAGTGGGTGGGCCGGCCACTCGGAGCCCGCGGCCACGCAGCCCTCGCTCGAGCTGCAGGAAGCAGGAGACTGGGTTTCTTGAGAGTGGCCTTCTAGAAGTTAAGATGTGACAAACCTGTGCCTTAGTGAGCAATCTAAACGACACGTCACCTCCCTCCGGCTCTCGTAGCTCCTTCTGAGACGAAGGACTGGAATGTTCCGCGGGGATCTCGGCAGCACGCCTGTGAGCTGACCGGCCGGAAGAGCCCTCGTCGTTTCCTAGCCCATGCTGGCCAGGCGCCCCAGGCGCCCCGAATGCTGCCTCTCGGCTCCCGGCTGGCTGTCTCGGGGTAGGACAGGGACCCTCTGCGTCATACACTGCTGCGCGGGACACCGGTCTCTCCAGAAGCCCCGACCAGGCAGCCCTGTTCTTTGCTCACACCCACGCTTGCTTGCTTTGGCTGCTCATGCTGGGCGCCGTGTGGTGTCCAAAGGTGGCCGTGGTTCCTGAGGACGCGCCCGGGCCTGGGTCCTCTCAGGTCTCAAGCTGTGGGTCTCCCGGGTGTCCCTGAACACCCCCTAGCCAGCCTCTGCGACCGAGAGGCGTGCGCTGCACTGACCGTGGGGCCGAGTCCCCTGCTGCACACAGGACTGAGCAGGTGTGGCCCCAGGTAGGAGAACCGCACGCACATCCGCCTCTGTTACTTCGTAGTGGGTTTTGTTACAGGAGTATCCTGGAAATAAATACCATAGTCCTTCCTGCATCACGGGGCCTCTGCGGGGCTGTTGGGGCATGCGAGTCTGTGGCCCTGGCCCCACGCCGCCCCCACGCTGCCCCTGCCTGTGACCCTGCCCCGCACAGCATCGCCCTCGTGTACTGTGAGCCACCACAGTGCGTTTCCTTCATGCTTTTCCTTTCAGTTAGCTTTTTTTATGCTCCACTGTTTTAACTTGAAAAAGGGAAGTGTACAGAAAATGAGAAACCAGCATCACTTGCCCCAAACGAAAAAATGGTAGACATGCTGCAAGAGAAACAGGAGGGCCTCGCAGAAGCCCAGCTGCAGGGGCCTCCCCAGGGCTCACGGCCTGGACACCCCACGTGGACACGGGAGGGAGGGCGGGACGCTTTGCCACCACAGGAAGGAGACTAGATCCACAGAGAGAAACCAGACCAAACCCCAAGCAAACGGCATGGGTTGCATTGTGTTCCCCCCCCCCAGCCCCCCACAGATTCACATGTTGACATCCCAGCGCCCAGCAGGTCAGGACGAGAAATTACTTGGAAATGGGGCGGTCGCAAGGGTACTTAGTTAAGGTGAGTAGGGTGGGCCCTAAAGCGGTGACAGCTGTCCTTATAAAAAGGCAACATGTGGACCCAGGCAGGCAGGCAGAAACCCTATGAAGATGGGCCGATGCTTCTACAGGCCAAGGCACGCCGAGATGACCGGTGACCTCCCCCTGTGAGCTGGGGAGCCTGGGACAGGTTCTCCCTCAGCAGGAACCAGCCCTGCAACACTGTGCGCTCCTGAACTGTGAGGGTTAGGGTTAAGGCGGCCCCAGGAAGCACCCCCAGATGCTAGAGCAGCGAACCAGGAGGTGGGGTGGGGTGGGGTGTGCTGTGGGGATGCACCTGTCAATGTGTGGGATGCAGATTG
This sequence comes from Mirounga leonina, assembly GCF_011800145.1. NCBI lineage: Eukaryota > Metazoa > Chordata > Mammalia > Carnivora > Phocidae > Mirounga > Mirounga leonina. The sequence goes on along the minus strand of NW_023270855.1, from coordinate 57,700,554 downwards.
CAGGGGTGGACGGGGAGCGGGTGTCCCTGGGCTGGGCGGGGGGACCGGACTGGCGACAGGGCAGGAAGGGGGGAAACAGGGCCTGGGTGCGGGGATGTGTGTGCCCCGAGCTCCCAGGTGACCTGTAAAGACGCAGGATGGGGCTGGAGTTGAGAGACCAAGGCCCAAGTTGAGAAAGGGACCCTTTGTGTGGGCGGCCACATCAAAGAACTGCGGGCTCAGGGTTGAAGCTGCAGGGGTCTCTCCTCTCACCTTCTGGGGGGCGGAGCGGGATCCACAGCAGGATGCTGGCGGCATCACCTATGACCACGGACTGGGGGGCTCAGCGCTCCTGCGTCCTGGGGGCCAGATGTCTGAGCTGTCGGTGTTCACGGGGCGGCGTCCCCTCTGCAGACTCCAGGGAAGGGCCCTTCCTGCCTCTCCCAGCTGAATACTAATAGTCTTATTCGAATTTAAGACAAAATTTAACATTTATTAATGTCATCTAAAAATCTGTACATTATGCTTCAACATTAAAAAATAACTTTTTTTTTTTTTTTTAGAAAAATGGGTGAGTGGCATTCTTCATTTTTGCAGAGAGGGTGGCTGGGTTCTCTCTGTTGTGACCTGTTTGGGCCCAATGTAAAGATTGGGGGCAAAAGGTTTATCAGGGAGACAAGCGCGCAGGGGTCAGTAGGGAGGCGTCAATGAGCCGGTCACAGCCGCGAGCAGTCGAGGCTCAGTCCCTCTGGGACCCTTCGGGAGGCACAGACCTGTCTCAGGCTGTCCCTCCGTGTTTGGGGCTTGGAGGGCCTGGGCTCTGCCCTCAGGTGGAGCGCAGTGGGTGCTGGTCTGTGTGCGTGTATGGATGTGTGCATACCTCTGTGTGTTTTGTGACAAGTTGAATTGCGTACCCTTCTGTTCATATGTTGAAGTCCTAGCCCCCAGGACCCCAGGAGGTGACCTTCTTTGGAAACAGGGTCATCGAAGGAGTAATTTTTCAGGGTAAGGTGAGACCATAAGGCGTAGAGTGGTTCCAACCCAATATGACAATAAAAAGGGGACACGTGGACCCAGACAGGGAGAAGCCCCGTGAAGCTGGGGGAGCCTGGGACAGGTTCTCCCTCAGCAGGAACCAACCCCGCGACCCCTTGTCCTCGGACAGGTATGGGGGCCTGGAATCTCCACATATCTTTTCGGGGACCACAGTTCAACCTGTAACAATGGCCGATCTGGGTCCACATCTATGGGAGTTTCCTGGGACTGCCACATCCAAGTACCACAAACTGGGTGGCCTGAAACAATTCATCCTCCTAAATTCTGGAGCCCAGAAGCCTGAAATCAAGGTGTTGCGGGGCCACGCTCTCTCTGGAGGCTCCAGGGGAGGGTCCTTCCAGCTTCTCCCAGCTCCTGGGGCTCTAGAAGTCCCTCGGCCTGTGGCTGACCCCCTCCAGTGTCCACTCTCTCTTCGTTGTTTTCCTCCTTATTTAAAAAAAAAGATTTGGGGCACCTGGGTGGCTCAGTCGTTAAGCGTCTGCCTTCAGCTCAGGTCATGATCCCGGGGTCCTGGGATCGAGCCCCGCGTCAGGCTCCCTGCTCAGCCAGGAGCCTGCTTCTCCCTCTCCCACTCCCCCTGCTTGTGTTCCTTCTCTCGCTGTGTCTCTCTCTCTGTCAAAATAAAATCTTTTTTAAAAAAATCCATTTTAGAGAGTGAGTACGCGTGGGGGAGGGGCAGAGGGTGGGGCTGAGGGTGAGAATCTCCAGCCGACACCGTGCTGAGCGCAGAGCCTGACGAGGGGCTTGATCCCAGGACCCGAGATCATGACCTGAGCCCCATCTGAGTCAGGTGCTTCACCGACTGAGACACTCAGTCGCCCCGTGTATCTTCTTCTTATAACACCACCAGCCGTTAAGTTAGAGCCCACCTTAATCCAGCGTGACCTCGTCTGAATTCAACTCATCACCTCCACAGAGACCCTATTTTCAAATAAGGTCCCCCTTTTTTTTTTTTTAAAGATTTTTTATTTATTTATCTGAGAGAGAGAATGGGAGATAAGAGAGCATGAGGGGGAGGATCAGAGGGAGAAGCAGACTCCCTGCCGAGCAGGGAGCCCGATGCGGGACTCGATCCCGGGACTCCAGGATCATGACCTGAGCCGAAGGCAGCTGCTTAACCAACTGAGCCACCCAGGCGCCCCCAAATAAGGTCCCGTTTTGAGGTTCCAGGTGGATGTGCGTTTGGAGGAGGCACTGTTCGACTCTGTACCTCGCCCAGGCCTTGGACCCCTAGGAGTGGGGTCAGGGAGCTCCTCATCTGGGATCTTCGGTGACGTGTGACACATTGCCGTCCCCTGCTCAGGTTTGCGGGGCTTTCCCGGTCTTAGCACGGAGGGTCCCAGGAGGCCTGGGCGCGCCGGGCGCTTGTGCACCTGCAATGCTCTGAGCACCGCGGGAGGCAGACGCCTGCGAAGCCACACGACGGCAGAGGACCACCACCGTCTGGGACCCCTCCCGCTCAGCAGCCCCGGAGACGGAGCTGGATGGGCTTGCTCTGGGCCAATCAGAGGCGGCTGGGGGGTCACATGGTACAGCCCTGGCGGCTGGGGTCCGTTCTCCGCGGACGGGAGAGCCCCGGGTGGGGAGTTCCGCCCGGGAGCCCTGCGCTCTCTCCCGCAGACGGCTGGGCTTCTGCTCACGCGCTGCCCCTCGCTGCCGCTTGCGTGTCTCCTGGCCTCGGTTTCCCCTCCTGAGCTCACACCATCCCGCGAGAACGTTGACTTGCCCCAGCTCGGGATGCGCGTTCTCTTCCACCACAGCGGCTGGCGTGGGATGGGGGTGCTGGGCCACCCTCAGAACCGGTGGGGGGCTGCAGCATTGCAGGTGCGAAGCCAGGGGACCGTGGGCAAGTCACCCCTCCTTTGTAAACCTGTTAACACTTCTCGAAAATGGGCATGTGCCCGTCTGCCCCCCTGCCCCCACGGTGGGGGCCGGGGGGAGAGGCCTGGCTGCAGGCAGCACGAATCCAACCCAATTCCACAAAAGTGAACCGGGGCACCTGCTTGTGTCAGTGCGCTGGCCTGTTCCGGCCCCCCCGGGGTCTCTCCAGGGAGATGGGCCTGCCTCCAGGGGTAAGGGAACACAAGGGGTCGCTGCCTGCCCACCTCCTCCCTGAAATCCACAGCTGTTTGGGATTTATGGGGAGGCTGGGATTTTGTTTGGCTTTCCCAGGTGGGGGGATGGGCAACGGGGCAACCGGCTCAACCTCTTTACAAGGTTCTTTTTTTTTTTTTTAAAGATTTTATTTATTTATTTGACAGAGACATAGCGAGAGAGGGAACACAAGCAGGGGGAGTGGGAGAGGGAGAAGCAGGACTCCCGCGGAGCAGGAAGCCCGATGCGGGGCTCCATTCCATGACCCTGGGATCACGACCTGAGCGGAAGGCAGACGCTTAACGACTGAGCCACCCAGGCACTCCTCTTTACAAGGTTCTTACCGCACTGAGAACCCCAACGGGGCCCTTTCCCACACCAGCTTCCCCAAATGGTGTCCCCATGATCAAAGCTAGAAGGGGTCAGGCACCTGCGGGCCACATTCAAAGTGGGTTAAAAAAGGGGAAACACAAAAGGCTGTTTGCTTTTTCAAAGACTCCAAGTGATTTGAGAGAGAGAGATGTTCCGCTGACAATTCTTTATTCATGAGTTCATGAATTCCCATGATATACCTGAGGGGGCTATGGAGAGTCCCACCTTACAGACGAGGATGCGGAGGACCAGAGAGGGCCAGCAACCCACGCGTAGTCACACAGCCTTTTCCTGGCAACACCCCAGCCTTGACCTCACTTTCCATGTCCTTTCGGCTGCCTGGGACGCTGCTTTTTACAGGGGTAAGGCTGCAGCTCCGACTGAAAGCTCAAATACCTCTAGAGGAGAGGCAACTGTGCCTCCTGACCCCCTGGGAGTGGAGCACCAGAGAGCAGATTTCCCGAAGGAGTGAGAGAGGAGGACAGATGGGGCCAGGAGTTCTGACGAAATAAAACCCCGATTCTCCAGAATCCGGGAGGACGGTGAAGTTCGCTGGTGCATTCTTTCATTCATTCAATCATTTGCCACACACAGACTGAGGGCCTACTGGGTGCACAGACGCAGCAGTGAGCTAAAGCAGATGTGGTCCCTGGCCTGGTGTTGCTGGGGGACAGGGTGGATTTCCCCCCCTATTTCCGTTCCTTCCTCCCCCCTTCCTCCCTCCCTCTTTCCTAGTAATCCACTGAGCAACTGTCAAGAGCTTGCATTTTGGAGGAGGCTGATTTTAGGCAAACAGTTCTCCGTGGGGAGGCTCAGGCCGGAGAGGGTCAGGATGCGGTGAGAAAGGGGATGCAGCACGGGGATGTGGCCCGGGCTTCCTGGAGGTGGTGACGTTGCGCGTGGGACTGGAGAAGGACAGGACACAGGGGTGCAAGAACATTGGCTCCGAGAGTCCCAAACAGACCAGGTTCAGCCACTGGCTGCTGGCAAAATCCAAAGGCAGAGAAACGAGCGGTGGTAAAACATTTATTTCAGGGAGGCCGACACTGGGGAGACCGCCGACTCACGTCTCCAGACTGTCTCCCAAACGGGGAAAATACTGCCAGGTTTCTAAAAGGAGACCGCGGGAGGCAGGCCCGTGGGTCGTGCGGTGGGCAGTCACGTCCAGCCCATCAGGGTCCTGCTGGCTCAGGGCAGTCCTTACTGCTCCTGCGGGGGCAGCTCTGGATCCCATCGGGGGACGCTTCGCCTGCAGGGCTTCTGTCCGAGTTGAGAGAGAAGCCGCAAGAACTTAACGAGAAAGTACAGACTGAGGTGGTTAGTGGCGGTGGCTGGCGTCCTCGGTCCCCGAGGCCAGCCTCTCCAAGGGCCTGGCCTGGCCGCCCACCACACCCTGCCGCCGGCCCTTCCAGCTTGAGCCTCCGTCCCACCCCTTCCCGAACCTCCCGTCTGCCCGCCACCAGCGGGACCACAGCCCGAGCATCTGATCCCATCTGCGTCCTCGTGCCGGGCTGAGCTCGGGTCGCTCTGCCCCACGCGGCCCCACTGGACCTCCCGAGACCGCCTGAGCGCCCGCAGGCCTGGGGGCTCCCCGGGAGGCCCGATCGGCGTTCCACCCCGCAGGGGCGCCTGCCTCGGTGGGCCTGCCCCGCGCGCCGCCCACCGCCCCGGCCCGCCGCCGCGGGCTCCCGCCGGCCGAGCGAGCCCCGCCCCGACGCCAGGACCCCGAGGCCCCGCCCCGCGCCTCCGCCCGGCCGTGGCGTCAGGTGGCGAGACCGTGACGTCACAGAAGCGCGGCGGGGCGGCCGGCCACGCGTCGCCATGGCAACGGCGGGCGGGCCCGCCGCAAGGCGGGAGCCCCGCCCCCCGGGAGGGCGGACGCGGCCCGGCTCCTTCCTCGCACGCGCGCGCGCGCCCCACCGCACCCCCCTCCGCTGGCCGCGCGCCTCCGGGAGCCCCGG
>NW_023270855.1:57675516-57694692 GCF_011800145.1 Mirounga leonina | reverse complement strand
AGGGAGCCCGGGACGCTGCCCGGCCGGCCGCGGGCCACGGCCACGGCGGAGGCCCCGAGGTAAGGACGCGCGCGCCCTCGCCGCTGCCACGGCCCCGCGGCCCCGCGGCCCCCCAGCCCCGCGGCCGCGTCCCGCCCGCCGGGCCCGCACCTGCGGACCCCTGTCCGCCCGCCTCTGACCCCCCGGGCCACCGACTCCCACCTTCCGACGCCGCCTCCTCGCTCCGGTCCTCTGCACGCTGTCCCCCTTCCCCCAAACTCGGGCCTGGCCGCCTCGCGCTCCCGCTGGCGCCCCCACCGCAGACCTCACGGGCCTCGCTGATGCCTCGCTCCGGGCCCAGCGGCCTCCCCGGCCCCTCGCTGCAGACTCTGCGGTCCTCCAGGGGCCCCGACTTGACCCCCGCTGTCCCCTTCCCTGCTCCCCAGGGCTGGGGCCCGTTGCCCACTCCCCTGTCCCCCCACGTCCACCCTTCCACCCTGGGCTCCTGCCCCCGCCCACCCGTTCCTGGCTTTGTGGTCTGGAGGGCCCTGCGGGGAGAGCAGGGACGGCGGGGAAGGGGCACGCGGCCGGAGGGGTCTCGTCCGCGGTGACCTGTTGCAGGGCACTGCTTAGGAACCGCCGCCTCGGTGTGGCTGTGCCCTCCCCTTTCCGCCCGCGCCACCGGTTTTGTTTTCCGGAAACACTTTGGATCAGGGAGGGGGTGCGATGTCTGTGCGCCTGGGGGCGGTGGACGCACTGATCTCCTCCCTGCCCCCTCCTGCCCCAACTTTCTCAGGGAAGCTTTCTTGGTGGGGGCTGCGGGCAGTCGTCCGAGGTAGGCTTGGGAGCTCTTGGCCTCTGGACGGTATTGTTTGTGGGCAGTGGCCGCGCTGGGCTCCAGCGCGTTGTCCCCAGTCCCTCTGGCCAGTGTCTGACTCGGGGTGCCCACACATCGTCCCTGCGCTGGGGCTCGGTCCAGTGCGTCTCCGGCTCCGTGGATCCTCGGTCCTCGCCTGGAGGACGTGGCCGGCCTCAGTTGGCGTTGCCCAGCCCCACAGGCTCCTGCAGCTCGTGGGAGTGAGAGATGAGTGGGAGCACAAAGCCTCCCGTATGGGGGGTACTGTCCGCAGGGACTTTATCTGGTCACTGAAGGAGGTGGCTCTTGACAAGAACAGATTGGGAGCCAGGCCCACAGGTCTGAAAGGGGGAGGCTTGCGGTTTTGCTGGTAGTTTTTGTTTTTCGCTTGTGTCTTCACCAGATTGTGCCCCAGGAAAGGGACTGCTGGGCCCTGCGGGCAGATGGGCAGGCTGGTGGGTGGGGACTGGCTGCGCACACCCCAGGTGTTCTGTTCCCCCTCCGGGGGGTGTCTGAGAGCAGGAAGGGGGAGGGCCTGAGTGCTGCGAGGGGCAGGGGTCCTGGGCCAGCGGGGTGCCGCGCTGCGGGTGTGACCTGTGTGGTGGGGGTGGGGAGGGAGGTCTGAGAGGAGCCGCTGGACACACCTGCCCCGCCTGGGGTGGACAGAACCCCAGGAGCCTTGCAGGGGCCATTGCTGTCTGAAGCTGGCGCTTGGACCGTCTTGTGTAAAGGGGCTTCGCGTCTCATTTTGGTTACTTCTCATTTTCTCCAGCGGATCGGGGATGAGTGTCTCGTTACCTGGCTCTGGGCGTGTCCTCGCTCTGTGTTGACGGAGCCCCTGTGAAGACAGACTCTTTGAACTGCTGGTTCTGGTTCCAGCTGATTTTTCTCCTTCTCCTCTTAATTACATAGTAATTATCCTTGGGTTGCAAGAGGAAGTAGGTGAGGGTTGTTTTTTTGTTTTTTTTTCTAAAGTTAAAGCCTTCCTGTCTGCTCATCCCAGCTCTGGGGAAGCCAGTATGCCCCCCAGGAGGCATTAGACACCTATGGGGTCACTTGTGTCCGTGGGGATTTCCTGGGACAGGCCTGGGGGCCCCCCTGGCCTGGTTCCCTCAAGGCTGTACTTAAGGACGGTGGCATTTCCCCTGGGATGTCCCGTAACTCCTTGTCCCATAGTTGACTTTGTTGCGTTCCCCCTTCCTCCCAGCCCCCACGCCACCTCATGAACAGTGGGGTCCCTCATCCTGGTTGTGGTGGGGTTGGATCTCTGTCTTGGCAGGTTCTTTCCAGGTGGGCCCTGAAAACCCAGGGGTGAGCAGTTGGGGCCCTGTGTCCTCCTAGGAGGAGCTCGAAGCCCGTCAAGGCCATAGATCAGGTGGTGGGCAGAGGGCTGGGGAAGGAGCAGGAGAGGTGGGGCTGTGGGGCACTGGGTGCTGGGGGCCACCAGCCTTCCGGCCTCTGGTGGCACTGGGCAGGTCAGCATGGCTCTGTTGGCCAGCTTCGATGGGGAGACAGGCGCTCGTGAAGGCGCATGGGCATGCTGGTTGGGGTTGTGGTCCACGTCAGTGCCTTGCTGGCTCAAGCTAGGCCGCAGGGTGCTCCGGCGACTCGTCGGGAGTGTTCCCACAGGTCGAGTCTTTCCATGTGGTAGTCAGTGGGCCTTCAGGGAAAGGGACAGCCAAGCCAAGGCCTGGTGGGTCTGGAAGGCCCCTACCTTGCATGGCTTCCGGTCTGCCCCCTTCCCTTTTGGGGGGCCATGCTGGGCGGCCTCCCAAGTCCCTGTTGTGCGGGTGAGGAAGCAGAGTCCGGAGTAACCTGCTGAGTATGGAGGCCTGGGCCCTGACGAGGCCAGCATGCACGCCTTTGCCCCTTGGTGTGCATGGTGCCAGGCAGGACCGGTCCAAGCAGGTGTGGGTGTGGTGGGAGTTCCTGGGGCTCCTGCTGGTTGGGGGCTTTCATCTCTCCTCCCCATCCCCTGGGTGTTGGCCTGCCCTGTTGCCCCGGTGTCCACAGATGCTTTTGGCCTACGCCATGCTCACACAGGGCCCTTGTGGTGTGGGGGTCCTGCACAGGGTCGGGGGCACTCTGGCAGGTGGTAAATCCTTGCCCCAAAACCCCCACCCAGTCTTCCTGCTCAGAACAGGCCTGGTCTGGCCCCTCTCCAGGCCCTGTCTGGGGTCCCCTCCCCTGAAGGCCTCCTGCATGCTCTGCTCACCCTCAGAGGGCAGCTGGAGGCCCATTTTTGGGAGCCTTCCCCCTTGCGATGGGTCCTTTTTCTTCTGGGAGCTCAGCAATATCTACGGTTAAATGTCAGGTTACAGAACAGTTTTATTCTGTAAGTTGCTTTTGGCGTGTGTCAGAAGTCAAATTAACTAATACACCAGACCTGGGATGCAAAGGTGGCTCTTAGGTTGGATCTCCTGAGGTTCCAATCAGCAGTGCCCCCCACCCCCACCCTGAAGCTCCAGTCCAGCAGAGCGTTCTTGGCGGGTGGGCAAGGTGCCTGCATTTTCCACGCCAGTCAGAGCTTCCTGCCAGAATCCGCGTAGCTCCTGGGTGGGTCCTGGGCCATCCAGGGTCACAGCAGGATCCAAGGCGGCCCTGGGGTGGGCAGTCACTGTTTAAGACATAGAAATGGGCATAATACGTCGTTACCTGGTTTCATGTAGGTCTGTGACATCTTAGAGTCTTAAGAAAATTGTGTTTAAAGGTAAGCTTCTATTATCTGGAAATCTGTACCCTCTGAGGTGGCACCTCATCTGGTTTTAGGTCTGGAGACTGAGTCCCCTGTCTTAGCGAGCGGGTGACTGTCCTCGCTGTGGCCGGGGGTTGAGGGCGGTGTCACTTTCCAGTGCAGCGCTCCCCGTGGCTGTGCCTGTCATCGCGGCCTCTGCTTGCTGTGCTCCCGGGGCCCGGCCGGTGGGTGCTGAGTGAGCAGGGTGGCCGCCCCAAGGAGCGAGCCTTGGCTGGCCAGACAGGGAGTGGGCCCGGCAGAGCCCTTCTGCAGGCCTGTGGCCGTGGGAGCTCCAGACAGCACCCCTCGGTGGGGCGGTGCTTCTAGAGGCTTCCCCCCAGAGGGCCTGGGGGACATTTCAGTCTCCCCAGGTTCACCTGTGTGCCTCAGGGATTAGAAATCCCAGAGGGTCGCCTGGGTGGCTCAGTCATTAAGCGTCTGCCTTCGGCTCAGGTCGTGATCCCAGGGGTGGAGCCCCGCATTGGGCTCCCTGCTCGGCGGAGAGCCTGCTTGTGGAAAGCCTGCTTCTCCCTCTCCCCCTGCTTGTGTTCCCTCTCTCGCTGTGTCTCTCAGTCAAATAGATAAATAAAATGTAAAAAAAAAAAAAAAAAAAATCCTAGACAGAGATGTCCAGAAAGGCTGGGGGCTTCCGGGAGAGACGGGTGTGGTTCGTTGGGACACAGACACCTGAGGCCTCTCTCACTGCTTCTAGAAATGGTCGTGGGTGTAATTCCGGGTCTGTGACAGGATACCGATGTCTTTACCACGCCATGCAGGAGGCTGTGCTGGGTCTCACAGATCACCCCCAGTCAACCCCCCTAGCGGCTCCGCATGCGGGAGTAGGGCCGGGAGAGCTGATGGTCCCGGGCGGCAGGCCCCAGGGCCCTCTGCCCCACCAGCACCTTCCCTCCTGCCTCTGCTCTGACGTCAGCGGGGAGGGTGGTGCGAGGTCTCAGCACCCGCTCACTGCTGACCCCCAGTCTGCTGGCCCCCACTCGGGGGCTGCCTCCTTTTTCTGTAAGCTGCACTGATGGGCCTGTTGGAAATTTATGCTGAGGACACTTTCTATCCCTGCTCCCTTTCTTCCGGCACTGATGACATTGGGTGAATCACTCTCTGGGGGGCGTCCTGGGTGCTGTGGGGGCTGAACAGCTTCCCTGGCCCCACCCACTTGGTGCCAAGGGCTCTCCAGTCGTGATGGCCGCAGATGTCCCCAGGTGTCGCCCACTGTTCCTGGGGGCAGGATGGCCCCGGTGAGAGCCCCGCCCTGGAGATCTGCTTCCAACCTGCAGCTGCTGCAGGGAGCTGGAGCTGAGAGGGGCCTGCCCGAGCGTGTGGGTGCAGCCACAGCTCACGGGTCCCGGGGCCTGCGCTGTACAGCCCTCCTGGAGCTGGACGTCTGAGGAAGCAAGTGGGGAGAGGGCTCTGGGGGCTGGTCCTCCCAGCAGCCGTCAGGGAGGCGGCCTGGAGCTGTGGACCGTGCTGCATGGTGGCCAGGGTCCCCGCACGCACGGGGCAGAGGACAGCCGGGCCCGCCTGCCGCTCGCTCTGCTGTGTCGTGCTCCCTCCTGGTTCTTCCCTGGCCTGCAGGCTGCAGGGGGAAGAGTTTCACCTGCTGCCCTGGGGGGTGGGGGTGGGGGTGGGGTGGGGTCTGACTTCTGCAGGTGGAGCTCCTCTACAGCCAGGTGGGAGGTCGGGGCAGCTTGGGAGATCACCTGCCCTGGTTTTGGGGGAGCAGAGGCCCACGGCAGACACTCCACTGTCCTTGCAGACGTGGGGGCCCAGCTCAGTGGGTCCCAGTGCACCTGGCGGCCCTCGCCCAGGCTCTGCCAGGTGCTGCTCACCCCCGGGCCTCGGCTTCTGGGGGGTGACAAGGGTTTCTGAGGCACAGGAGCTCCAGCCCCCGGTGGAAACGGGACTCGGACCACGTGGCACGTGGGTGGCTGACAGCCCACCGTCAGCCTTGGCAAAAAAGCAACAGGTGAGATTCATTAACTCTGTACCTGGGATCATTGAAACACGTAATTGGTGTAAGAGGTGGTGGTTGAGACGTTCGTTCTTTCACGTTTGGGTGTGCATTTGACACTCATGGCTCATCGCTATTTGGAAGCTAGATTTTCATTGGAAGTGCTTGATTTTAAGAAGTAACACAGAATTGGGCGCCTGGGTGGCTCAGCCGTTAAGCGTCTGCCTTCAGCTCAGGTCATGGTCCCAGGGTCCTGGGATCGAGCCCCGCATCGGGCTCCCTGCTCCGTGGGAAGCCTGCTTCTCCCTCTCCCACTCCTCCTGCTTCTGTTTCCTCTCTCGCTGTGTTTCTCTGTCAGATAAATAAAATCTTAAAAAAAACACAGAATTGAGTAGACAACGCTAGTGACCCTGTCAGCAGTGAGTCTTCCTGGGAGGTTTGTCAGTTCTGCTGTGCCCGAGGACCTTAGTGTCAGACAGACAGCCTGTTGCTTGCTGAGGGGGACGTCCTCATCTGATTCGTTGCTTGTTTGAGGCTCATTGTTAACTGAGTACGTTGCCCTTCTCTCTGCTGTATCTGGCTGCTGGTGCCAGGGCTGTTTGGGGTTGGGGTGGGTGGCTGGCGGGCCTGCAGAGTTTGGAGTAGAACCTTCAGGATTGAGTGAGGGCTCCCAGGCCCCACTCCAGCGCCCTGCATCAGCACCTCGGGGTGCACTGGGACTCTGGATCTTCAGCAGCGCTGCATATGAATTCTGACGGAGCCTTCTGGGCACCGGGGGCTGTTCCATCCCGGGGCTGACCTTGGGGACCAAAGTTGGGGGCTGCACTGCCACGTGTGTGGCCAGAGGCAAGGGCTGGGTAGCTCCGGGGTTTCTCCAGGTCTTTAACTGGTCCCTACTGCCACCTGGGCCTCGGGGGGGCTGGCAGCCTCCTGAGGGCCTCAGGAGTCGGCTCCTGTGAGCCTCCCGGTGTGTGAGCCCTGTGTGCGCCCTGACTGGGTTTGGTGAGCGCCTGGGGTGCTATATGAGCTCAGGGTCCCCAGGCCCTGCGGGCTGGGCCCGTCCTGGGTGGCTGCAGTGGGGGACACCCTTGCCCAGGGCCACTGAGGGGTTGAGGCCCGCAGGTTGGGGCCGCTGAGCTCTCACACAGCAGATCAGCCCTCACGCCTCTCCCACCCGGCCTGTCGGTGTCTGCATCTTTCACTTCCTGTGGGCACGCCCCACTTGACTCCTCGGAAGTACTTACAGGCAGCGTCTCACAGAAGCCAGGTCCGGGGGCAGGATGTGTGGCTTTGACGGTGGGCCGGCGTGCAGGTCTGACTTCGATCTGCACTCGTCTCTCCGAACCCCACTCACTCTGCCTTTTTATGTATTTATTTTTAGTTTTTTTTTTAAAAGATTTATTTTAGAGAGAGCAGGTGTATGCACACAAGTGGGAGGGACAGACAGAGGGAGAGAACCACAAGCAGACTCTGCGCTGAGTGCAGAGCCCTACGTGGGGCTTGATCTCATGACTGAGATCACGACCTGACCTGAAACCAAGAGTCGGATGCTTCACTGACTGAGCCACCCAGGCACCCCTCACTGTGCCTTTTTATTTTTTATTTTTAAGATTTTATTTTTATTTGTTTATTTCAGAGAGTGTGTGTGCACGGGAACGAGTGGCGTGCTCATGGAGGGACAAAGGGAGAAGCAGGCTTTCCACAAGCAGAGGGAGTGGGAGAGGGAGAAGCAGACACCCCGCTGATCAGGGAGCCCGATGTGGGGCTCAATCCCAGGACCCTGAGATCATGACCTGAGCCGAAGGCAGACGCTTAACGACTGAGCTACCCAGGCACCCCACTGTGCCTTTTTATTTTTTATTATTTTCTAAAGACTTCATTTATTCATTTGACAAAGAGAGACCAGCGAGAGAGGGAACACAAGCAGGGGGAGGGGGAGAGGGAGAAGCAGGCTCCCCGCTGAGCAGGGAGCCCGATGTGGGGCTCGATCCCAGGACCCCGGGACCCTGACCCAAGCCGAAGGCAAACGCTTAACAACTGAGCCACTCAGGCGTCCCGGTTTGGGTTTTTTTTAAATACCCTTGATTTTGGGGCAGTTCTGTGTGCCGAGTTACCGCGTGGCGCAGAGGTCCCCCGGGCCCCATGCCCAGGCCCTCTGTCCCCCCGTCACATCAGCGTGGTGCTTTTGTCAGTGCTGACGAGCAGACACTGCCACCTCGTTGCTCACCAGAGACCCTCGCTCTGTCCCGGGACCCCATCCCGACACCACGGGATTTCGGCTGTCGCTCTGCTTCAGCCCCTCCAGGCTGGTCCCCTGGGTCCCCTGTTCTTGTGTGGATGCCCTGGGCGGTCGGAGGAGGGCTGGCCGGGGGTCCCGCAGGACGTCCCCAGGCTGCGTTCGTCCCATCAGGGCCCCCGCTGCCCACGCGGCTCCTCCCTGCGGACGCTGGCCCTGTGTCCTGGCCGGGCGTGCTGGCCAGGGCTGCACACTGTTCTGGAGCCCAGAAGCCCGGGATCAGGGTGTGGTGGGGCCGCACTCCCCCTGCAGGCTCCAGGAAGCGTCCTTTCTGCCCTTCGGATTCTGGTGTTGCCGACCATCCTGGCTGTCCCTTGGCTGTGGCAGCATCTGTGACCTGCCCTTCCTGGACATCTTTGTCCTCTCCTCACGAGGACACTTGTCTGAGGAGAAGGCCTACCCTAATTTGCAAATAGGCTCCCTTCTGGGGCTTAGGACGTGCCCTTTAGGGGACTCAACCGCCCGCACCAGGGACTGCTGCAGTGCGTCATCATCGTGGTCACACTGGGCCAGCCAGCCTGCCAGGATGAGGGGTCCCCGGGGACCCTCACATGGGGATGGGACCCCCTGCCCCCTTGACAGGTAGTTAGCTCTGTGGAAGGGTGTGGGTGAGGGCTTTTCTGGGTGGCTGTGGGGGGTCGGAGGAGAGGCCAGCGCTGGACCGTGCTGCCCAGGCGTCCGCGGAGCCCCCGGCACCCACCTCATTTGCCCAAGCCCATTTCCGCACATTCGTCTTCCGGGCTGGCTGGCTGGTCCCATGTGGGTCACACACAGGGCGTGGGGGGGGGTCCAGGGTCTCATGCGAGCCGTCCGGCAGAGGGTCCGCACTCGGACCCCCCACCGTCAGGGAAGGCCCCCTAGGCGTCCCCCATCACCCGTCTCCCGGGGCAGGACGTGAGGGCTCCCTGCTCGTCTGCCCAGACCCCTCCTATTTCCCTTCAACTCTTTATCACAGCGATTTTCAAACGCACCCAGATGGAGCACAAAGCCCCATGGCCACCAGCAGCTGACCCGGATCTCTGGCCTGCCCGGCTTCTCCGAGGCAGCGTTTTAAAGCAGATCTCAGGTGTCTTCTGCTGCCTGTTCATAGACAGGAGGTGCCCGCCCGGGACGCTGGTGCCCAGGTCTGGGTGTCGCCCTCTTAGGATTCTCCACTTGCTGCCCGTCGCGTGGCCTCCGCTGTGGGGCTTGTCATCGGGACCTTGCCTCGCTCATAATCTGGTTTGCTGTGAGAAAACGCGGGTCTGTCCAGAGGTTGCAAAAGGCAAGTGCTCTGAATTCCTGTGCTCCCAGGGCCTGCTGACCTGGGCCGTGTCTGCACAGCTCTGTCAGCGTCTGCCGGGCCCGAACCGCTCAAGAGCAGGCTCTGGCGCCCTGTCTGGGGGCCCGTCAGCTGTGCCCGCCTCCCTCTCCGAGCCACGGTGCCTCCGGTCCGCCTTCCCTCGCCTGCCGTGTCCTCGCAGCGCGGCCCGGCCAGGACTTGGGCGGGAGCCCCGCGCTGTCTCCCTGTGCCTCCTGGGCTGCCGAGCTTACGCTCACCCCGGACCAGGACCTCTCCCTCCTGCTCACTGAGAAGTGGCCCCTGTTTGTGGCGCCCACCAGTGATGTTTCTCCCCGGTTTCATCCCCACTGGTTACCTGGCAGCCCCCACGGGGTGGGCGTGTGCTCTCTCCTCTCCCCGGCTTATTTGGGGTTGGAGTCCTTCATCTGTAACTGCCTGATTAACACCTGTTTTGCTTAACACACGTCAACACTGGCCTCATCACGGGGCGCCAGTTGGGCAGGCTCCCGTGCCTGCCGTTTGGGGGCCACTTCCTTCTCTGTCATAACACGACTTTGCAGGTGACTTCGGGCTTCTTGGCTGTGACTGCAAGCTTGGCCGTGTCTCCGGGGTCCAGGTCACTCGTGGGGAGTGCTGTGTCGATGCCAGGATGTGGCACAGGGGGTCCTTGTGACCCTGGGCCCAGGTGAATCCTGGGGAGGAGGCCTCGCCTGCAGGTCATCAAGCCCCCGTGAGACAGAGGTGTGTCCGGCTCGGGAGGGATGTGCGTGTCCAGAGACGCCCTGGGGTGCACAGCCTGGATCCCACGTGAGGTGGGTACTTGTGAGTCGGCACCCAGGACTGGGTCCACCGTGTGCCCTGGGGCCGGGCAGCCTCGGAGGGCCCCCCTCCCTGAAGGGGGGCTGCCTGTCCACATCTGCTCCCCGACTTGCCCCGGCTCTGGGCTGGGGCTGTGCTGGTGATGTCAGCCAGGGACTGTGACATCACTGAGTGGAGACGGTCAGAGAAGGGGGTTCTTGGGGCCTCCACAGGGGAGCTGGCCCCTGGCCCTGACAAGATGGAGGACCCCCAAAAAACCATGGCAGGTAACTCATCTGAGGTGGGTGCTCACAGAGGAGCATAGCCCCGACCCGGAGCGGTCCCTACAAGACCTGTTCAGTGTGGACCCGGGGGCTGCCTGGGTACTGGTCCGTGGTCCTCGTGGTGGGGGCAGGGGCAGGCCGGGGCTCCCCGTGCCGGGTCAGGGGCCACGGGGACCTGAGCGGAGCCCTTGGCCCTGGGGGCCTGCTCTGTGTCAGGAACTGGGGGCCATGTTGCTTGGGTGGAGACTGGGTTTATTTTAGGCCTGAGTGAGGGACGGGAGGCCCCTTCCCCCAGGATAATTATTTTTAGCTGTGGCGCCTGGGCCTAAGCCTGGGCTAACAGCAGACACTTCCGCTGCCCTCAGATCTTGGGTTACCCGGCTTCACCCAGGTGCGCCAGGCTGCGCACCTGCCCACTCCTGGATCCTGGATCCTGGATCCTGGAGGAGCGTTATTAGGCTTTGACCCTGGCCCTGTCCTTGCTTCCTTCCCACAGGCCGGAATGTGACTCACTCTTGCTGGTCCCCTGGCTCCCACCTGGCTTTCAGAATGTCCCAAGACAGACCCAGAAGGCGCCTGTGTGGCCCGTGCTGGGTGGGGTGGCTTCCCAGGGCATCCTGAGCTTGGCCACCTTCCAGAACATTTGCAGGTCCCTGCTGCCTGCTGGGTTGGGGGTTGGCAGCTCTTTTCGTGGGGGTGAATAGCCAGTGGGCTTTCCTGGGAAGGGGTCAGCGTGAAGGGCTTCCCGCCTGCTGCCACGGTGCCCTACAGGCGGTGGCCCATGTGGGGACCTGCCCTGTCGTAAGGGGACCGCCGGGGGCTGGTGTCGACCAGCCGGGGGCCGGCGTGGGGCTTGGGTGAGCTGCAGGAATGGGTCACTGGTGTTGTGTCGAGGGACCTGTGGGCCCAGGGGCCTGAGGGGGGGCAGTGTGTGCACGAGCATCCTTCCAGTGATGTGCCCAGGTGCCTTGTCTCTGCGGCCCCCTGGAGCCGTTGGAGGCCCCTTCTGGACGGGGAGGCCACCAGGGGCTGCTGGGGAGGCTCTCGCAGAGGGAGCCTGTTCGGAGTGGGACAGCCGATGGAGTCCTCCCCTGTAAGCGCTGGCAGAGGGTTTGGAGAGGGAGCGAAGGGTGTATGGAGAGTGTCCGCAGGCCCCGGGCATGCTGCCACCATGGTTAGGATTCTCGAAGGCAGCAGCAACAAGGTGTCCAGGGAGGAGAGTGCTGTCAGACCCCGGACCCCGCCATCACAGGGAGCTACCTGGGGGGAGAATATGGGTCTCTCAGAGGGGACCCTAAGAACCACCCCCAGACACGGCAGTCTCCCTGGCTTTCTGGTCCTCGAGGGTAGCTCTGCAGGCCCAGGAGGGGTTTGCACCCCGGGTCACGAGGCCAGGTGGAGATGCCCATCCGGGGTGGGGGCTGCTAGGGACGGCCCTGTGCTGATGGCCGAGGAGGGGCCTCCCAGGAGGGATGGGGGCTGAGGTCCTGAGGCGTGAGGACCCCAGAGGGGCTCCTCCCGTAGGCCTGGGGGCAGAGCAGTACCGGTGGTTCAGCAGGGAGTGGAGCCCTCTCCCTTGTGTCCTGGTGTTCTGTACCCTGGCCTCCCCAGCTCCGCTCCCGGCTTTGTCTTCCTGGGGACTGGACCCAGCGTGCTCTCTGGTGCAGAGCAGAGCCACTCTTGTCCCTTGGGAAGTGCCCTGGGTTCGAGGAGCTCTGTGCCACACCCTGGGACAAAGACCAGATCTCTGCCTTTACAGGTCGTCCTGGCCTGGTCTGCGTGGAGACGTCCCAGCCCTCCCCGCTGGGGGCGCGTCCTCTGAGCCGAAGGCTCTGAGCATGTCCTGTCGCTGGCTTCCGCCGCACTGCCTTTGGTGGGGGGCCCCTTCGCCCCTTGAGTTCACCCTCCGTCAGGATAGTGGAGGTCACGAGATGCGAGAATATTCTGTCCCACACAGAGTGTCTGCTCGTGATCTTTGAAATTCCTGTGGATTTCACATCTGAAGGACTCTGGGCCTTTGTGTTTCGAGTGTCCATGCGTGTGTGCATGGGTGTGCCGAAGCTCGTGTTCTTGATTACTTTCCGACTGGAAAGAATCTAAGTGTCTGTTAACGGGACCGTAGGTAGGTTCCGGTGCCCCCTTGGTGTGGAATCCAGGAGACCTTCAGAGGAGCAGGGAGCATGCGACGGGTGTGCAAAGGGCATGTGGGTTGCTGTGTGTGCCGAGTCTGCCCGGTCGCTAAGAGGCTGTGTGTGTCTTTAGTGTTATGCCCTTAAGTTTTTACCAAGTAAGGAACCAGGTGTTTTTTGCAAAAATCCTGCCCTGGCTGACGACCACCTCGGAGCGCCGGCGTCCTGCTCATTTCTGCTCCATCCGGCCCTCTGGGCGGGTCCAGACCAGGCTGTGCGTCCGGGCGCCTGCCCTGCGCGTGGGCTCCGTTCCTGGTACGGGAACGTTCCTGCAGGCAGTGGGGGCTCTTCCAAAGGCAGCTGCCCGCTGTCCCCTCCTCCGTTCCTTTCTCATGACTCCTGCTTCAGCCACCGTCACTCTCGAGGAAATGAGTCTGGCTTCCTTTGTCTCGGTCGGGGGAGGAGACTTGTGTCTAGAAAGAAAGCAGGCGTTCGGGGAAATGCAGACCAGAAGCACCGTCGCGGGGACGGCAGCACGGGCTGGAGCCCAGGGAGCGCTTGCACCCTCGTACGCGGTGTGTGGGCTTCCAGAAAACAGTGTGGCCACTCGGAGAGCAGCCCAGCAGCTCCTCAGACGGCTGCGGTAGAATTTCCATCCAAGCCAGCACGTGCACGGCCAGCTGCGCACCCGGAGGAACGGAAGCACACGTCCACCGACGCTCGCTTCTCAGTGCCCAAAGATGGACACGCACGGTCCCCCACGCACAGCACGTCCCTCGGCCCACACGCGCGGCCCCGGGGACGGACCCTGAGCCCACGACGCTCAGGGAGGGACCCGGACACGGAAGGCCACACAGGGTGCGAGTCCACGTGGGTGACATGTCCAGAGCAGGCTCATCCACGGACGGGAAGGGCGCTCCTGGGGCCGGGGCTGGGGAGTGACAGCTGAGGGGGACGGGGACGCTCAGGGAGGGACCCGGACACGGAAGGCCACGCGGGGTGTGAGTCACGTGGGTGACACGCACAGAACGGGCTCATCCGCGGACGGGAAGGGGGGGCGGGGGCTGGGGAGAAGGTGGAGAGTGACCGTTGATGGGGCGGGGACGCTCAGGGAGGGACCCGGACACGGCCACGTGGGGTGTGAGTCCACGTGGGTGACATGCACAGAACGGGCTCATCCGTGGACGGGAAGGGGGCTCATGGGGGTGGGGGCTGGGGAGGGGTGACGGCTGATGGGGTGGGGTGCCTTTTGGGGCGATGGGATGTTCTGCAATTAGATCATGGTAATGGTTGGATAACTATTAAAGGCCATTGAATTGTACACTTCTAGAGGGTGAAACGTATGGTATGTGAATCGTATCTCCGTAATAGGACTAACGATGAAGCGGGGACCTAGAAACAAAAGATGCCATCCCCACCCTCGCGAGGAGAGAAGTGCTCTCTGGCTTTTCTTGTATGGTTCCGACGCCCCCACGGTGTGTCCGGGGAGCAGGGTCTGGCTCAAGCCCAGGAGGAAGGCTGGGGCCTGTGGACGGCTTTGTCTTTAATAGTAAACTTGAGATTATGGTCTGTGTAGATTCACCTTCAGGTGGAGCCCAGGTGTGCTCAGAGGGGCTCTTGGGGTATTTCCAGGTGTGCGCCACGGGAAGGGAGCCGGCTCCGTCGATCTCAGATGGACATGGCCCTCCCGGGGCAGCCCAGCCCCTGTCCCCAAGACCCCATCCTCCTTGCATATTCTAGGCCCTGCCCAGGGGTGTGTGGGGTACAGCTGATGGAGCGGGGACGTTGGGAATCCCTGCAAACCCCCTTCTTCGTGTGCGGCCCCCGTTCCTGACGGACGGGTCCAGCACACCTCACTCACTCACTCTACCCCTAGTGCCCGCCAGAGCGATGGTCCCCAAAGCAGGCGGGGCCTTGCTCCTTCCTGACCCCAAGCCTGAGGCTCTTCTGTGGCGGAGCAGGGTACTGAGCCAGGCCCCGCCCGGGCTTCCAGAGCAGCACCCCTTTGTGCATGGTGTGGGCGTGCACACGGGTGTGAGAGCACGGCGGGGGGGTGTGAGCACCGCACCCCGGGCCATCGCCTCTCCCTGAGCACATGGACTGGGGATTCCCTCCGCAGGGCCCCCGCCTGCTCTGGGCCAGCTGTTCCCAGGACTCCTGGTCCTGGCCTGGTCAGTGGAGGGGCATCCTGGGGGCCCCCATGGGGAGGAGACACCATCCCTGCCTCCCTGGCACATCGGCCGCAGGGCTGGTGGGGGAGCAGTCCAACCTCAGCGTGCTCCCACGTGCAGCCAGCCCCGCTCAGGCACCTCAGACTCCGTGCCTCGTCTTGGCGTGAAGGAGCCTGCCTTCCCCGATCCACGGTGAGCAGGGACGCGCGTGAGCCGGGTGGTGGCTGCTCTGGGCCTGACGGCTGTGTGCACAAGCAGAGCCCCTTCCCCCAGACCCTGGCGCACACTCAGACCTAATCTAATTAATTTTAAGAAGGGGAGGAGGGAGGGGAGGGGCAGAGGGAGAGAGAGAATCTCAAGCAGGCTCCAGCACGGAGACCGACATGGGGCTCGATCCCGCAGCCCTGAGATCACAACCTGAGCTGAAATCCAGAGTCATCCGTCAAGCGACTGAGCCACCCAGGCGCCCCACGCTCAGATTTTAGAGGAGGACGTGTTTGGTCGGGGGCGCTTACAGGAGCACGTTGGTGGCTTCTTTTTGAGGAGATCCTTTGGCTTTGGTGTGAGCGGTTGGAGGAGGACGTGTGGCTGAGAGGCCTGGTCTGGCTGGCTGGCCGGCCGGCGCCCAGAACCTGTGGGGATGGGGGTGGGCCTGGGGACGCAGGGTGGGCTGGAGGCAGCTGGCCAGGGCCACAGGCCGGCCCGGGGTTGTTTCTGTGGGTACCTGCCCCTCACCACACCCAGCTTGGGTGGCTGGCCCTCCCTCCCTGCGTCCTGGGGGCTGCGCAGTGCCTGCCCTTCCTTCTACAAGCTCTCCACGGCCCCTGCTCCGTCCCTGAGGGGCCAAGGCTGGTCCCACCCCGGGGGCACGCACAGCCTGTGCCCAGCTTGCTGGCTCTCTCAGCCTGGGAGCCCACCTGACTTCCCTCGGCAGCTGCTGACCAAGTGAAGCCTTGCCAGGGTCACGGCAAGCCCCACCTGACCATAGGTCACAGGTCCTGGAATTAGGCCCGGGGACCTTGGCATCACCTGACCGCACAGGGTGAGGTGCAGTGGGGGCCGGTGGGGCAGGCCAGAGGCCTTGGAGGTCAGTGGCGAGGGCCTGTCTCCCAGCCCCGGGCACTTTCTGCTCTGCCGTGTCGTCTTCCCTGTGCTGAGCAGCAGCCCCTCGGCCTGGGGAAGGGGCTGTGGGTGAGGCGGCTCCCAGCCCTCTCTGCACCCAGACCAGGGGCTCCGCAGCTGGCCTCGGGGTTCTAGGGCCTCGGTCACATGACCAGCCCCGACTTCTGCCAGTGGGACTGTCCCTGAGTCACGGGGTGCGGGTCACTTGGCAGCACGTCTCACACCAGCTTGACATATGGCACTCACAGGGGGCTGGGGTCACTGCACCCCTCTGTCCGGGCCCCAGGAAGGCGTGGCTCGCGCTCACACCTTCGTAGATCTTTCAGCGTGCACTTGGCGGCCCGAGCCTCTCATGGTGCTGCCCTCGGGTCCCCCTGCCAGGCTAGGGCTGCGTCGTGGACACGCGTGGCCTCCTGACCCGTGTCTCTGTTTCTTTGCCAGCCGGGAACCACGAGATTTGAGGCGGCGGGACCTGTCAACAGAATGTGTCGTCCCCCCGCATGTGACCCCGAGGCCACCGAGATGAGCACCACCACCGGGCCCTGGCAAGCGCCGACGTCTCACTAGCCGGGAGCCACCGGGCCACCATGGTGTACTAGCCCCGAAGAGCCGGCCGCAGCCTCAGGTCTGCACAGACCCGGGATTTGCACGGCAGCTGAGTCACCGTGGAGAGGCCAGGGTACCACAAACTTATGGATTTTGACAAGAAAGGAGGGAAAGGGGAGTCGGAGGAGGGTCGGAGAATGTCCAAGGCCGGCGGCCGGACCAGCCATGGCGTCCGGAGCTCGGGGACCAGCTCAGGGGTCCTGATGGTGGGACCCAACTTCCGGGTCGGGAAGAAGATAGGCTGTGGCAACTTCGGGGAGCTCCGGCTAGGTGAGCCCCTTGCTTATATTCCGGGGCACGGGGAGGGGGAGGCCGCCCGATGGGGCTGTGGCCACCACTCCCAGATGACTTCCAGATGGTTGGGACTGGGAGTTCAGGTAAGTGTGAGATTCTGCTCCCCAAGGGGGAGGCTTTGCCAGAGGGGTGGACCCCTAGCCTCACCCTGTGTTTTTGAGGGACAGTTTTGTGGGGGATCTGTGTGCCCCCCCCATACAGGGGGGACCCACGTGGAAGTTTCTAGCTGGTGCGCCCAGGTGCATTTGCAAGGTGAAATGCGAGCTTAGCTCCTGCTGAGCACTTAGCTGTCAGGAACCGCAGGCAAAGCCTGTGAGCCCTGCCCAGTGGCGGGTGTCACTGCTTGGGCCCCAACCAGCGGCCCTGAGAGCCTGGGTTGAGATGCCGTCCTGAGCCAGAGCCACACCACGGCCGCTCCGGAGGCTGCAGGACTGGGCTTGGGCCTTCTGAGCCAGCCGGCTGTCAAGGGCTGGGGGTCCGGTCTCCGTGTGCCGGTTGAGCGGGCACGCAGGGCGGGTGCTGGGCTCGAACAGCGGATGTGTCCGGCTGTCTGTCTGCAACACTGCCAGACTCGCGGGCGAGAGCGCAGTGCGGCCGTGTCCAGCCGTCCTGGCACGGCCCCGGCCGCCTAGTCGCTGGTTCCGCAGCTGACCCCAGACGGAGCCGCCTTCACCCCCTCCCGCTGCCCGGTTAGGATGTGCGTGTTTGCACACACATGCGCACACAAACCAGGGCGCGCACACAGGCCGAGGCCTGACCTGCAGCCTGGGGGCTACGGGGGCCTGTCCTTGGGGTGTCAGGATCAGCAGCCTTCATGGTACGGCCCTGCATAGACAAATGAGAGTGTGCGGTGGGGCCGTGGGGTGCAGCAGCCTTGGGTTTAAAACAGTTTTAAAATTGAGGTATGTGGTGTTTTCTGCCTGGCTTTTGCTCAGCGTGATTTTGAGTGTCCCCGGTGTTGCGTGTGTAGGTAGCTGGTCGTCCATCTGTATGTCTGCGCCCCGTTTTCTTCATCTGTTCTCCTGCTCAGGGACATTTTTACCGTTGTGAATAAAACTGTCCTGAGCATCCCTCTGCAGGTCTTGCCAGACTGATTTCCACAGTGATGGTAACCTTTCTAAACTCCTGTGGGCAGCATCCGAGGGTCCTGCATGTCCCACGTCCCCATCAGCATTTGGGGTCGTCAGATTTTTCTGTTTCGAGCATGCTCGGGGGTGTCAAGGGGTTTTCATTTGCATTTCCCGATGATTCATGTTCTCCTGTGCATCGTGTGTCTTTTTTCCTGGCGATTTGAAGGTTTTCCTTTTATCTTTGGTTTCAGGTTTTGATTCCTCATTGTTTAAGGGGGATTTCTTTGTGTTTATCCTGCTTGGGATTGATTAAGCTTCATAGATCTGTGTAATACTTTTTCATTAAATTGGAAGAACTTTAGTCATTGTTTCTTCAAATCTTTCCCTGCCTTCGTCTTCGTGTCTTTTGCATCCTCAGGCTCCGCTGACACATACGTCAAGCGTTTGATGCTTTTCTGCAGGTCCCTCCAGCTTCTTTTGAGTTTTCTTTTAGCCTTTTTTTCCTTCTTTGCTTCAGTCTGGTTAGTTTTTACTCTTTTATAAGTTCGCCCTTCTTTTTCTCTGCTTTGTCTGGTCTGTTGTTGGAGCCATTCAGGTGAATTTTTCATTTCATACACGGTATTTCTCACTTCACTGGATTCCCCTGTTTCTCCCTTGAGGTTTATTTATTTTCCCCATCTTGCCCTTTAAATCCTCACACGTCCTTGTGACTGTTTAAAATGCTAAATCTTGGGCGCCTGGGTGGCTCAGTCGTTAAGCGTCTGCCTTCGGCTCGGGTCATGACCCTACGGTCCTGGGATCGAGCCCCGCGTCGGGCTCCCTGCTCAGCAAGAAGCCTGCTTCTCTCTCTCCCATTCTTCCTGCTTGTGTTACTGCTCTCGCTATCTCTCTCTGTCAAATAAATAAATAGGCTCCCTGCTCAGCAGGGAGTCTGCTTCTCCCTCTGACCCTCCCCCCTCTCATGTGCTCTCTCTCTCCTCTCATCCTCTCTCTCAAATAAATAAATAAAAAAAATCTTTTAAAAAATAAATAAATAAATAAATAAAATCTTTTAAAAAAAATGCTAAATCTTTGGCACCTTTGACTTTGTTTTTTCTTGCTACTGTCTCGTTTGCCTCCTTTTGCACACGTCTAGTACTGTCTTATTATCTGTTGGAAATTGTGGGTGCCACGTGTGGAATGTCTGCTTTACGCTTTGTCTTGGAGGCTCATCTTGACGTCGTCGGGGTCTGGTGGGCAGCTGAGAGCTGACCTGACTCAAGAGCTGGAGTCACGTCTGTCTCACGCAAGGGCATCCTGGGTTCTCAGCCAAGGGTCGGGGGAGTTCAGGAAGGCCTCCGAGTCTGGATGGCTGCAGCTCCAGCCTTGTGTGGCCCCCAGGATCTTCCTTCTGCTCATAGCCCCTCGGGAGGTGAGACTGCTGACGTTGGTGAGGCCCTCGGAGCCCCAAGCACCTGAACTCCTCCAGCTGTCTGCGCACCCGGCTTCAGACACACGTGGGCATGAGTACACGGGCTCCCTTCAGCTCACGCTGGCTTTCAGGGACTTCGGCTCTCCCTCAACCCACGCTTGCCTTCAAGGACTTCGGC
>NW_023270855.1:57660359-57675506 GCF_011800145.1 Mirounga leonina | reverse complement strand
GGACTTCGGCTCTCCCTCAACCCACGCTTGCCTTCAAGGACTTCGGCTCTTCCTCAACTCACGCTGGCCTTCAAGGACTCCGGCTCTCCCACAACTCCCACGGGCAGTCAGAACGTCAGAGTTTCTTCAACAAGACACAATAAAGTTATCAGTTACCGTAAAGGATCAGTTAGAATCATCAGAGTTTAAAACATCTTTTATGAGGGGCGCCTGGGTGGCTCAGTTGGCTGAGTGTCCGACTCTTGGTTTCGGCTCAGGTCGTGACCTCATGGGTCGTGGGATCGAGCCCCACGTGGGGCTCTATGCTCCGCGGGGAGTCTGCTGGAGATTCTCTCCGGCCCCTTCCCCCACTCACACGCACGCGCGCGCGCTCTCTTTCTCTCTATGAAATAAATAAACCTTAAAAAAAAACACCCATGTATTTATGAGAAAACCTTGTTAGGAGCGTGGACAGGCAAGCCACAGATGGGCAGTGCTCAGAGAGCACCATGTGACAAAGCCCTGGTGTTTGCGCCCGTGGAAGGACAGCTCAGTAATAAAAAGACACTCCAATTAAAAACGGGCACGAGAGGGGCGGGCGGCCGGCTCCATCGGAGGACCGTGTGACTCTTGACCTCGGGGCTGAGAGTTTGAGCCCCACGTCAGCTGTAGAGATGACTTTAAAAAAACACTAAAAACAGGCAAGAGATGTGAAGAGAGACTTCACGAAAGCAGACCGATGAATCGCCAGGGAGCTCAGAAGGCACACCGCCTCATCGGCCACGAGGGAGGGCAGCCACGTGAGTCCCACTCCATGTTTGCAGCACGAGGGGCACACTTGGCGGAGCGGGCCCGCGGGCCGGTAGGAAGTCCGCATCCTAACACCTCCGCGTAGCGCGTAAGGACCCCGGGCCGGCGGCGGGCCTGCTGCAGCGGGGACAAACCTCCGGTGCGCAGCGCCGTTGGAAAGAGCCGGGAAGGAGGGGCCCGGGCCGGATTCTGTGCCGGACGGTGCCCCTCGGTGGATGCGTCTCGGGCCGTGAAGGTGGGGCCGGGCCCGACTCTGTGCTGGCGACGTGCTCATCGCATGGGGCGCTTCACGTGTGCGCACTTCACGGGTCAGTGTCCCCCTCAGCCGCGGGTCCTACTGAACCTAGTCTGTGCTCTTCACTGGTAGGATATGGAGGGTGCTGATGTCTGCTGCTTTGAAATGCTCTGATTTTGTTAAAAATAAGGGAGATGAGGGGCACCTGGGGGGCTCCGTCGGCGAGGCGTCTGCCTTCGGCTCAGGTCGTGGCCCCGGGGTCCTGGGATCGAGCCCCGCGTCGGGCTCGCGGCTCTGCAGGGAGCCTGCTTCTCCCTCTCCCGCTCCCCCTGCTTGTGTTCCCTCTCCCTCTCCCTGTCAATTAAATAAATAAAATCTTTAGAGAATAAGGGAGCTGAGTGGGTGACAGGTGCACAGAGACAGTGGAACGAAGAGCAGGTTGTTTCTGCTGCTGTCATGTAGGGGGTGAGCATGTGGGTCTTCCCCGCAGGGGTTTTCCATTTTTTTATGTTTGAAACGTACATCGTGAGATGTTGAAGGAAAAACCCAAGAGGCAAAACCTGTTTTCTATCAAAGCCCAGGCAGCAGGGCTTCAGGAGAGCTTTCCTGCCCTGCTGCTGAGCGTCCGTTGTCTGCGGGAAGGCGGGGCCCCTCGGCCCGCCCCTCCCGGACCGCGGCGAGAGGCGGGGGCGGGGAGAACGCAGGCTGCGGGGGAGGCGAGCCGGGCTCCTCCGGACCGCACCGTCGGGGGTCGCGGGTGCGCAGCCGCCGCGGCAGCCTCTCGAGGTGCAGTCGGGAAGGACTGTTTTGTTCGAGCAACGGCTGGGAAAGAGAAGTGGAGACACACTGCCTGGGTCCGCACGCCCAGCCCCGCCACGGGCCCGTGGAATGCGTGGCTACGTAGCAGGATGTGCACGCGCTGCCGCCGCGGACGAAAGCCTCTGCGAGAAACGCGCTTGCGCGTGGTGGCCGGGCGGCTGGAGTTCAGCTGTGCCCCCCGCTTCTCCGCAGGCCTGCGGGGACCCCTCGGCACGCGGCGTGCTGGGGGAGCGCCGCCCCTGGGAACCGAGGCCCCGGGGTGGCCGAGGCCGCGCCGCAGTCGCCCCGCCCCCGCCCGCGCTGCAGCCACACAGACAGCTGCGAGCGCGCCCGCCCGGGATGGGGTGGTGACGGGGGGGAGGGGCTCACAGGCGCGGGGCGCCCCGGCCTCCGCCTGCGGGGTGGTACGCAGCGGGGTGGCCGCCGCCGCGTTGGAGGCCTCTTCCCACAGTGGAGCCTGCCTGAGGCCAGCGGGGCAGACCGTGTGGCATCTTGGAGGACCAGGTGCCCCATGTGGAGCCACATTCATGGCCCTTGGGGTCCCGTGAGGCCAGGCCGAGGCCGTGGGCCAGGATCTCTACTGGAGACGGGGACACAGCTGTCCAGAGGGTTGGGGGGCAGGGGCAAGCGCTTGGGCTTGAGGGGCTAGGGCAGCCCTCTGTTACGCAGCAGGTCACCGGACCGCAAAGCCACGTGGGTGCTGCGTGTCCACACACACGGCACGGAGACCCCCCTCAGAAGCCCTGAGCCACGGGGCTGGGGCCGTCTCACCATAAGTCCCGTCTGTGGGGCTCTCGCAGGTGAAGTCTGGGCTGCGGCAGGTTCCGGAACTCGTGTGTTTTCAGTTCTCTGAGGTTGGGCGTGTGGGCTCTTTCTGTGTGGGTTCCTGGAGGTCCTGCTGGTCAGCGATGGGCCTGGGAAGACCCTGCCCCGGCTCGCTCTCCCCTGTGAGGCACACAGATTCCTGGCCCCAGGTGTGGTGAGCTCTGGTGCCCTGGGAAGCCAGCCAGGGGCTCTCTGCCCACCAGGTGCCACTGAGCAGTGTCTCAGTGGGCCACAGGTTCCAGCAAGGGGCAGGGCCCTGAGGCCTGTTCCCTTTCTGCACCACAAGGGAGCTCCCCACGCTGATGGCCGGTGTGGAGCGCCTTGGGTGAGTCATCGCAAGACAGGACCTGGACAGGCCTCTCCATGTGGCTTCTTGCCACGGGGCCGTGCTCCACGGGGTCGGGGTCTGCTGGTGGGTCAGACAGGAGGAGATGAGCCAGGGGCAGGGGGTGTGGACTGCTCTGGGGATGGTACTAGGTAGAGGCAGAGCAGGTGCTGGAGTATAGAGTTACCGGAGAGAAGGGGCGGGGGGTGTCCCGGGGAGCCAGGAAGGGCTGCTGCAGGCCAGATGACGTAGGCGGAGGGGAACACCAGCCTCTGCTGCTGCGCTGTGGGAGCTGAAGAGGGGCCTCGGGGTCATCGTGGGTCTGTTTTCTCTCTTTTAGATGGGAGAAATCGGCACGAGTTGGTGTACTGGCGGGAAGGATCCCCTAGGGAGGAGTTGGGAGCAGCCTCCTTGACTGGGCGGGCCTGGGGGGGGGGCAGGGCTGGCTGCAGGGGGGCTGGAGGATGAGGGTGTGGGGCAGATGGGGGCCACCTGCGGCGGGGCAGGGGGCTTTGTAGGCATTCTTGTCACTCAGGGGCCATGGCCGGGCTCAAGGGGGTCTGCTAGGGAACAGGAGGTGGCCCTGGAGGCGTGGGTCAGGTGGGGTCTCCCCCGTGCCGGGGGCCCTGCCGTGCTGACGCACCTCTCTCCCACAGGGAAGAATCTCTATACAAATGAATACGTAGCTATTAAACTGGTGAGTTCAGGCCTTCCCTCCCACCGCCCAGTGGGGCCTCAGGGGTCCTGAGCTCAGACTGGCCCGGTGGGTCTCCTGGGGGGCGGGGTGCACGCACGGTGGGTCCCCTGACCACGTGTCCACCTGCCCTTCCCAGGAGCCCATCAAGTCCCGGGCGCCTCAACTGCACCTGGAGTACCGTTTCTACAAGCAGCTCAGCGCCGCAGGTACCTGGGCCCCGCGCAGTGGGGGCGCAGTGGGGGCCGCGAGGGTGCCACCAGGTCCCACACGAGTCTGTGTGTCGCCCCTGCAGAGGGCATCCCTCAGGTCTACTACTTCGGCCCGTGTGGGAAGTACAATGCCATGGTGCTGGAGCTGCTGGGGCCTAGCCTGGAGGACCTGTTTGACCTGTGTGACCGCACGTTCACGCTCAAGACGGTGCTCATGATCGCCATCCAGCTGGTACGGCTGGGGGTGCTGGGGAGGGGCGGGGGGCAGGGGAGGGGCGGGCGGGCCGAGGGGACAGCCCTGAGCCCCCTGCCCACCACAGATCACGCGCATGGAGTACGTGCACACCAAGAGCCTCATCTACCGCGACGTGAAGCCCGAGAACTTCCTGGTGGGGCGGCCGGGCACCAAGCGACAGCATGCCATCCACATCATCGACTTCGGCCTGGCCAAGGAGTACATCGACCCCGAGACCAAGAAGCACATCCCCTACCGGGAGCACAAGAGCCTGACGGGCACAGCGCGCTACATGAGCATCAACACGCACCTGGGCAAGGGTGAGCCGCGCGCGGGCCGGGCGGGGGGGCGCGCGGGCCGCGCTGACCTGCTCTCCCCCCGCAGAGCAGAGCCGCCGCGACGACCTGGAGGCGCTGGGCCACATGTTTATGTACTTCCTGCGTGGCAGCCTGCCCTGGCAGGGGCTCAAGGTGGGCGCGGGGCCGGGGGTGCGGGCGGGGGGCCCTGTGGGTCGGTGTCGGCTGACCGCTCTCCCCACAGGCCGACACACTCAAGGAACGCTATCAGAAGATCGGGGACACCAAGCGGGCCACGCCCATTGAGGTGCTCTGCGAGAGCTTCCCAGGTGAGGGGCGCCCCAGCCCTACGGCCCCGGGCCCCACTGACCCCCCGCCCCCGGGCCCCACTGACTCGTGTGCCCCTGCTGGCTCTCCACAGAGGAGATGGCCACCTACCTGCGCTACGTGCGGCGCCTGGACTTCTTCGAGAAGCCGGACTACGACTACCTGCGCAAGCTCTTTACCGACCTCTTCGACCGCAGCGGCTTCGTGTTCGACTATGAGTACGACTGGGCGGGGAAGCCCCTGGTACGTGGGGGTCCCCGGACCGCTAGAGCCCTGGTTCCTGCAGTGGGTGAGGCCCCAGGATGTGGGGCCGGGAGCCTTGGTGCTCCATGCCCATGGGACCCCAGGTGCATGGTGGGTGGGAGTAGGCTGCCCGGCCTCAGCGCTGCGTCCTGCCCCCTGCAGCCGACGCCCATCGGCACGGTCCACTCCGACCTGCCCTCGCAGCCTCAGCCTCGGGACAAAGCCCAGCTACACAGCAAAAACCAGGTGAGGGGCTGGGCCAAGGACCCCAACCATGGGGGCGGTGGGGCAGGGCCCACCTGACCCCCCTGCTGCCTCCCCCAACCCAGGCGCTGAACTCCACCAATGGGGAGCTGAACGCGGACGACCCCACTGCCGGGCACTCCAATGCTCCCATCACGGCGCCCGCGGAAGTGGAGGTGGCCGATGACACCAAGTAAGGCCCCGGGCAGCAGCCGGGCGTGGGGACACCGTGGGCCCCGTCCCCACCACCGGCCCCATGTCCGTGTTCCCTCGCCCACCCTGTGCAGGTGCTGCTGTTTTTTCAAGAGAAGGAAGAGAAAAGCAGTGCAGCGTCACAAGTGATGCTGGGCCCGGGCGCCCTGGACCCTCCTACCGCAGCCCCCCCGGCGAGCCTGGCCCCGGCCACGTGGCTCACAGCCAGGACAGACTGCAGGGCCAGCCGCGGCTGCCCGCCCCCCACGCGGGGTCACTTCCTTCACATGAGACTTTGCGAAATTTCTACGCCCGTGTCTGGTCCTCCCCTCCAAGAGCATTAACTATTTCGAACAAGGAGAAGAGAAACAGTGGCCACCCTGCCCTGCGCCCCTCCCGCCCGCCTGCTGAAGTGAGTAGTCGGCCGCCCGTCCCGTTAGTCTCATAAAGTCCAGCTTGTCTCCCTCGATCCAAAGGCCGTTTTCTCGAGGGGGTGCTGTGGGCGTTGCTGCCGGGGCGAGCCTGCCCCGGGCCTCCCTGCACCATGGGGGAAGACGGGGTGGGGGAGGCCCCCCAAACCAAAACACTGCACCAAAGCCTGGGCCGGCGGGCACAGCCCCGCAGGGTTTCCTGCCACACCTGCTCGTGGAGCTGTGTCCAGGGTCCCGGAGCCCCGGGGGCGGCCTCCTGCTTGGCACTCGGGCCGCGGTCTGTGCCCGGGTGTGCGTGGGCTTCTCGTGTCTGTGCTCCACGCCGCCGGCGGGCCAGCAGGAGACAAGCGCCTTAAAGCCCTGTCCCAGCCCTGCAGGCGCGTCCAGGGCCGGGCAGCCCTGGTGGGAGTGTGGTCCTCCTGGGCCCCCCCGGAGGGCCCACGCTGCCTCAGGGTGGAGCAGCCGGGGAAGGCCTGGCAGCGGTGTGTGTGTCTAGGTCTTGCTTTACACGGTGTACAGAAATGGCACTTCGGTTTCTCTGATGCTTCCTGGAAGCCATAGAGTTTAGGGGCTTTTTTAAAAAAATAAAGGAAAATGAAAGCACTCCTGAGTGTGGTGTCCGGTGTTTCCAAGAGGCTTGACTGAAGCAGCAATGGCAGCAGAGATGCTTACGTCCCTGGGAGGGGCAGGCTCAGGGGGTGACCCCTTGCTCAAGAGACATGGACGGTCAGAACAAGAGAACCGAGAACTCTGGTCAGTGTTGGAGCGGGGCTTGGTTGTGTTTGGGGTCTGGAGACACTGCTGTTAACCTAGTCAAGATGAGAGCGAAGGACAGGTAAGGGACAGGTCCCCTTGGGCCTGGCTTCACACAAACACATTAGAAACCCTAACGAAGTGGCTTGTTCTTCCAGGAGAAATGGGGGGGTGGGCAGCTGCAGCTGGATGCTTGGGTCTCCAGTGCACCTGACAAAGTGGGGAGCCCCGGGACAGCCTCACCAGTTGCCTTGAATGCAGCACAGAGGAAAAGAGATCTCCCTGGTGGATGCTGCGGACTGCATGTGTTCCCCCAACGTTCATACACTGACAACCTAACCCCAGTGGGGTGGGACGGTGTTAGGGACAGGGTCTTTGGAGGTGATGAGGGTTAGGTGAGGTCATGTTGGGGGGGAGCCCCCCTGGTGGGACTAGTGCCCCTGTAAGGGGTCTTTGAGTGGTTGATGTGGCCAGAAGCAAAGGGAGTGAATTCTTTTTTTTTTTTTTTTTAAGATTTTATTTATTTATTTGAGAGAGCGAGAATGAGAGAGAGAAAGCACATGAGAGGGGGGAGGGTCAGAGGGAGAAGCAGACTCCCCGCCGAGCAGGGAGCCCGATGTGGGACTTGATCCCGGGACTCCAGGATCATGACCTGAGCCGAAGGCAGTCGCTTAACCAACTGAGCCACCCAGGCGCCCCAAAGGGAGTGAATTCTTAACAAAACCAGACCTTGGCCTTGCACACTACAGACCAGGGAGTTTGACCAGGGGACTCCCAGCCTCCCTGGGTAGGTAATTTCGAAGCTGAAGAAGACGGCGAGAATGGCTCCCAATAGCATTCGAAGACTTTTGTGAAAATCATCTTGGATCAGAAATTCAAAAACTAAAGACCGAAATGGGCAAAAACCAGAAGCGGAAACAGCTTGAATTCAGGAAGGAAATGTAGGAAGGGGAAGATGACTTTAGAAACGGGGAATATTCTGCAGGGTGCCCAGGACTCCCAAGAAAGATTCCTGGAAGGGCACAGAAGCGGAACAAGAAAAGAGAGGAAGCACAAGGGGCCACGGAGGAACTCCACGCTATCAGGGCCTTTGAAGAAGCAAATCGGAGCTAGTGTTTCCTCCAGATGGAGGGAAAACCCCAAACCTCCACACTGAATGGGCACCTAAGAAACAGAGAGAATAGCCACCTACAAGGTGTCTCCTAGTAAAACGACTCTGTTTCAAAGATGACGATGGTCCTTGGGGTCTGCCAGCGGGAAGAAAACAATTTGCCAGGGCAAGAGGGTTTAGCAATGACACTTTCCAAACCGACACACAATGCAAAGGGCTGACAGAGCAGCCTTTTGAAAAGCTCAGTAAAACGGGCATGAGCCGAGGGTCCACGTGCCACCAGGCCGTGCTTTGTAGCAGGGCCTCAGAAAGCCCGCGCCCAGCATTGCAGCCCTGTGAAGGCTCGCTTGGGGGGCGGGTGGGCTGTGACTGCGGGTGAGCACATACACCCAAGACTGAAAGAGAGAAGCACAGAAAACCCAGCTGTAAGCTCAAGCCCGAGAAAGGAGACCGGCTTGAGCCCCGGGGTGTTGGATTAGAGCCAGAGGGGTGGGCTCAAACTGTGGCTCCTAATATAGAAGCAGATGGATAAATGCAAAAATAGGGACGTGCGGATGCGTGTTGGCGTGCACACAGATATTTCCTGTTTCCACTGACCCCACTTCTGTGCTATTTTTGCCATTTCTTTTATTTCTGACGAATGTTATAAGCCCACAGTTCCCTGTTACATTTGTTACGTAATTGTGAATACACTTCTGTGTGTGTGTGTTCTATACACACACGTGTGTGTGCTGACTCCAAGTGCTCTTCCTGGCTTCTTGCCCGCCAGGGATTCCGTCTCGTGTCCTCTCCTTTCAGCCTGAAGAACTGCCTTTAGTGGTTTCTGTAGTGTGGGTTTTTGGGCAGCAGAGTCTCACAAGTTTTGGTTGCCTGAGAATATTTAGTCTGCGTTAACAATGGGTGTTTTGTTGGGATGGGTGTTTTAGGTTGGCAGGTGGACTTGGTTTTTTGTGGGGTGTGTTTTGGGTTTTTTGCTCTCGAGCATTTTAAAGATGTCATTCGGTTGATTGTGATGTGAGGTGAATTGTCATCGTTGTTCACTTCAAAGTCCTGTACCTTTTTGTCTGGCTGCTTGTAAGACTGTGTGTGTAAGTCATTTGGCTATGATGTGTGGTTTTCTTTGTATTTATCCTGCAGGGCAATCTGCTGAGCTCCTTAGATCTGTGGGTTGGTGTCTTTCATCAGCTTTGGAAGATTTCCTGCTATTAGCTCCTCGAGTGTGTTTTTCCGAGCTTCCCCCTGCCCTCAGGACTCCAGTTATCTATGTGTAGGACCATCTTATCTGACCCCAAAGGTCTCTGATACTCTGGGGGTTTGGTTTTGTTTTATGTTTTTCTATTTTTTTTTTCTTTGTGCTTCCAGTTTGGATAATTTTGACATGTCTTTGGATTTTATTAGTCCTGTTTTTTTGTTTTGTGGTTTTTTGTTTTTGTTTTTGTTTTTTGGTGGTGCTTTGTGTGCTCTTAAGCTATCCAATATATAATTTTTTAAAAAGATTTTATTTATTTGACAGCACAAGTAGGCAGAGAGGCAGGCAGAGGGAAAGGGAGAAGCAGGCCCACTGAGCAGAGAGCCCAACATGGGACTTGATTCCAGGACCCTGGGATCACCACCTGAGCTGAAGGCGGATGCTTAACCGACTGAGCCACCCAGGTGCCCCGTAGCCAATATATTCTTTAGGTATTTTTTAGTTCTAAAGTTTCCACTTGTGTTTGTAGAGCTTGTTTCTCTATTGAAATCCTCCATTCCTTCGTCCCTCTGCCCCACTGTCTTTATTCTTTAACAGATGTAGAGCAGTGACGTAATAGTCCTTGACCTCTAGTTTCAACATCTGGGGCCCCTGTAGGTCTGCTTCTATTGGCTGTTTTCTTCTCCTCTTGATTATAGAGTACATTTTCCTCCTTTACATTTCAGAATTGTTTTTGCATTCCAAACATGTGTTTGAACATTGAGAAGCCAGGCCCACTTGCCCGCCCCCAGCAAGAGGACACTCCTTCCTGTATTGGCTGGCCTGGATGACGGACTTGGCCGGCTGATCAGACTGGGTTTCCACTTGAGCTTTGGGTCACCTCTAGTTTTCAGGTCTTGAACTTACTTACTAACTTACTTACTTATTTATTTATAAGAGAAAGAGAGAAAGACAGAGAAACAGCATGAGAGGGGAGAGGGTCAGAGGGAGAAGCAGTCTTCCCGCTGAGCTGAGAGCCTGATGTGGGACTCGATCCCAGGACTCCGGGATCATGACCTGAGCCGAAGGCAGTTGCTTAACCAACTGAGCCACCCAGGCGCCCAGTCTTGAACTTTATTCATGTCTTGAGCTGCCTTGTTTTTATTGCCAGCCCTGAGTTCTAGCAGGACTCTGATTTCCAAGCATGGAGAGACCACAGATTTCACTCTGCCTTTCCACCCCCACCCACCCTGCAACACCAGCCAAGCACTAAGCAAAATCCCATGGGAGAAAACCTGCCATTTTTCGAGCACCTCCAGGTTCTGGTTCGTTTTGCCAGCCCACACAGGCGTCAGCCCCAGCTGGCTTCTCTTTGGCAGAGAATGCCTTACCCACAGGACACCCAGCTCAAGGATATGCTTCTGGGGGGCACTTGCTGGCCTCTGCTCTCTGGGCAGTGGTTCTTCCCCTGAAACCTAGCCTCTCTAGATTCCTTGGCATCCACATCCCTCTGATATATTTACAATTAAATATTTCTTTTAACCTTTTTTAAAAATTTAGGATGTTCGGGCGCCTGGGTGGCTCAGTTGGTTAAGCAACTGCCTTCAGCTCAGGTCATGATCCTGGAGTCCTGGGATCGAGTCCCGCATCGGGCTCCCTGCTCGGCGGGGAGTCTGCTTCTCCCTCTGACCCTCCCCCTCTCATGCTCTCTCTCTCTCTCATTCTCTGTCTCAAATAAATAAATAAAATCTTAAAAAAAAAAAAAATTTAGGATGTTCGATGTGGCCTGATACATGCATACAATAGGACATTGTATAGGATCCCCCACAACCAGGGTAATTAACACATCCATCAGCTCACAGAGTTGACTGTGTGTGTGTATGTGGTGAAAATACAAGGTCCCCCTTTTAGCAGCTTTCAGGTATAAGGACTGTGCTAACTGTAGTCACCAGGCTGTACAGTGCACCCACAGAATGTGTGCATCTTATAACAGACCTGGTACCCCCCCGCCAACCATCATCTGCCCATTTCCCCCACCCCTGGCCACCAGTGTACTCTCTGGTTCTATGGAGTTCAGTTTTAGTTTTAGATTCCACATGTAAGAGATCATACAGCATTTGTCTTTGTGAGCATAATGTCATGCATGTTGTTGCAAATAGCAGAGCTTCAAAAAAAAAGGCTAAATAGGGACTCCTGGGTGGCTCAGTCAGTTACGTGGCTGCCTTCGGCTCAGGTCATGATCCCAGGGTCCTGGGATGGAGTCCCACATCGGGCTCCTTGCTCAGCGGGGAGTCTGCTTCTCCCTCTGCCTCTGCCCCCCCTGCTTGTACTCTCTGTCTCTCTGTCTCTGTCTCTGTCTAGCTAGCTAGCTAAATAAATAAATAAATACTGAATAATACACACTACATACCACATTTTCTTCATTCATCCGCCCATGACACTTCATTTCCATGTCTTGTTAGTAATGCCACACTGAACGTGGGAGTGCAGATGCTTGGGATACTGATTTCATTTCCTTTGGATGTACACCCAGAGGTGGAATTGCTGCATTGTATATTTCTATTTTAAATTATTTGGGGAACCTCCAATTCTGTTTGCAATAGTGGCTGTACCTATATGTGATTTCTGTAGTGCATCTGTCTTGTCTTTTTTTAACCAAAGTTACAGTCTGCTGTGACTGTCTATATCCTAACCAGAAATAACCCCTCTTACTGTGTCCTCAGTATCTGTAGGGTCTGTAGTGCTGTCCCCTTTTCAGTCTTGACATCATTCTTGGGTTTTTCGCTCTTAAAATGTTTTTGTTTTTGCTAGGATTCCATCAAGAAAGCAGCTAATGGTTTGTTTTGTATCTCATTCATTTTCTGCTTCATTTTTGGTCTCAGCATTTTATTTCCCATTTTGGGGATCGAATTTGCTGTTGTTCTCGTTTCTTAAGATGAAAACTTAGACCTTTGGTTTTAAACCTTTCTTCTTTTCTAATCTGTGCATAAAATATAAATTTCCCAATTCCACTTTAACAGGATCCTACAATTTTGGAATAGTACTATCAGATTATTGTTCAGCTCAAAATATTTCCTAATTTCAGTTCAAAATATTTCCTAATTTCCATATGGCTTTTTAGCCTATATTTACGTAAACATGTTCTTACCTTCCTATGATTTATTTCTGGTTTGATTCTAGTGCCATGAGAGTGCAGCATTCTACGGATGCTGATCAGGTGAAATCTTTCTCATTGAGGGGGTGTGATGGTGTTCATTTCCAACTAGGATTAGAGGTTTCTCGTTTTGTTCTGCTGACTCTGGATTTAGCAATTTCAAACCCGTGCTATGGTGCATACCCTTAGGGCTGTTCTTTCTTCCCCTCGAGTTGACCCATTCATCGCTGAGATGTCCCACCCTTCCAGTAGCACTTGCTGCCCTCGAGCCCCCTTTGCCTGACAGTGATGCAGACACACCCACTTTCTTCTAAGGTTAGTTTGTGTAGTGAAACTTAGCACCTTTTACCTTCAGTTTTTCTGTTTCTTTGTAATTAAAGTGAAACTCTGGTAATTAGGAACTAGTTTAGTTTTGGTTTTGTATCCAGTCTGACAGTCTTTATCTTTTAATTGGAGTGTTTAGATCTGTATACGTTTAACATAATTGACATAGTTGAGTTTTGGTCCCCCGTCTTGCTGTTTGTTTTCTTTTAGCTTCATTTATCTTTATTTTCATTTTTGAAGGGCATAGAATTCTAGTTTGGTGGTAGTTTTTTTTTTAAGATTTATTTATTTGAGAGAGAGCGTGCACTAATGAGTTAGGGGAGAGGCAGAGGGAGAAGCAGACTCCACACTGAGAGTGGAGCCCGCCCGACACAGGGCTCGATCTCACAACCCCAAGATCATGACCTGAGCCAAAACCAAGAGTCAGATGCTTAACCAGTTGAGCCACCCAGGCGCCCCTCTCCTGTTTTTAAGATTTTTTTTTCCCTTTGGTTTTTAGCAGTTTGAGTATATGTGAGGTTTTTTTTTTTTTTTAATCTCACTTTGGGTCACAGATTTTTAAATGTATGGATTGATATCTACTCATTTTGGAAAATTCTTAGCTATCAGGCCCTGTTCTCTCTCTACCTGTTCTTGGGGATTCCCTGACACATGGAGCAGAGCCAAGTGGGGAAGCCGGGTCAGGTTACCAGAGATGCACAGGCACGGCCTAGGGACCTACTGTGTGCCAGGCACAGCCCCAGGTCCAGAGGGCAGAGCCTTCCCTGGGGTCCCCCATTGCTGGACAGCAAGGGCAGGATGGGCAAACCAGAAGTTTGTGCAGAGGACAGAGGGCATGGGGAGGATCCCCAACGCTACTGGGTGCCTCAAGGTGGGGACATCTGTGTCAGGAGACTGTGATTCCAGACACGGGCAGAAGGCCCTTCCATGGGCCCCCCAATCTTACGGTGGGTGAAGCAGCTGCAGAGAGAAGAGCCAGATCTCAAAGCTGCCAGGCTCCTGTCCCACCACCTCCAACATGAAGAAGCACGCGGGTCAGGGCGGTTACATTTCATTCCTTTATTTAAAAAAATTATTTGGGGGTATGGTGTGAGGAGGGCACACCTTCCATGGCTTTGGGGAGGACAGTTTCCAGAAGGAATCACTGGGGTGGGAACACACGTGGGGAGGCGGGAGGGACTTGGGGGAGGGGCTGCACCCTCCAGCACCTCTGGCCAGAGTGCTCACTCAGAGGCTGGGGGCGGGGGGGGGGGGGGGGGGGGGGGGCGGCGGTATGTACAGGGGGGGGGGCAGGCGGGCCACCTGGGGACCTGGCCGCCCCGGCGGACCCACAGCACTGCCCGGGCAGACGGGGGTCTGCGATCCATGCCCGTGGCTGCAGGGGCCGGAAGAGGGTGGCCCTTCACTGGGCCCACTGGGTGTGCCCGGGCCTGGCAGAAAGCCAGCCTGCAGGACCTCAAGCGGGGGCCGAGGCCAGTGTGTTGGGGGCCGGGGTGGCCTAAGCGTCCCCAGTAAATAGACCAGAACCCGAGACCCCAAGCAAACGCACTGGGGGCGCCCCCACAGACTACCTCCTACCCGAGGAGTGGGGATCCAAGATGCACTGCCATGTGCGCTGAGACCGGACAAACATGAGCCAGATCCTGTCTGAAGCCTGTGGTCAGGCAGCCCCGGGCTGCAGGGACGGCGTGCAGGACCCCCGCGCCCAAGGAGCCGGCGGACCCTCCGCGCAGGGCGGGTCCAGGCCAGCCCTGCCTCCCGCCCCCCCACCCCGCCCCAAGTCCTGGGGGCCGGTCTCAGCCCCTGCCCGGCTCCTCTGAGCAGGCAGCCAGGCTCGCCACGGGAGTGACCCTCTCCTGACGCCCAGAAACGGGGCAGGGAGCGCACACGCGGCCTCCTCGCACCAGGTGGCGTCGGGGCCTGGGGGCCTAGGTGTAGAAGATGACCTCGGGGATCTGGCCGTCCTCCACGGACGTGCCGTTGTTGTTGCCCGCCGCGTAGCAGAAGGTGAAGCACGTCTTGGCCCCCGTCGTGGGGGACTCGTGGGTCACCTTGCGCAGGCCCTTGGTGCCGTAGTGGGAGTCCGGGCCCTGGGGGAGGGGGGACGCGGTCCCAGCAGTCAGGCACCCCGGGGCCCCAGCAGGGCGGGGGGCGGCGGAGCCCCTCCCGAGGGTGTCCTACCCCCCGGGGCGATGGCCGCGCCCTACAGCCCCGCGACTGCGGGTCGGGGTCCTGACGGGGTCGGGGAGAGGCACACCTTGAGCGTGGCGCAGGCCGTGTAGTTGACGTTGGGCAGCACCTCCACGGGCTCCTTGAACATGACCCGGAAGGTGCTGGCGGAGCCGTCGCAGCTGAAGCCCGTGTCGTTCTGGCCCAGCACAGTGTTGCTGTCCGTGTGGATGATCTGTGGGGGCGGGAGCGGGCGCTGCTCACCAGGGCCCCCCGCGCCCCCCCCGCAGGACCCCACGGAGGGCGAGCCGCACGGGGTCTGTGACCCACGAGCAGGCTGATGGGGGGCAGGACACGGGGTGGGCACCTGGATGTTCACTTGGTAATCCGTGGGCCCGTGGATGGAGCCGTAGAGCCCGAAGCCCACCACGAAGATGCGCTTGTTGACCGAGAACCTGAGCCGCGGACAGACGAGGTGCTAAGCCAGGGCCCAGCGCAAGGCCGCCCCCGCCGGCCCCCCACCTCGCGCCCGCCCCGGCCCCCACCCCCCGCGCCCCGCCCCCGGACGGCGCCCCCACCCCCGCCCCCGGACGGCTCCCCCA
>NW_023270855.1:57659862-57660259 GCF_011800145.1 Mirounga leonina | reverse complement strand
CCCCCGGCCGGCCCCCCACCCCCGCCCCCGCGCGCGGCAGCCCACCTGATGCGGTCGCTGGTGCCACTGTAGCCCCAGCGGCTCTCCACCTGCTGGAAGCGGTTGATGCTGCACTCCTTCCCCCGGAGGCAGCAGCGTGGCCGGTCGATGAAGTCGACTCGCGGCTTGGGGTTGACGGTGAAGTGCAGGAAGAGGCTGACCACCTCGCGGTCCACGAGGATGCCCGACTGCGCGGGCCCTGCGGGCACAGGGGCGGAGGTCGGGCTGCGGTGGGGGCCGGCCTGGCGGCTGGGGGGGCGGGGGAGGCGGCCGTGAGCCCCGAGGGCACCGCACGGGCATCTCAGGTGAGGACGCCCGGGGGCGGCGGCGGCGGGGGGGGGGGGGGGCCGGGCCGCCC
>NW_023270855.1:57648673-57659762 GCF_011800145.1 Mirounga leonina | reverse complement strand
GACAGCCCGGGGCTCAGGACAGGGTGGCCCCGGGGGACCCGTGGGGACAGCTCTTGGTGAGTAAGGAAGATACAAAGTGGAATACAGAGTGTTAACCATGCTTCTCTTTAATCTCTGCATAGGAAATGCAGAAGGAAAAATACATCAGACCGCGGCCGTGCGCACTCAGCTGGGCGGAGTTTTGTCCAACTTCTGTCTCGTCTCGTATTTTCCAGCGGGACATAGAAGCAGGGGCGTTCTCTAAAACATGCTGAGTGACGAAGGGCCACAAGGTCCAACCCCAGAGGACACACACGGGGTCATTCCCAGTGACCTTGGGCAGAGCAGGGGCGGCCTGAGGGGACCCTCACGGGAGGGGCGAGGGGCAGTGGGGGGCACCGGAAGCAGCAGAGGCTCCACACCAAGGGTGAACGGATGGCAACTGCAGGGCTTGGGGCCCCAGGGGGTTGAGCGTCCCCGTGGACAGGGAGAGCGCTTTTGGGGGTGCAAGCCAGGCCGGGGAGGGAGGGGCCCAGCAAGGCTGCCGCTGGTGTGGGGACGGGACAGAGCGGCTCTGTCACAGCCTGGTGCCCCCGGGCCCCCTGGGCCACGTCGGGGACATCAGTGCTCCTGGCCCCCTGACAACCACCTGGCCCCGGTCCGTAGCGCCCAGGCCCCCGTGGTCCCCACACACGAGAGGCACTCACTACGCGTTCGATGAATGAGCGATCCGGGCACGGACGGAACAGCCGGACCTGAACTTCGCGTCAGAGACAACTACTCTGCAGAAGTGCGTCCCGGCTGGCGCGGGCAAGACAGCCATGCCAAACAGTTCTTTACCACTGCCGCTCAATCTGGCAACCCCGGGGGGGGGGGGTTCCCCGGGACCCGCCAGCCCCGGAGCCCGGAGAGGAGGCCGGCAGCACTGCGTCCACACGGGGCAGGAAGCACGGTCGCGGCTGCCCCCACCTTGGCCCGGGGCCCGGCCACCTCCCAGCCCGCGCAGGCTTGCCCAGGATGCTGAAGCCAGAGCCCGGCCCCCAGGACGGGAACCCAAGCCGGGGGCCCACAGCGGCCCAGCGCGCGCACGGACACTCGGGCCGCGGAGGGAAGGGAACCCAGGCGCCCGTCGGGTGGCGTCTGTGGGGCGTTGGGTCTTTACACACGGACACGCGCTCCACACTGTCCACGCGACACGGCGAGGGCGTCCTCGGCAGAGCGGCCCACCCGCGCTGCCCACAGCTGGCTCGGGGTCACACCTGGGGTCCCCGGGGGTCGTGCTCCCGCCGAGCGGCCCCCGCCCCCTGACCGTTACCTGCGGCAAACTCCTCGATGGTCATGAGCGGGAAGCGGATGAGGGCGAGCGCCTTGCCCAGCACCTTGCGCTTGTTCTCGGGGGTCACGGGCAGCTGCTGCCGCTGACACTCGGCCTCGGACCAGCGGACGACGGCGCTGAACAGGCGCACCTCCCGGATGCCCAGGGTGTCCCGCTCCAGCACGGCCACCAGCGTGTCTGCGGGCACAGGACCCGCTCAGCGGCCTCGCGGGCTCTCAGCTCCCCCCACGGCGGCCACGCGCCCCGGCGCCCCAGGGCCTTACCCAGGTCGATGTCGGTGAAGCCCTCGGCGGTGATGGCGTCGGCCGTGTTCTTGTCGATGTTCTCCAGGCACAGGCTGGCCAGCTGCGGCTCGTCGAAGAGACGCGCCTGGCGAGAGGCCGCGCGTCAACCCACGGCCCGAGGCGGCGCCCCGGACGCCCCTCGGGTCACACCTCGTCATGAATCTCACGCGGCGTGGGCCGCGGGGCCCACACAGACTCGGGAGCTGCGGCCCAGAGCCCGGGCACCACAGGGCCCGCACCTCCACGGCCGGACACGGGGTCCGCGGACAGGACAGGGCCCCCGGGGAAGGCAGGAGGCCCCGGGGAGGGGACGGCGCCAGGCCGGCGGACAGGGGAGCCGTGCACTTCTGCCCCCCGGAGGTTGCTCCACCAGGAACCTGCACGCGGGGTGCGGGAACCCGGAGCCGAGAAGATTCTGGCTCCCTCGCCCAGGCGGCTCCCGGCCAGCACAAGCCCCCCGCGGCCACGGCTCTCCGTGCCACACGACAGGCCTGGCTCTGGCCCGGTCACACTCCCCATCCCCTGGGCAGCCCTGTCCCCTACCCGCCCGTGTCCACATCCTTCCCTGCCTCCCCATGGCCACACCAGCCCCACCCCCATGCCTGGGACTACAGAGCCTGAAAGGGACCCACTCCAAGAAGCGTCATGGTAACTTTCTCCCCACACCTGACCCCTGAAAAGGAGCGTCAAAACGTAGGCAGAAAACCTTCAGCCAAACAAGGGCCAGGCGCTCTGCTGGAAAGGACCAGCTTGGGATGAGGGGAGGGGTGGGGAGGGAAGGGAAGCTCTCGCTGGGTCGCAAAATTTAAGGGACATCAAACACTCAGAGATCCACCCCCGTCGGTCTCAGGCCCTCCCGTAACCCGCGCACGCCTGCGCTCTCTCCCTGCCTTCCCCCCCACACACCCTCCTCCTCGGCCCGCACCCACGCCCACCCGCGTCCTTCACCCGGCCCCCGCGCGCCCTCGTCCCCACCGACTCCCGCAAGCCGCGCCTTCGCCCCCCCACCCCCGCGCGCCCTCACCTGCCCTCCCCACCAGCACACCTCGGTCCTTGCCCCGCCCCCGCGCACCTGCGCCCAGTCTCAGGGTCCCGGCCCTGCCCCTATGCACCCGCGCTCTCACCCGCCCCCCACTGCATCCGCACCCTAACCCACCCGCACAGCGCGCCCGCTTCCTCGCCCGGCCCAGCGTCCTCGCCTAACCCCTGCCTGCGCACCCGGTCCTTACCCTCCCCAACCCCC
Source organism: Mirounga leonina (assembly GCF_011800145.1). NCBI lineage: Eukaryota > Metazoa > Chordata > Mammalia > Carnivora > Phocidae > Mirounga > Mirounga leonina. Next base: position 57,656,920 of record NW_023270855.1, on the reverse strand, counting down.
GCCATCCACTCCGTCCTTGCCCCGCCCCCGTACTCTCACCCCTCCCCCTGCGCCCCAGCCCCACCCCCGCGTCATCGCCAGGTCCCTGCGCCCCCTCCTCCTCACTCGGTCCCCGCACACGTCATCCTCACCTGGTGCCCCTGCCCCAGGCCTCCGCCGGACCCCTCGCACCCGTGTCCTCGCCCCGCACCCGCACACCCGCGTTCTCCCAGGCCTCGCGCCCCCAACCCCCGTGCACCCGCGCCCTCCCCGGCGCGCGACCCCGCGTCCTCACCTGGCGCCACGCCCTCGCCCGGCCCCGCGCGCCTTCGTCTTCGCCTGGTCCCCCCGACCTCACCTGCCCTCCCCCACCCCCGTCCCAGCACACCTGCCCTTGCCCCGCCCCCCACCCCGCGTCCGCCCTAATCGCCTCGCGCACCTCGCCCTTACCTGTCCGGCCTCCGTCCTTGCCCGCGCCCCAGCCGCACACCCCCCGCACAGCGGCGTCCTCGCCTGGTCCCAGCGTCCCCGCTCAAACGCATCCTCGCCACCCCCGCCCTGCGCACCCTGGCCAGTTCCCGCGTCCTCGTCCCGCACCTGCGTCAGCAGCATGAACGCATTGTCAGCCCGGAGGTTCTTCTTCAGGAATTCCACGCAGTGGGCCTCGAGCGCGGGCACCGCGTACTTCTTGGCTGTGTACAGCGTGGTCATGACCGTCTCGGGCCCGATCTGAACCTCATCCGAGTAGAGAAACCTAAGACAGGACGCTGGGACCGTCAGACCCGGCTGGCAGACATCACTCCAGGCCCTGCCCCACCAGCCCAGCCCCAGGAGCCTTCCAGAACCAGCGTCTGTTGCCCTATGACCTGGCAAAGACCATTACCCACCAAGACCAGCCAGAGGCTCTCCCACCCACACTCCACCACCGGATCGCGGGTCTATACGGCGGGCCCCTTCCTTCCCGGTGTGACGGCCTGCGCCAGGGCACAACACGGAAGGCCCCCCACTCCCCTGGAGGCACCTGCGTGGGATCTGCCCTGGGACGGCCGCCCGTAGCTGCAAGGCTCAGCGAGTTCCGGGCAGGGCGCAGGACCAGGAAGGCCAGCCTGACCCAGGCACTGTGACCACCACCGTCCCCGCACTCGGAACGTGGACGTACGGTCAATTTGACAGAACGAGGCGGTGGAGAGATGGGAACCCTGGGCCGAAGCCGGCGGGATGCAGCATGAAGAGCAAGAGCAAGGCCCGGAAGGCTGTGCCCGTGTCCGGGGTCCCCCGAGAATGTGCCGGAAGCCGCACACAGCCTCACACATCAGCAGCTGTAATCCTGTGGGGTCAGGGAGACCCCGGACCCGAGGTCAGCAGTGCAGTGGGCGCACCGGTGACGGGGTCGGCCGCTCACACGCCAGCGGGGAGGACAGCGCCAGCCCTGGGGGGAGCAGCTCAGCGGGAGCGGTGGGAACCGGGAGCCGGAGGACGGAGGCTATGGCCCGAACCCAGCATCCCTCCTGAGTTCAGTCTCAGCCAGGGTTTTGGCTGATTGCAACCCGTCACCTGTTTGTGTGTTTCCTCATGAACATCTCTTTATTTATTTTTTAAAAAATTACAGTAAACTACACACAACAAGGGGGCGCCTGGCTGGCTCAGTCGGAAGAACATGCAACTCTTGATCTCAGGGTTGTGAGTTCAAGCCCTACATCGGGGCTAGAAATTACTTAAATAAAACTTTAAAAAATACATGCACAGCATAACCACTGTAAGCATTTTTAGGCATACGCTTCAGTGGCATGAGACACACTCACCCTGTCCTGCGGCCACGCCCACCCTCCGTCTCCAGAACATTCCATCTCCCCACACGGAGACTCTGTCCCCGTGAAGCACGGACTCCCCACCCCCTGCCCCAGCCCCGGCTCCCACCCTCTCCTCTCTGTCTGTGTGGACGGGACCCCTCTGGGGACCTCCTGGGAGTGGGGTCCCGCGGGATGTGTCCTTCCGGGTCTGGCTCCTCTCACTGAGCTCGGTGTCCTCGGGGTCTGTCCATGTTACCATTCTAGCGTGTAGATGGACACGTGGTGTTTATCCTGCACCCATGGGTGGACACTTGAGTTGTGTCCGCCCCGTGTGGATCATGCCGCTGTGAACATGGGTGCGTGAGTACCTGTTTGAGTCCCTGCTCTCAGTTCTCACATAGACATTCAGCAGCGGAATTGCTGGGTCACACGGTGACTCCACGTTTAAACCTCTTGAGGGACCCCCCTCCTGTCTCGCAGAGGTGGCCACGTCTCCCATCCGCACTGGCCCCGCACGGGGGTCCCAATCCCCCACTCCTCACTCATTCTTGTTATCTTTTGTTTTTCTGTGTTTTTCATAATAGCTGCCCAGGTGGGTACGAAGTGACAGCTCATCATGGTTTTGTCACCTGTTCTCGTACATGAAGTTTTACTGGCACCCAGCCCCCCTCCCCGATCGTTTACAAATAGTCCGGCTGCTTTTACAACACCAGCCGCAGGGTGAGTGGTGGGGACGGAGCCCATCCGCCCCTGGTCTTAGCAACCTGAGAAGTTACACGATGACAAATCCATGAGATTGTTCCCCAAAGTGCTACTTGTCCTCGGGAAGACGCTGGGAGTGGCACACAGGACCAAGCGTCCAAGCGTATCAGACAGCGGCACGTATTAAGGGGCGTCCGCAGCCGGGACCAACGGGAACAAAGCCCCGCCTGGCAGTGAGCTGTGGACGGCGGGGGAGGGGAGCACCCACGCGGCCTTGGACACGGCAGGGGGGCGGCTCGTCCTGTCCTTCACACCTGCTGAACTTTCCTTTGTTTCCTTTCTTTCCTTCCTTCCTCTCTCTCTCCCCCTCTGTGAGTCTGTGCCATCTTTATAATCGAAAGAGAAAAAATAAACTCTGCATTTAAAAAGACACGTTAACTGTTTGGAACAGTCTGTAAAGTTCCCCACCATGATTTACACCCGGTGTTTCTGGAAGTGAGAGGCCTGTGCTCAGCGGAGGGAAAGAGCCCGGCCAGCCCACAGCCTCGCCTCCCCCCTGCTCGGAGCGCGCAGCCCCCGCCCCGGGCGCTCACGGCTCTGATGCTAATGCACTTGAGGGAATTTTGAGGCTCAAGAAGAAACAACTAGAGCTGGTATTGAACATTCTTACATTATCTTACTTCTTCCACAACCCCTGTTGACCACAACGGGCGAGAATCGGGACTCGCACGCGCGGCCCCGGGACGGACCCCGAGCCCACGACGCTCAGGGAGGGAACCAGACACGGAAGGCCACGCGGGGTGTGAGTCCACGTGGGTGACACGTCCAGAACGGGCTCATCCGCAGACGGGAAGGGGGCTCATGGGGGCCGGGGGAGGGGAGTGGGTGACGGGGTGTGGAATCAGTCGCCAACACTGCGGACACATTACAAACCCCTGAAGCGTGCGCTGCCAAGGGGTGGACTGTCCCATCTGGGAATCACGTCTCAGTTAAAAACATACAAAAATGAAAACGGGGCGGGGGCCTCCAGAGCCCACCCCTCACTTCAGAGGCAGTCCTGGAACCCTGCGGGAGCCAGGGGGCTCGGGAGGCCCTGTCGCTGGGGGTCTCCCTGCCCTCTTCCTCAACGGCGTCTCCATGTCTGACATCAGGCTCCTCCATCCCACCCCTCCGGGAAAGATCTAGAAGTCTTACTTGAGCAGCGCCAGGAAGGCGGCCGGCTCCACGTCGGGCAGCTCGATCTCGGTGGATGTGGTGGCCATCCCCCCGTTGAACATGGCGTCGAAGACGGCGCTGCCCACGGCCAGCACGAACCTGGCATCAGAGAAGAGGCCGGTTACCCTCCTTGTGGCCCCGCCTGTTCCCGGCACCCCAGTCTGGGGGCTGTCAGGGCCCCACGTGTCCCCACAGGAGGTGCTGGGGGAGCGGCTCCGGCCGGCGCCCCAGATGACACTGGCCCAGAACATCCTAGTGGCAGACGCTTCCAGGAGGGGGGTGCCAAGGAGTGAGGCTATGCAGCAGGTCCCCCGTGCCCCCCCAAACACACAAACCCCCGCGCTCAGGCTGTGGGTGTCCCCCCCAAGCACACCACCCCCCCGTGCTCAGGCTGTGGGCGCTAGGGTCCTGGCTGTCCTGGAGGGAGGCAGGCGCAGGTCCAGTGCGTGGACAGCCTGACTGTGGGGCAGAAAGCACATAAGCCTGTGATGGGAAGTGAGGGTCAGGGAAGGCTTGGCAGGGACATCGGAGCAGGGCTGAGGCCGCAGGGAAGGGCATCGGGGCCTGGGGAATGGCAGGAGCACAGGGGAACGTTAGGAGGTGGTAGCATGAGGCCGAAGGGTTCATCCAGAGTGATGTGACCACACGGGACCCACCTGCCTGTGACTTCTCAGCGAAAGGACAGGAAGGCCCAGTGGGTGAGGACAAGAAGTGAGGCGCCCCCCAGCCTTCCTTCGAACCAGCTGCAACCCCCCCCCAGCCGAAGCACTCCATGGGGGCCGCCCACTCTGTGCTCTGTGCTGTCCACCCGCGGTCTCCAGGGCTCACCCCATGGCCCGTCTGCCTCAGAGCACCCATCCCCGGGTCCACAAGGCCCTGCACCACACCCCCTCCCGGGGTCCCCATCGTGTCACACGCGGGGCTCAGAGCGGCCCCCACATCCTCCTTCCTAGCCTGCCCATGGCTCCCAGCGAACCCCAGGCTGGGCAGCCCCCGACTCTTTTTTTTTTTTTAATGTTTTTTTATTTATTCATTCATGAGAGCCAGAGAGAGAGAGAGAGGCAGAGGGAGAGGCAGAGGGAGAAGCAGGCTCCCCGCCTAGCAGGGAGCCCGACGCGGGGCTCGATCCCAGGACCCTGGGATCATGACCTGAGCCGAAGGCAGACGCTTAACCATCTGAACCACCCAGGCGCCCTGGGCAGCCCCCGACTCTTAACAGGGAGAAGGACCTCCTTCCCTGGCTCCTACCTTCCCCGCCATCCTGGGGCACGCCTCCCAGGCCCTCGTTCGGGCCGCCGTGTGCACGGGGCTTGAGCACGTCTGGGGACCAGACCCGAGATAGGGGACCAGATGGGAATCCAAGTGGGGAGGACAGCCTCCCCCAGAAGTCACGTCCACCCGGAAAGCCGGAATGGGACCTCACTTGGAAATCGTGTTCGTGGACGTGACTGGTTCACGTGAGGTCATATGGGGGAGCAGGGTGGCCCTAGTCGCACGCTGGTGTCCTCATGAGAGGGGACTTTGGGCACAGACACAGGGAGAAGCCACGTGGCGACAGATACAGACACGGGAGGGGCGCGGCCATGAGCCCGGGGACGCCTGGAGCCCCAGGAGCTGGGAGAGGCAGGAAGGACCGTCTCCAGAGCCTCCGCGACACCTCGGCCTTGGACGTCTGGCCCCAGGACGGGACAGGAAACGCCTCTGTGGCCCTGCCCCAGGCGCGGCCAGCCTCACCCGTGTCCTCGGCGGCCCCAGGCCCGTCACTGCACCCCCACACGTGCTCCATAAATAAAGTGCCTTCCCGGTCCTCCTCTCCAGCTTGGGGGAAGCACCTCACTTTCCCGCCGGAAAATGGATTCCAGCGCCGCAGTAAGAGGCCGCTGACCGCACGCCCCCCACAAGACCGCCGTGTCTGAGGAGTGTCTGCACCCTCGGGCCCTCTGCTCACACCCCCTCGCGCCTCCGGCCCCTCCCGCCTGGCTGGCCGCCCGGTCTTCTCCAAGCCCCGATCTGCCCCCCAGGGGACGCTGCCTCGCCCCACGCAGACGGCTGGGACGAGCCATGCAGACAGTGACGAGAGGCCACACGGATGTGGAGAGAGCACGACCCGCGGCGAGGCCGGCGGGAGCGCGAGGTATGCGGCCGCTGTGGGAACCCTCTGGCAGCTCCTCTGCTGGCCCAGCCCAAGCGGCCGAGACCCAGCAGCTCACACCTGGTGCACGTGCGGGAGAGACGGGCGCACGCGTCCCCACGGCCTGCACACCTGTGTCCACAGAGCGTGCGTCCCAGCGGCCAGAAGGGGGGTGCACCCATGTCCGTGGATGAAGGACACACACAACCTGTCCTTCCATCCCCACACGGGAACACGCTCCAGCCTCAGGAAGGAAGGGACCCCGACACCTGCCACGACGTGGAAGGACCCCGAGGACACTGGGCTCAGCCAGAGGAGCCAGACCCAGAGGGACACATCCCGCAGGACCCCACTCCCAGGAGGTCCCCAGAGGAGTCCCGTCCACAGAGACAGAGGAGAGGGTGGGAGCCGGGGCTGGGGCAGGACTGAGTGAGGCGGGAACACCCAAGTATTTTGGGAACGGGGGCGAGGGCCAAGAGAGCCACGCACAAGCAGGCGCCCCCCCGGAGGGGCCGTGGCCCTGCGCTTCCTCGGTGTCGCTCCCGAGCAGAGAGTCGTGTGCTCTGGGTGGCGCCACGAAGCAGGCATGTGGTGGACGGTGCGAGCCGGGTTCTCCGCCGAGGGCACAGGGTGACAAGTGCGGGAGGGGCGCGGATTCCGGGGTGCTGGCCTGGAGTGGAGGCATGGGGACCATCCTGCGGCTCCACACACGGGCAGCCCGGCGGCGAGGGGACGCCCAGCACCCGGAGCTTGGGGTCTACATCCCACACCAACAAACGGGACCAGCTCCCTGGAGACGTGGCGGACTCCGGGGCCGGAGCGGGGAAAGGACAAGACGAGCTCGGAGTGTCTCGCGGGGCCAGCAAGTAAAACGCTCCGAGCGCGATGGGGAAGCGTTAGGAGGACGCGGGATGGCCAAATCCGGGACAACACGAGCCACGACATCGTACACGTCCTGCAAAACATACATACCCATGTCCACGAAGACAGAACTACCTAACCGCGTGAGCGGAGGAGCGGAAAGAAGGGACCGCTCTTCCCTTCAGAGCCCCAGCTGATGAACGCAGAAGCAGTCACGGACGCGGAAAAGCACCGCCAGCAAACGCCTGGGCCGCAGCCGTGCGTGGGGAGAATCCTCACCCCAGCACGAGGGCCTGGGGCAACACGGGGAGGACACAGGGTGTGCGCAGAGCCTCAGTGTCCCCCGGGGAGAGCCACTCGGAGGGGACGGCGGTGGCAGGCCTCCGGCCACGATGGCCCGGGAAGGATGCCGGCCACGGCCTGACATCCAGCCACACAGCGGGAGTGGCCGCGGGGGATGAGGGAGGCACAGCCCGCAGACACGCGTGAATCGACACGACGGGCGTCAGGATCCGGCCCTCACTGCAGATGCGCATTTCCTGGGCTCGGGGCCGTGCACCTGGCAGCGGACTCCCCAGGTACGCGAAGCAGCAGCTGAGCGCTGAGGGAGACAGAGACAGCCGCACCTCCAGAGCTGGAGTTTCTGGACTGTTCTCGAAGGCCGGCGGAGCGGCGCACGGACCGCGGCCCACCCGGCACCGCTGGCCCGACCGAACCCTCCACGCGCACACGGAACGGTCCCCAGGCGAGCGCACGACCAGGGCTGACGTCAGCCAGGGCACGCTCTCCAAACAGAGGAATTAGCCGTCCACAACCAGAGGAAATCTGAGAAATCCCCAAATGTTTGGAAACGAACACACTTCGAAGCAACCCACGGGGGGAGGAACGCGCGGCAAAGGAGAAAAGATCTCGGCCGGCCTGAAAATGGAAACGCCACCCGCCACGAGGAAAGAGGCGCCGTTAGAAGCAAATGTGGCAAATCCACGAGGCAACGCCTGGGAATCAGCCAGGGGAGCTCCCGCCTCAGGCATCCGACAGTGGGGAGCAAACCCACCCAAGCAGAGAAGGAAGCCCACAGGGGGACGGTGGGACCTCGTGAGCCTGGGCGCAGGGGGGCACCCAGAACCCGCCGCCCACGGAAGAGACACAAGCCACAAAATCAGCAGCGAGGGCGGGACCGTCACTGCGGACCCTAAGGATGAAAGAATTTCAACAGTTTCATGCCAACAAACTAGGACAGCTTAGATGAAGGGATGATGTCCTTCGGACAGACTCCAGAAGGAGACGCTCGGAACACAGGCAAGCACAGAACGAGCCCCTGAAAACCTCTCGCCAAAGGGAAGCCCCCCAGACATTTCAGAAGGGACAGCGGCTGTGGGCAGACCCTCCCAGAGATGGGGGGACAGGGGGGGCAGTGCGGCCGCGAGGCCAGCACGCGGGGCAGGCGGTGTGGACGCACCGCAAAGCAGGCTGGCGCTTGCTTGCTTTTTTTTTTTTTTTTTAAAGATTTTATTTATTTATTTGAGAGAGAGAAAGCACACGAGAGGGGGGAGGGTCAGAGGGAGAAGC
>NW_023270855.1:57641697-57648573 GCF_011800145.1 Mirounga leonina | reverse complement strand
TTATTTATTTATTTGAAAGAGAGAATGAGAGAGAGAGAGAGAGAGAGAGCATGGGGGGGAGGGTCAGAGGGAGAAGCAGACTCCCCGCCGGGCAGGGAGCCCAATGCGGGGCTCGATCCCAGGACCCCGGGATCACGACCTGAGCTAGAGGCAGATGCTCAACTGACTGAGCAACCCAGGCGCCCCAGGCTGGCGCTTTCTTCAACTGTCAAACATCAGAGTTACCCCCAATTCCAAGGGTCCGCTCCCAGGTATTTGTCCAAGAGTAAAGGAACCGTGTGTCCACACACAGACTCGTGCCCCAGTGCACACAGCAGCCAGAAACCGCACACAGCCCGGATGCCCGGCAGCTGGTGAGTGGTCACACTGCGGTCGGTCCCTGCGGCTGAATTCAGCGACAGCGTGAATTACTTTAGCAATAACCATAATTGAGCTGGGACCCCTGGGCGGCTCAGTCGGTCAAGTGTCTGAGATCCCTCAGATCATGATCCCGGGGTCCTGGGATCGAGCCCCACATCGGGCTCCCTGCTCCGCGGGGAGCCTGCTTCTCCCTCTCCCACTCCCCCTGCTTGTGTTCCTCTCTTGCTGTGTCTCTCTCTGTCAAATGAATAAAATCTTCAAAAAAAAAAAAAAATCCTCAGACTCTTGATTTCGGCTCCCGTCATGCTCTCAGGGCCGTGAGATCGAGCCCCGCGTCAGGCTCCGCACTGAGCGAGGAGCCTGCTCAGGATTCTCCCTCTCCCTCTGCCCCTCCCCCCCACAAATAAAATTAAAATAAAAAAAGAAAGGTAACCGGGCTGTAGCTGACCCTTGAACAGTGCGGGTCCACACACCGGCGGATGTTTCTCAGTGAAGGCAGCATGGGACTCAAAACGCCCTTTCTCTTCCTTATGACTCTCGATTCTAAGAACACAGCACAGGGTAGATAACAGAGCACGCACTGTTCGCGCACTCGTGAGCCTTGCGGTCCCCACTGGGCTGTCAGTGGGTGAGGTCTCAGGGGTGGAGTTACATGTGGATTTTTGGCTGTGCAGGAGGCCGGCTCCCCTAACCCCCACATGGTTCAAGGGTTGAGTGTACGGATACACACAACAACGTGGATGAATCTCAAAAACTTTTTCTTTTATTTAAACATTTTATTTATCTGAGACAGAGAGACAGAGGGAAAGAGAGAGCACAGGGGCAGGGGTAGGTGTAGGGGGAGAAGGAGGAGCAGGCTTCCCGCCGAGCAGGGAGCCTGACGCAGGACTCGATCCCAGGACCCCGAGATCACGACCAGAGCCGAAGGCAGATGCTTAACTGACCGAGCCCCCCGGGCGCCCCTCAGAAACTTTCAAGAAGCCAGACTGAAGATGACATGCTGTATCACTCTACTTACATGAAATTTCTAGAAACAGCAGGCCGGGAGAGACAGAAGGCAGGCCGGTGATGGCAGCAAGTGGGCAGGGGGACCTCAGGGGGCGGCGGCCACACGGCGGTGCACTTTCCACACAGACAGTTGTCAGGCCCAACAGACCAGACTCCGGGAAAGGGCTTGGGGGCACCCCACACTCACACTCACGAAAACCCTCCACAGCAGGGAATCGAGAGAGACTTGAGAGAAGCCGTCGGAAACCAGCACCCGTGGTCCCATTTGTCGATGAAAAACAAAACACAAAGGCTCCTTGCTCTCACCTGTTACGGAGCAATGTCCTGTGGTCAGAAGTGCAGTACGAAGGCGCCTGGGTGGCTCAGTCGGTTGAGCATCTGCCTTCAGCTTAAGTCATGATCTCAGGGTCCTGGGATCGAGTCCCGCTCCCTGCTGAGCCTGCTTCTCCCTCTCCCTCTGCCTCTCCACCCCCCACTCATGCTCGCTCTCTCTCAAATAAGTAAATAAACTCTTTTTAAAAAATGAAAGCTTCAACTCCTCAGTTGCAACTGCTGTATTCAGATGCTCAGTAGCTACGTGCAGCTAGGCTGGACAGTGTAAATCGAGAACATTCCCGTCATCACAGGAAAGTATCAGACAGTGCCAGACCACAGAATCCACTGAACAATTATTAACGTGAACAAGGGCTCGGACAGAAATCGCTCAAACCAGATAGAAATAAATATGCAAAAAACATACAGCTTCCCAGCAAGAGCCAGCTGGAAAAATATAATGAAGATTATCCACAACAGAGAAAAAAAGTAAGTGAGCAAAAATCAGCAATAAATGTGCAAAAGCCTCATGGAGAAAACCACAAAACTGTCCTAGGAACACAAAAACCGCCCTGAACAAATGGAGAGAGACCTTGCTCCCAGATACACTCTGTACCCTAAACTTCGCTCTGCCCAGCCCGGTATCGCTGGTGGACCCGCCCCCCCAGTAAATTCCTTCAGCACTTGATGAACTGATTCTAGAGATCCTACGGAACCATGAGTCTGCCCAGGGGCCCACAAACCGGCCAACCCCTTGTTTCTGCAAATGAAGTTTTATGGGACACGGCCGTGCTCATTCACTGATGTGTTGTCCACACCTGTCCTGCTGGGCAGAATTAAGTACGGGGAACGGAGGCTGTTTACCTAAGTTGGCTGATGCCGGGCTGGAATGTCGGCCGCGGAGGGACAGCTTCCCTCCAGCACCATGTGTCCATGACTGTTTGAGGGAAGTGGGGAGGGACGGGTGGGCGATCGATGCCAAAAGGGTAAATGTGCAACCAGCTGAAGAAGTCTTGACAAAGAATAAAATTGGGAACAAGGGCCTCAGCAGTTCTCAAAACATACCGGAAAGCCAGAGTCATCAAAAAACGTTCTTGTAGCAGAACACGGATCGATGCCAGGAGAGACCCCAGAAGGCCCGTTCCGCTCGCTGGCCTTCTCTGCTACATCCTCCCAGACGGACGAGCTCGGGCACCTGAGATACTGACCACGGCAGCGCCTGGCTCGCACGCAAGGGCCGCCCCACCCTGAGCCCCGCAGCACGTCCGCAGAGCCCGCCCGGCAAGGGAGCGCAGACATCTGATTCGGGCAGGTCGGTGCCCTGCAGTTACTGAGCACCTACTGCACGCCAGGCCTTCTCCTGGGGCTCCGGAGGCAGCAGGGAAGGAGAGGAGCAAGCCCATGACCACCACCACGGGGGTGCCCGTCATCGGGAGCTCAGAGGGAAAAGCGTACAGGGTGAAGGCCAGGCAGAGCCTCGGGACCAGGGGCCAGGGCCCGCTCCTCAGCCTACACGATGCCGGCCCTCCTGCCCCACAGCCCAGGTCAGCCTGCGCCCGAAGCCCACGCCCGCCCGGGGGGAGGGTCGCGGGGGGTTCGCACGAGCCCCCACTTTTTGGAGGCGGCCTCAGCCACACTGGTTCCCATGTTCTGGCGCTAACCCCTCTCTGCCCCAGGACACCACCTGGTCACCTCCTTCCCAGCGCCCCTAGCATGTGGCAACATCTCCACCTTTCCTTGTTTCTCGTGACCTGACAGCCTCCAGGACGCCCGGCCAGGTGTCCCGCAGCGTGTCCCTGATCTGGGCTTGTCAGCTGCTTTCCTGCGATCAGTCTGCAGATCTCGGTTTCCCACGACTGCTCTAACAAGGCACCACATGCCAGGCGACTCCCGACAACAGGATTTCATCCTCTCCCCGTCCTGGAGGCCAGAAGCCCCAGATGGAGGTGCGGCAGGGCCCTCGGGAGGCTCCGGGGGAGGCTCCTACCTGCCTCTTCCAGCTCCACGGGGCCCCAGGGGTCCCCTGGCCTCTGGCCACAGCACTCCAGTGCCTGACTCCATGCTCATCAAGGGGCTTCTCCTCTGTCTCTCCTCTGTGTCTCTTAGGAGGACACTTGCCATCGGGTTTAGAGCCCACCAGATAATCCAGGATGATCTCACCCTGAACTTAATCACATCTGCAAAGACCCTTTTCCAAATAAGGTCCCACTCACAGGTACGAGGGACTGGGATGAAGACACACCTTTTGGGGGGCCACCACTCAACCCACGGCACTGGGGTTATGGGTTTGGGGAAGAACTACAGAGGCGAGGTGCCCTTCTGGTCCCGTCCCATCAGGGGTCCCTGACAGGCCGCTCTACATCACTCTGAAGTTGACCGTGACCCCTGGCCCAGGTGGGGTGTGCCAGGTTTCCCCACGGTCAGGTTACCATCACTTCCTGGGGTCTGGGCCCAGGCGGGGAGCACCTGTATGCACCATCGGGGCTCTGGGGTACGGAGCCTCACCTCCTCCACGCTCCACACTCGGATTCAGCCTCTCCTCCTACCACGGCCTCTAGACTTGCCTGCCTCACGCCCTGGATGATGTCCCCACCTTTATTTAAGCTCACCCTGGACCACTGTGATAAGCACTTGGTTGGGTCACCAAGTCAATCCTCCCAGAAGTCCTGGGGTGGAGGCATCCGAGTGGTCAGTCCCAGTTCACAGGTGGGGAAACTGAGGCACAGAAAGCCCAGGGCCACTCGCTGGGCAGCAATCTACCTGATCACTGCAGGTAAAATTTCACCAATCTGTACAAAATCACAACCCAAAGGGAGAAAAGAAAGAAAAAGAACTAGAACTTTCTATCAGTAAAGGCCAAATAGTGGGGCATCAATACCAGGGCAAATGGGACCAGAAAAGTGCTATCAGCCTGACCTGGACCCTCTCTGGACATCAAACACACATGCTCAGGGAGTCTTTGGGGCCCAGGGACGACCGACGCCTGCAGGAACCAGCAAGGTGTGCCGGGGGGCCAGGCTCCCTGGGGACTCGGGACTCGTGTGGCCACTAGTGGGAGAAGCCACGGGTCCAGTGGGTGGGCCCGTCTGAAGGTGAATGTCAGCATGCCCAGAAGAGCCTCATCCCAGACCCCACCTTCAGGGTGGCTCCTCACAGCCATTCCTAAGCACTAATCCCCCATCTACCCCCCCCCCCCAGGCTGCCCCATTACCTCCCACCGCTCTGCCTTCCCCCCGATGCTGGAGCCAGGGTCTGGGGGTCCCCCGCCGCAGCCCCGACTCTCCCTCCCCTACCAAGCTGCCACCTCACCGCACCAGGGAGAGGAGCCCTGTTTCTACGGTCCTCACCAAGCGCCTGCAGGCTCCATCTACAGCTGGGCCCCCCCTCAAAGCCGACGATGTCCCTCTGGCCCGCAGTGCCCCCTTGCTCCCGCTGCGTGCCCAGCCCCTCTGCTCTCCAGGCCTCCCCTCCCCCTCGCCCTGCTCAGCACCACTTGCTCAGGGTACGGATCCCTGTCATCCCCTCCCAGGGCCCTGTAACTCCCTGCTGCTCTCAGAAAAGCTCACTAAATATCACGCCGGGCTGACCTTCCTACCAGAGCCCTTGCTCCCAGCCATTCTCCTGAGCCCAGCAGCGCCACACCCTTCTCCCCACTTCTCTGGGGGTCCCCATGCCCACCTTCCTCCTCCCGTCTTCACCACCAACAGCCACACACAGTCGAGTACATGTCCTAAGGTTAGTGGTGCCCAGGGGACCCCCTCGCTCCCCTGAAGCAGAAACCCCGAGGTCGCCCTTCCCCCTCCCTGTGGGGTTTCCAGCTGCATCCACCTGGCCCCATCTCCAAAGGGCTTGGGTCAGGGGGGGCAGGAGCCCATGTAGCCTCACCTTGCTCATTCCATGTGTTCCCTGAAGCTTGGTGGGAGCGGGGTCGGGGGGGGAGCTTTAAAGGCCAGACTGGGCTAAGCAGTATTTAGGAGCACCGGTGGACATGAGAGAGGCCGGGGTGGGGGGGGGTGCCTCAGGGATCAGTCCCCCTACTCCAGGCTTGGGTGGGGGTGAGGCCCATGTGGCTGCACACACACAGGGGAGGGAGGAGCCACGGGAGGTCCTGGGGACCCAACCACAGGCCTGGAACCTTCTGTAGGCAGGAATCTAGATCCAGTTGTACATAAATAACCAAGAAAAAGCCAGAAAGAAACATCTCAAAGGCACAGGTTAAATAAAGGCCACATGTCAGAAAGGCAGGGCGGACCGCTCACAGCAGGCTGCGGAACATTCCAGGCCAGTGGCAAGAAACCCCCCAGCCCCTCTCCCCCAATGGAGCCCTCCCAGTGAGGCCCCCTCCCGCAGCGCCCTGGAGTGCAACGGGGAGCAGAGTCAGAGACAGGGAATGGACGGGGAGTCTGATATCAGTCCCACCCTGCCCTGGGGTCTGAGGGCTGCACCCTGGAGACTGGCAGGGGGGCCGGACCTGGGCCAACAATGCCCCCTTTTTCAGAGAGAAGGCCTGGAGGCCAGGGCGGACATGGGGCTGGGGTGTCACAGAACTGGGATCACTGAGGGGGTTATGTGGTTTAGGAGCCCGGGCTTCTGGGTTCAAGAGGCGGGGGTCTGGTGGGGGCCTGGGGGTCGCCACCGGGGAAGGATGGGGCACTTGGCGCAGGAGGTCACTGGGGCAGGACGGTGGGGGCGGCTGTGCCTGGAGATCCTGGACTGGGTGGCAGGAGTCTGCGGGGGATGGAGAGGCGGGGTCCCAAGGCCAGGGTATGGCTAGTATCAGCGGGCTGAGCGGTGGGGGGGGCCTGGCAGGGTCACAGGCCTGGGGCAAAGTGGGTCCCCGGGATCCTGTGGGGTGGCGGGTTCCTGGAGTGGTCTGGTGCCGCGAGGGCAGCGTCCGCGGATGGGGCGGGGGGGGCCCAGGGTCCGCGATGGCAGGGCCCGGGGTGCGGGGCGCGGGCGGCGGCCCACCTGTGCGCCGGGATGCGCTGCGCGCCGAGCCCCTTGCCCACCAGGAAGTGCACGTCGCAGAGCACCTCGTTGTTGAAGAGGAAGGCGAAGCGCTCCTTCAGCGTGGGCTTGGTGGCCTGCCAGTTGTAGACGGGCTCGCGCAGGAGCGCCGCCGCCCCCGGCTCCTCGGCCGCCCGCTCCCCGCCCGCCGCGGCCTGCGCGCCCGGCCCCGGCCCCGACCCCGGCCCC
>NW_023270855.1:57600824-57641297 GCF_011800145.1 Mirounga leonina | reverse complement strand
AGGGCAAGGGAGGGGGCGGGGAGACGGGAGGGGAGGGCGGGGCGGGGGGACGGGAGGGACGGGGAGGGGCGGGGGGACGGGCGGGGCGAGAGGGAGGGGGTCGAGGGGGGGGGGGGGGGGCGGGCAGGGGAGGGGAGGAGGTGGGGAGACGGGAGGGGAGGAGAAATGAGCCCTCTTCTGGGCCAGGTACCTGTTGGGAAGCGCAGACAGGGCTGGAACCCCCAAATTGCTAAGCACACCCATAGTGTCAGAGTGCCCCAATGCCCTGAAGAGGGGACACGGGGAGGTCGGAGAGCATAAAGCCGGGCTCCTTGCGCAGCCTGGGGTGGGGGGGTCAAGACCGGGAGCTGCAGCCTGGGGGCGGGGTTCCTGGAGGAGGGGACGCTGACCAGTGACCAGCAGTTAGGAAGATGACTAAGCCAAGAAGAGCCTCTTCCAGGTCCTGGAGCCACATCAGGGTGGCCAGAAGGCTGGGTAGAGAGGTCAAGGCCCCAGCACAGACCCATCCCCAAAGGTGGGCACGAGGCTCTCCTCTGGCCCTTACCTGAACACAGGGCTTCAGGACACACTTCCATAACGTCCGTGACAATGTCGCATCTAATTAGTGCCTGGGAGACACCCCCCCCCACACACACCGGCGTCTCAGCCTGGTCATTCCCATGGAGAAGGGGTTTTCGTTGGGGGCAGGGGTGCGTGGCCCAGTGACACCTAGGAGAGCCACAGGCAAGACATCCCACCCAGTGTCCAGTCTCTGCCCAAATCTTGATCAGCTCATTACCTCCAAAGCTGACCTTGAATGGGGCCTCTGTTGTGGATCCTGCCACGGCCAGTTTCACCGGGCACGCAGCCCAGGGGGTCATCCGGGGCCCCATGTTTGATTTAATGCTCTGCTGCCACCATCTTGAGATTTGTAATGATTTTGGAACAAGGGACTCCACGCTTTAATTTTGCACTGTCCCCTGCTTCTCATGACAACCCCCAGCCTCAACCACTTACTCCTCCTTACCATTTAGAATCCAATCTCCCCCCAATTTAATTGAGTGTCTTGGAGCCTTTGCTTAAAGCCTTTCAGGGGCTTCCTTCCATTGACAGCCAATCCTCTCGCCCTGGGGACAACCTCTACCCTGAGGGTGGGGCACCGCCCAGGGCATCCTGCAGCTCTGCACCTCCCAGCCCCACCTCACAGCATGTGCTCCCATCAGCAGCCTTGGCCACTGGATTTAATAAAAATGCCACCTTGTGCATGAGTTCATGCCTCTGCTCTTTTGGGGTGAGAAATTGACCCAAGGCTAAACCATGCAACTTATAACCATGGACAAAGCCAGCCCAAAACCTGGGGATAATTTTTTTTTTCATTCTAAAAGTAGTGTATGAAAAATAAAGGCAGGAATCTTGGAAATGCCAGAAAAATACAGAAAAGCACATGACTATCACCTATTGTCTTACTATCCCAAAGTAACTAGTGTTAACACTTTAGTGTATTTTTTCTTGGCCTTTTTTTTCTTGTTTGTTTTTTTACAAAGAGTAGCATCTTTTTTAAGTTTTTATTTATTTTTGAGAGAGAGAATGAGAGAGCACGAGATGGGGGAGGGTCAGAGGGAGAAGCAGACTCCCTACTGAGCAGGGAGCCCCATGCAGGACTCGATCCTGGGACTCCAGGATCGTGACCTGAGCTGAAGGCACTTAACTGACTGAGCCACCCAGGCACCCAAGTAGCATCTTTTTATATAGTTGGGATCACCCTGAATCTAACTCATGTGGTAAGAGGATACCAGACTTTTTATGTGGGGATGCTGAGAAGTGGTTCATCTGAATTAATCAGCCTGGATATACTATAATCCTTGTTCTTGCCTTTTGAAGATAATTATGGATTCATGGCATTCAGGCTAATTAGTTTTAATTAATTGTAATCATGATTGATGAAGGATACTTCTTTTTTTTTTAAAGGAGAGTGAGACTAGCTTTATTTTTTTTTTAAAGATTTATTTATTTATTTATTTGAGAGAGCGAGAATGAGAGAGACTACATGAGAGGGGGGAGGGTCAGAGGAAGAAGCAGACTCCCCGCCGAGCAGGGAGCCTGATTCGGGACTCGATCCCGGGACTCCAGGATCATGACCTGAGCCGAAGGCAGTCGCTTAACCAACTGAGCCACCCAGGCGCCCTGATGAAGGATACTTCTATGTGGGCTCCTGTGTGCCTTCAGCACCCCCAGAACATGGAGAAGCACCCCTGCCTTCTCACAATGACATAGTCCAGGCCCGTAGTGCACCTTCCCTGCCCCGAAACACAAAACCAGCTATTCTCCAGAGAGCCCTCATTCCCTGGGAATGGAGAAGAGTATCCGTGACTGCATTTTCAGTATTGGGGACACCTCTTCAATTACTGCACGCTAATTTTTGGTGCAAAACTGTTTAATGGCTACCTAAGTGATCAGGTAGAAATGATCGATTTTGAAGAGTGTGAGTTCATATTGCTATTTCCAATTTAGCTCTAACAATACTCTATAACAGGTGTCCTCAGCAAATATGGCCTGCCTGAGCGCTAGACCTGGCCCACCACTTGTTGTTGTAAATAAAGTTTTATTGGCACACAGCCATGCCCATTCATTTGCAAGTTGTCTATACCTGCTTCCCAGCTTGCAGGACAGATTTGAGTAGTTACCATGGAGCCCCAAAGGGCAGGCAAATCCCTTTACAGAAAACATTTGCGGGGCGCCTGGGTGGCTCAGTTGGTTAAGCGACTGCCTTCGGCTCAGGTCATGACCCTGGAGTCCCAGGATCGAGTCCCGCATCGGGCTCCCTGCTCGGCAGGGAGTCTGCTTCTCCCTCTGACCCTCCCTCCTCTCACACTCTCTCTCTATCTCATTCTCTCTCTCAAATAAATAAATAAAATCTTAAAAAAAAAATTAAAAAAAAAGAAAACATTTGCAGACCCTCCTCAATAGACGCCTAACTAGATTTTTAGCCCCTCACCCAAAATATAATTTTACCTTTTTCTTTTATCATTTGGTGAACCATTTAAGTTTCTGAAGATCCTGATTATAACTGGTGTAATCTCGTATTCATTTTATCTGTCAGCATAAAATACAAGGACAGACCCTAGTAGTAATATCAACAGTCTCTACAATCCCTGTGGGTTGGAAATTAAGATCTAAGATCACAGGAGCTATGGAGGTGGGTGTGAATGACTGGCCTGCTGTTTGGTTCAGGGATTGGGCATGTGACCAGTCCTGGCCAATGAGTGTGTATGAGATTCCCAAGGATGCTGTAACAAACTATCACCAGCCCATTTACTCTCTGACAATTCTGGAGGTCAGAGGGCTGACGTGGTCTCATGGGGCTATATCAAGGTGCAGTGTTGGTTTGCAAATGGGCCCCTGTACATGCTGGGCAAGGAGAAACTGAAGGAAGGGACGGGCCATTCCAGATGGGTAGATGGGTTTATGAGCAAGGGAACATCCTTCCAAGGCTTGTCTACCACACTGCACCCGCCTGCCCCAATCTTAAAGCTTATATAGAGGCCTGAACTGAGTACCATCCAGATGGTCGGTCTCAACACCGCCTCACTGTCTCAAGGCTGTGTCCTTGGGCAGCTTCTAATGCAGGGAAGGCCAGGGGAACCACACCTTCCCAGCACAGGGGAGGGGGATGGAGCCTCCAAGTGCCCGGGTCCAGCTCACAGGTTGACCAGCACCACAACCTCTCAACGCCCCCTCCAACAGGTGGACAGGGCTGGCTCCTTCTGGAGGCTCCCTGGGAGAATCCATTTCCTGCCCTTCTCCGGCTGCCTCTGTGGTTGTCTCATTCTGACCTCTGCTTCTATTGCCCTGTCTCCTCCAACTCTGACCCTCCTGCCCACTCTTATAAGGACACTTGTCAGATCATTGGACCCTCTGGGGAATCCAGGGTCACCCTCATTGAGGGTCCTCAACTTAATCCCATCTGCAAGGTGCCTTTTGCCATGGGAGGTAACAGACGTACAGATTCTAGGGATTAGGACATAGACATTTTTGGGGGGTGTTATTCTGCCCCCCACAGGGGGAATGGAATGCTCTCAATCTTCATAGAGGCTCCCGGTGCACTGATGTGTGCATTCATTAAAGCTCAGCAAATGTATATCGAAGATTTATGAAAGTCATTGTAAATTTTACTTCAAAAGAAAAAATGTAAACAAAATTCACGAACTCTTTGTGAATCGTATGCTAAAGGTATGCAGGCCAAATTATTCAGGGGGCAGCGGACTGATGTCTGCAAGCATGAAATGCGTCCAACACGAGTCGGAACCATGGAGGAACGCTGAGCCGGAGAGGTGGGAGGCACAGCAGAAGGGCAATGGTAGAATTCATGTTTGGGTAGGTGGTGTGCACTGCAAAATTATTTAAACTTGGCTGTATGTTTGGAAATTTTCAAAATCAAATGCTGGTGGGGGAAAAAAGTCAAATTGTTTTCCAGCATTTGGGGCCGGGGCTCGCGCTCCCGCGGTGGAGGCCGCAAGTTCCAGGGCGGGTTCTAGCCACGGCGCATGGGGTGCATGGGGCACATGGGGCGCATGGGGCGCATGGGGCTCCAGCTGTGGAGCCCCCCGCCCTGGCCTCAGCTAGGCCCCAAAGGCAAAGACAAGGAGGCTGTCCTCCAGGCTCCCTGGAGTCAGGTTTCCCTGCAGCTGCTGCGGGAACCACAGGCCCCAAGACGGTTTGCGGGGGGCCTCGCATGTTCCCAGAACTGCGGGTGCGCGCTCCCCCGGCTCCACACGTCGCTTCGTCTGTTGGTGACTGGAGTCGCTGCTGGTGCTCTGGTTTCCGGGCTGATTTCTGGCCTCTGGGTGCTTGACCTGGTCGCTGCAGTGCAGGGCATTATTTGTTTTCTTTTTAACATGATTATTCTCTTACTCGTGTTTATTGTTCTGTTTTCTGTCTGTGCCTGCTTAGCCCTGAACCAGGAACAACAGGGTCAGCTTCTGGAAGTGGGCTGGAGCAATACAGAAGTGCTCAAAATGACGTCCAGAGAAATTTCCACCGGGGGGGGGTTTGAAGTATTAACCCAAATGACACCTGCCTGGCCAGCACACAGCAGCTGCCCGAGCTCACGTGTCCTCCAATAATAGGAACAGATGCCAGAGAGGTTCTGAGATTTGCCGGGGGCCCTGGCTCTTCCTCAGCTGTACAGAGATCCTGGGTGTTTGGCTGACCTGCGGACATGGGCACCAGAAAGATCCTCGCGCTAATCCTAGTGGAATCCTTTGATGAGAAAACAAGGAACATCTTTCATGTTCTGATCTCGTTCACTTTCTCCAAGCTCAGCTGACCTGTGTGAAGAAGCAGGTAAGGAAGCTGAAAAGTTACATTATTGATGGGCGGGGGGAATTATGTATGTGTACCTCTTTCATTTCTCTAAATGTTTTTCTTTTTCCATTGCTGAAAAAAAAAATCGAAACTTGTGGTCTCCGCTGAGTCTCAGTGGTACCTCTCGTATCTACTGTGTTTACCGCGCGTCTGGCACGGCCCATGGGGGCATCTCAGCATATGGACCTGCAGAAAAGCTTTGTATGGCACTATTGTGTTGCTCATATTGTGAATCTAAATATACAGCTCCCGGGGCTCCTGGGTGGCTCAGTGGGTTGAGCATCTTCAGCTCAGGTCATGATCTCAGGGTCCTGGGATCCAGCCCCAGGCTCCCTGCTCAGCGGGGAGCCTGCTTCTCCTCTTCCCTCTGCCCCTCCCCCTGCTCATGCTCTCTCTCTCTCAAATAAATAAATAAAATCTTAAAAAAAAAGAATATGTGCAGTAACATCCCACTTATGTAAACTTTTAAAAGAGGCAAGACTACATTTATTTAGGCAGCATACTTCTGTGGTCAAACTATAAAGAAGAAAGTGAGAAAGTGGGGCACCTGGGTGGCTCAGTTGGTTAAGCGACTGCCTTCGGCTCAGGTCATGATCCTGGAGTCCCGGGATCGAGTCCCGCATCAGGCTCCCTGCTCAGTGGGGAGTCTGCTTCTCCCTCTGACCCTCCCCCCTCTCATGCTCTCTCTCTCTCTCATTCTCTCTCTCAAATAAATAAATAAATAAAATCTTAAAAAAAAAAAGAAAAAAAGAAAGTGAGAAAGTAATACTCATAAACTTCAAGTTACTGACCCTGGTGGGGGAAGGGAGGACTGGGTCCAGATGGGTCTTATGGTTGGTTGCAGGGGGCGGGGGAGGGCTTCTCAGTCTGGACGGGGGCATGTGTTGGCTTTACAATAACTTGTTAAATTATCCATTTGCATTGCATGCATTTTTCTTTCTTTTTTTAAAAGACTTTATTTATTTGACAGAGAGAGACAGCGAGAGAGGGAACACAAGCAGGGAGAGTGGGGGAGGGAGAAGCAGGCTTCCTGCAGAGCAGGAGACCCCCCCACCATGCGGGGCTCAATCCCAAGACCCCCGGGATCATGACCTGAGCAGAAGGCAGACGCTTAAGACTGAGCCACCCTGGCGCCCCAGCATGCATTTTTCTGAAAAAGCATTACGCTTCACAATAAGAAGCTTTTCACATATGATGTTTCAAAAAGACATCAGTCAGGCATGTGGCTCTTGATCTCAGGGTCATGAGGTCCAACCCTACGTTGGACATAGAGATTACTTAAAAAAAAAAAGACGTCAGTCAGTTAGATTATAACAAATTTTGGTTATAAAGCCACAATCATACTTTATTTTACATTCTCTGGAATAATAGTTCACCTACGGATAGAGGGTTTTGTTTTGTTTTGTTTTCAAGATTTTATTTTTAAATCTCTATGCTCAAGGTGGGGCTCAAACTCAGAACGGTGAGATCAAGGGTCACAAGCTCCACGGACTGAGTCAGCCAGGTGCCCCTGGTAGAGTTTTTATTAAAGCAAATACAGGGAGTTCCAAAAGCATTAGTCATTTCAGCTTTGGTGCAAAAATGCAAATCTTTGCAGGGATTAAAGTAGGTGACCCTAGGGGCACCCGGCTGGCTCAGTCAGTGGAGCATGTGACTCTTGATCTCGGGGTCATGAGTTTGAGCCCGACATTGGGTATAGTGATTACTTAAGAATAAAATTTTTTTTTTTTTAAGATTTTATTTGTTTATTTGAGAGAGAGAGACAGAGAGAGAGCATGAGAGGGGGGAGGGTCGGGAGGGTCAGAGGGAGAAGCAGACTCCCTGCCGAGCAGGGAGCCCGATGCGGGACTCGATCCCGGGACTCCAGGATCATGACCTGAGCCGAAGGCAGTCGCTCAACCAACTGAGCCACCCAGGTGCCCCAAGAATAAAATCTTTAAAAAATATAAAAATAAGGAGATAAAGTAGGTGATGTTTGATCCACAATGTTGTACCTTGTTGTAACTGCCCTATAGAAGTTAAAAATATATATATTATATAAATATATATTATATAAATAAAATATAAATATATAAATACATATTATATAAATACAATATACATAAATATATATAAATAAGTATATAAATTTCTGAGACATATTTCTCTTAGCAATGCATAAGGAAATATTCTGAAATGTAAGAAATAAATGTTTACTTTTAATACGTCATTTTTAAAAAGATTTTATTTATTTGAGTGGGAGAAAGAAAGTGCATGATCAGGAGGGAGGGGCAGAAGGAGAGGGAGAGGCAGGCTCCCCTTTGAGCAGGGAGTCCGATTTGGGAGTCCCAGGACCCTGAGATCATGACCTGAGCCGAAGGCAGATGCTTAACGGACTGAGCCACCCAGACGCCCCAAGGTCATCCTTTCTAAACAAATCAGGATGAAACACAAAAACCGGTGAATTGACAGTAATGCTATTTCAGGACCCAGAGGACTCATAGTTGGTCAAGGTAGTTAACCTCCTTTTGAGGTATAATTTACAGTATCTTTATTTATTTCTTGAATATCTCACACTTCCATGCCTGGCCAGAGAAGAGAGCAATGCATCTATCAATGAAGGTATTTATGTTTCCAGTTAAAAAAAAAAAAGGTCTTGATACATCTGAACACAAATTTTCTTACCTCACACCATACAATTGCAAAATCACAACTCTGTAGCCAGATGCTGAGGACGTCCTGTTTGACCCCAACTAGATCAAGTTCCAGAACAGGTGTAACTTCTATGGAGATAGAAATCAGGAAAATGGTTGTCTGGGGAGCGGAGGGAGCTTCCCAGGTGCCAGAATGTTCTAGATCTTGATGGGAATGCGGGCGACATAGTTTCCTGCGTTTGCCTAGACCATCCAGCTGCTCTGAGTTAGGCTCTGGGCATCACTGTAAGTCAGCTACATCTCAGTTAAGTTCAGCTGACCTTGAAATGTGATGTTTTTACCTGTGCTCTGGTGTCCTTTGGAAGACACACAGATGAGAGGTGGAAGCTGAAAGTTGAGGGCATTCCGGCCCCGGGGTGACCAGGGAAGGTCCACAGGCCGTTTGCCTCATCTAACTGACGCTTCGTGCTGTTTGCCAGCCCAACACCTGTGCATGTTCTTGCAGTGAGTCTTTCTTTGAGAAGGTGCTAGAATTTCGCAGCCGGGGGTCTTTGAACCGCTCCCGGGCCTGTCTATGCTGGTGGTGGCCTCTAGAGGGCGCTGCTGACACAGCCCAGCCCAGGAATTCGGATTCATTTCCAGAGACTACAATTTTTATGAAACCGTCTGTGGAGGGCAGGGTGGGATGTCATCTCCCCTATCCCACCGCCCCGACTCTAGGACACTGGGGCTGTCACACATAGATATATATCATTCACACCAAAAATCCCTGACACAAGGGAAAAAAAAAAGGAAAGGTTAGCAAAAAATTTGGGGGAAGCAACTGAAGGGGACCAAGACATGCTGCCCCCAAAATATGCCACTTTGGCGTAAGAATTATTTTGAATTATTTTGAGAGCGTCTGAGCTCCTGAAATCCCTTACCTGCCTAAAAACAGAGCCTCCCATGGGGTGCCTGGGTGGCTCAGTCATTAAGCGTCTGCCTTCGGCTCGGGTCATGATCTCAGGGTCCTGGGATCGAGTCCCACATCGGGCTCCCTGCTCGGCGGGAAGCCTGCTTCTCCCTCTCCTACTCCCCCTGCTTGTGTTCCCTCTCTCGCTGTCTCTCTCTCTGTCAAATAAATAAATAATCTTTTAAAAAATAATAATAATAAATAAAATGAAAACAGAACCTCCCAAAAGAACTCACTCGTCATAAATCCTTTCCGGGGATCAATGTCTCCTCTTGGAGAGAGAAGCTGACACCATTCCCAGATAGACTTTGTCACAAACTATCATATCTCCCACTTACTCTCCTGAGGGCCCATTTATCATTCCTAAAATTCATTTGCTCTCCCGTAAGTGGCTTTTCTCCCTTCCCTTTTCCCTGTTACGGTGGTATATGAGCTCTCAGATCTCACCGTTCCTTTGCACCTTCACTTCTTTCTGTGATGCCTGAGCATATCAAACTAAAAAGAAGTAAAGTTGTGTGGCTCCTATTAAAATGTCTTTCATCAGTTTAATTGACAGGTCCCCGGTATAGAACCTAAGAGGGTAGAGGAAAAGGTTTGCCTCCCCCACACAACTGAAGTTTGCCAGTGACATCAGCTGTGGGTCGATGCTTCGTGGTTCCACTTGGCTTACATTAGCCTGGGCTGAAGGTGGAAACGTCGCCAACAAGCCAGCCCTGCCTTCTCCTTGACACCCTGGCCCGGGAAGGCCCCTCCCACAAGTGGGTCAGTGACCCGGAACAGGTGAGGGCCCACCTAGTCAGGTGCCGGCGGACTCTGCCTGGATTTAGTCTCGTGCCCAGTCAGACCACGGGATTTGCTTGGGCATAGAATGGACTATTCACATAGCCTCCTGAGGTCACGAACTGAGTACGTGACCAGGTTTGGGGGAAGGAAGGAGACATGTTTGCTGGAAACCAGCGGCTCTTCATGAAATTCTCACTCCCAGTCGTGGCGGTCAGTGGTGCTGAGATCACTAGGTGAGTGGTAAGAGGGGTGCGGGGCGCGGGAGTCTCGTCACGCCCGTGGGGCTCGCAGAGCCCCGGTCCAGGGATGAGTCAGAGCACCTCCAAAGCCGGGACCACCAGATATCGCCGGGGGGTGCAGCATGAAGTGTTCGAGCCCAAAGTGGTACCTGGACTCCCATCGAGGCCTTGAGTCTAACTTCCCACTGATGAGAAATTCCTCGGGCCAGAAAACAAGCTGAAGGAACCTCAGAAGCCAGGGACCTGCCAGGAGGCGGTGTCTTGCAGGAAGCCGGGGGGGCGGGGGGTGGTCTCAGCTCCTGCAAGCGTGTGTGCACAGTGCTGTCTGAGCCCGGGTGACCCAGGCCCATCCTCCTCCCGCGGGGGCAGCGGTGGGCAGCCTGGGGGCGGTGGCCACATGGTGCGAAGGGAGCGGACTGACGGGGCCCTGAACCTGGCGGGCGGCCTGGACCTCGGGCCGCCTGCGCAGTCCGCTGCCCCTTACCTGGACGTCTGTTTTTAGTAGGTGCCGCCCAGTGCTTTCCTCATGCTCCCCCCAGGCCAGCACCCTGTGCTCTGGGCCCCCGAGCGGCCCTCAGGCAGCTGGTACCCACTTTGCTGGACTCGGCGGGAGCCGGGAGAACCTGGGAGTAACGTCCCCCTGGGAGCAGCCCTAAGCCGATGACCCACAGGTGTGGGGTGCGACGACCCCAGCTCTCTTGCCCCAGGTGGGACAACTGAGGTGTGACCCTTGCCCTGTCCAGATTTCCCCTCGGGGACCTTGTCCGATGTCCCCCCCGTTGCTCCCCTGCCTTTCCCTTTGGTTCTGCGCCCCCCACCGTGGGGCTTCTGCCCCTCCACACTGCTGGCATGGGGGGCTGCATAGGCCTCAGTTGTGGGGCTTCCCGGGCGCTGTGGGGGGCTGTACAGGGGCACCCCATGTGACAGCACAGACACCCCCAGACGTGGCCCTGTGCACCAGGGGGCAGCTGCGCACATGGAGAGGCATCGCCCTGCTGGATTGTCCCAGGGAAGCCTAACAAAGCCTTCCCACGCGTTCCTGCCTCACCGTGTGCTTCTGGGAGCCTGGCCTGGGAGAGACGGCAAGGGGAAAAACTCCACCGGGGGCCAGTTTCCCAAAGAAGGGGAAGGGCCTCTGAGATTCGGTGTGACGGGTCTGATTAATGCACTGATTTGTTTAGACTCTCAGATTCTTTTTTTTTTTTTTAAGACTTTATTTATTTGTTTGACGGAGAGAGACACAGCAAGAGAGGGAACACAAGCAGGGGGAGTGGGAGAGGGAGAAGCAGGCTTTCCACAAGCAGGGGGAGTGGGAGAGGGAGAAGCAGACACCCCGCTGATCAGGGAGCCTGATGTGGGGCTCAATCCCAGGATCCTGGGACCATGACCCGAGCTGAAGGCAGACGCTTAACGACTGAGCCACCCAGGCACCCCACTGTGCCTTTTTATTTTTTATTATTTTTTAAAGACTTCATTTATTCATTTGACAAAGAGAGACCAGCGAGAGAGAGAACACAAGCAGGGGGAGTGGGAGAAGGAGAAGCAGGCTTCCCGTGGAGCAGGGAGCCTGATGCGGGCTCGATCCCAGGACCCTGGGACCATGACCTTAGCTGAAGGCAGATGCTTAACGACTGAGCCACCCAGGCGCCC
Organism: Mirounga leonina; assembly: GCF_011800145.1. NCBI lineage: Eukaryota > Metazoa > Chordata > Mammalia > Carnivora > Phocidae > Mirounga > Mirounga leonina. The sequence continues at coordinate 57,629,697 of NW_023270855.1, read as the reverse complement.
CCCCAACACCTTTTTTTTTTTTAAGATTGTATTTATTATTCATTTGACAGAGAGAGACACAGCGAGAGAGGGAACACAAGCAGGGGGAGTGGGAGAGGGAGAGGCAGGCTTCCCGCGGAGCAGGGAGCCCGATGCGAGGCTCGATCCCAGGACCCTGGGACCATGACCTGAGCTGAAGGCAGACACTTAACGACTGAGCCACCCAGGCGCCCCTTGACTCGCAAATTCTGTTCCTACATCAAACTATTCTAGAGACTGGCCCACCTAACACTTCACAAGGTCCCAGGGTGACTACTGTACTCTGGGAATGTTGACCCGGGATGAGTCTAGAACAGGCGGGAATATTCTGGAATGTTCTGGAAGCACTTTGTGCCACTCTCAGGAACCACAGGGACTGGGAATCCTACCCCTCTCCCTCCACCCCTCCTCAGACTTAATGTCTCCCAGGACCTGGCAAATCCAAAGTCCTCTGCATCACGAGATTCTTTATTGCAGAGACCTCGCGTTGAGGTTTGTGTCCTGCTCCCGTGTGTCGTAGAGGTCGCATCCGAGGTGTGAGAGTCGTAATGTCTCTTTTTGCAAGGCGGCATTTGCGAGGAGTCCAGTGCAGGACCCATGTTACAGGGACAAGCAGGAAGCCAGCCTCGTCTTGGACACAGGGAAGGCCTTCTAGCTCTGTCTTCCGCCGGTTGTGTGGCATGAAGGAGGTGGCAGGGTGGGCTCCCTCGTCCTCCGAGCCCCCTTCTCTGGAGAGCTCCCCCCGCCTGGCCACCATCCCCTGCTGCAGGGCCATCCTGGCAGAGGCCTGGACACAGCCGAGGCCTGGGTCACCCCCCAGCCCTAGACTGGGCCAGCCTGGAGTGCTGGACATCAGGGCCGAGACTCGACAGAGTGACACCTCCAGATCCCTCTCCCTTCTGTCCCACTGGGACTGGTGGCTGCATGCCCGGGAGTGCGGAGAAGTGTGCAGAGGACCTGCCACCCAGGAATGGGGCCAGAAATAAATCTGTTTTGTTGTTGTTGTTTTGGTTTTTGCTTTACCTTTTAAAAATTATTATGATAAAATACACATAACATAAATGTGCCATTTTAACCATTTCTGAGTGCACAGCTCAGCGGCATGAAGCACACTCACCCTGTCCTGAGACCACCCCCACCCTCCGTCTCCAGAACTTTCCATCTCCGCACACAGAAACTCTGTCCCCACAAAGCACGGACTCCCCACCCCCTGCCCCAGCCCCGGCTCCCACCCTCCCCTCTCTGTCTCTGTGGACGGGACTCCTCTGGGGACCTCCTGGGAGTGGGGTCCTGCGGGATGTGTCCTTCTGGGTCTGGCTCCTCTCGCTGAGCCTGGTGTCCTTGGGGTCCCTCTGTGTCAGGGTCCCTTCCTTCCTGAGGCTGGAGCGTGTTCCCGCGTGGGGACGGACCATACCGTGTATCCCTCATCTGCTAATGGACCCTTCTCAGTGCTGTGAATCATGCTGTTGTGCCTGTTTCTCCCCCTCAATGGCTTTATTGATACACAATTCACCCATTTTAAATGTACAATTCAATGTTTTTAGTGTATTCACATAATGTATACCCATCACCACAATCGATTCCAGAACGTTCCATCACCCTAAAAGCAAACCCATCCCCATCAGCCATCACTCCCATCTCCCCCAAGCCCAGCCCCCGGCCCCCATGAGCCCCCTTCCCGTCTGTGGGTGAGCCTGTTCTGGACGTGTCACCCACGTGGACTCACACCCCGTGTGGCCTTCTGTGTCTGGTTCCCTCCCTGAGCTTCGTGGGCTCGGGGTCTGTCCCCGGGACACACCATCCAGCAGAGCCCTTCCCAAATTCCTGGTCCACGGAATCATGAGCAAAATAAAATGGTTGTGTTAAGCTGGTGAGTTTGGGGATTATTAGTCAGGGAACCACACATGGAGCTCGCCCCTCTTTCCCCTGTCCTGGTTTTGTACGACGGGTCCCCACAGCAGAATGGGGTGGGTGCCATCCCATCTTTGCCACGCCTCTGGGCAGACCCAGTCTGGTCTTGAACCCCCGACATGAACCCAGCTGCAAAGCCCAGCCCTCATCAGCTCTCCTGAAACCTCACAGGATCGGTTGTGTGCATCCGGGTTAACGGAGGGAGGGCCTGGGGTGCTGGGGTCCCCCAACCCAGAGGGCTGGATGCCAAAGAGGCAAGCCTCCCGGTGACAAGAGGCTGGAGCGGGACTCACCTCCCGAGCAGTGCGCGGGAGAAGCTGCTGTGGGCAGAGACCCTGGGCTGTGCCTGGAGAACCCCCCCACCCCCCAATTGTCCGGACACCATCATCAGACCCCCCTCCACCGCCCCCCGCGCAGACACAGGGCATGGAAACCTTTAATTCACTGGTGGATTTTGTACTTTATATGTTTTCCTTCTGGGAAGTGAAATAGTTGTGGCCATTTAGCAAGTATGTGCTGCTTTTGTTCCAGAAAGAAAGGCAGAAGGGAGGGAGAGAGGAGTCAGGAGGGACAGACAGACAGAGACAGGCAGGCAGGGCGAGCATTCTGAGAGGCAAGGGAACAAGGCGTGCGCTCTTCAGAGCTCCGTGGCTCCAGCTGCGTACACAGCTTCTCTGCCTGTGGGCCAGGGACGTGACTGCTCCGTGCCTCGGTTTCCCCATCTGAACACCGCCTCCTCCTCCCCGCTAGCGATGCCTGCAGTACCCCACTCCGGCCCCAAATGCAGGGCGAGGAGCTCTTTCCCCCTGGACTCACTGCCTCCATCCCTCACTCCAGGGTGGGGTCCCGGCGACACCCCCCAGGGGCCCCCACCACCACTGGCTGTCACGGGTGTGAACTGCGCCAGCGAAGGCAAAAGCTGTGGAAGACAAGGAGGCCCCTCTCCTGGTCCTATGACACCCCTACCCCACTCTCCGCTGCACTGTAGCGAAGCCAGTGTCCTGGTTGTGACGTTGTAACAGTGTTGCAAAATGTTACCACCTGGGGAAACTAGGCGGATCTGCAACTGTCCTGCAAAGGTTCCCGGCACAAGGGAGCGTCCCGGGGACCCAGTGTTTGGAGGCCCTCAGATTCCATGCCCCGAGAGGCCCGCGCTCCCCTCTGCTCGGTCCTGGCTCTCCCATCGGCAGCAGCCACGGGCCCGTTTCTCGCCACTGCGTGCCTGGCACCAGGCTCAAGTGAAGGGACGCTGTGGACCAGAGACTGGGCGGGGCTGAGTCACTGAGCTAATCACCTTGGGTCACAAGCTTACGTGGCCCTGGTACCTTCAGGGGCCACCTTGCACGAGCTGATACGATCCTGGCCGCGCCAAGCTCCTCCCGTGTCTCTGGGACTCTGCAACCTGAGCTGGGCAAGCAGCCTGTCCCCCCTCCTCGTTGGTGTCCCAGCCTGCTGCTGCCTCACAGGGGGTCACAAAAGGGAAACGGAGTCCGGGGGCAGCTGGAGTGGTTACTGCCACATTCCACGTGGGGAAACTGAGTCTCCAGGGGGCAAATGATGGACAGGACAGAAACCCTGAAGCATCTTCCCGAGCTTGCCACAAATTCCAAACAAACCCTGTGTGGGGAAGAGGGAAATGCCCATTGACAGAGGTATGAATGCAGCCCCAGGTCGGGAACGGACAAGGTCAACGGCACCGTTCTTCCTCACGTTTGTCTTGCTTCCGTCACTCTTCCCTCGTGGGTGAGTCTGACACCGGGACAGGCAAGGGTTCCCTCTGGAGACAGGACGATTAAGGAGGGCGTCGAGCTGGGGTGGCCCACGGGAGAGCTTGCCATGGGGGTGGGTGACCGAGACAGGAGCAAAACCTGCAGAAGGCCCCAGCTCTGGGGGAGACGTCTGGGTGGCCTCACCCGACTCCTTGGGGTGATAATTTAGTCCTCGATGCATTTATTGAACACTGAGCACATCCTACACAGACTCGCTCCGGTCATCTTTTTTTTTTTTTTTTAAAGATTTTATTTATTTATTTGACAGAGAGAGTGAGAGCGAGAGCAGGAACACAAGCAGGGGGAGTGGGAGAGGGAGAAGCAGGCTTCCCGCGGAGCAGGGAGCCCGATGCGGGGCTCGACCCCAGAACCCTGGGATCATGACCCGAGCCGAAGGCAGATGCTTAACGACTGAGCCACCCAGGCGCCCCTGTTACTTTGGTTTTTTTAAAGTAAATACCCCCAATGTAGGACACGAACTCGTGAGCCCAGGGTCAAAATTCGCATGCTCAGGGACGCCTGGGTGGCTCAGTCGTTAAGCGTCTGCCTTCGGCTCTGGTCAGGGTCCCAGGATCCTGGAATTGAGCCCCGAATCAGGCTCCCTGCTCAGCAGGAAGCTTGCTTCTTCCTCTTCCACTCCCCCTGCTTGTGTTCCCTCTCTGCTGTGTCTCTCTCTGTCAAATAAATTTTAAAAATCTTTTTTAAAAAATTGCATGCTCTACCGACTGAGCCAGTCAGACACTCCTGGCTGCATTCTTTCTTTCTCTCTCTCTCTGACAAATAAATAAATAAAACAGTGAGACACAACCAGAGAGGGAACACAAGCAGGGGGAGTGGGAGAGGGAGAAGCAGGCTTCCCGCAGAGCAGGGAGCCCGATGCGGGGCTCAATCCCAGGACCCTGGGACCATGACCTGAGCCGAAGGCAGACGCTTAACGGCTGAGCCACCCAGGCGCCCCTCTCTGGTCATCTTTTAACTTTAATCAAGGCGCAGTTCACAGAACAAATCAGTGGCATGTAGTATATTCACTGTGCTGTGTAACCATCACAGCTGTCTAATTCCAGAAAGTTCCATCACCCCAAGAGGAAACACTGTCCCGTCCCCATCAGCCATCACACCCCACCCCAGTCTCTAACACCCACAGAGCCCCTGCCTGTCTGTGGATGCGCTTCTACTTTATTTATTTACTTATCTGAGAGAGAGAGAGAGAGAGAGAGAGAGAGAACGCGTGAGCATGGGGGGAGGGGCAGAGGAAGAAAGAGAATCTCAAGCAGACGCCCCGCCTGGCACAGAGCCGGATGTGGGGCTCGATCCCACAACCCTGAGATCAGGACCTGAGCCGAAATCAAGAGTCAGATGCTCAACCGACAGCACCACCCAGGCACCCCTCCTTTTATTATTTTTTTATTATTTTTAAAATACAATTTATTTTTTTTTTTAAGTTTTAGCTTTACAGAAAGAATTGTGAAGATGATACCGTTCCCACAGGCCTGCCCATTTCCCTGTCATTAGCACCGAACATCAACTTGTGACCCAGCCTGTCAAGGGGAGCGCAGGGAAGACACCCCCATCTCGGTCTGGTCCTGGGATGCGCGAGGCCAGGCGGCTGTGGGGCAGCTGGCGAGCCCCAAGCCAACCTCTCCGTTGACCCAGCTGGAGCCCGTCACCAGCCTGCGAAAGGCTCCCAGTTCCTCCCGCTCTGGGATTTTCCTGCCACTCCTGGAGGAGATAGACGTGGAAGGGGCAGGATGGGCCGAGAAGAAACCACAACTCCAAGAACAAGGTGTGCCGGGTGCCGGGCCCTGGCAGGCAGGAGGAGGCTGGGAGAGGTCAGCGGTGAGGCCTGGCAGGGCCGGGCAGGGCTCGGTGCCACCTGGGAGGGCAGGAGCTTGGCGTGTGGCCCCCACTCCTCGGCCCCCACACACACGCCAGGCAGGCAAGGGACAGGGGAGGGGCCCAGAGGCACTGAGAGGGGGACTTGGCCGGGCGGGGCGGGGGGGGCGGTCCTGGAGGAGGCGGGGTAGCTGTGGGGTCTCCGCGGAGGGCTCTAGGGGGCAGCGGGACAAATGCAGGGTGGGGGCCAGGTTCAAGGGCGCTCAGGTTTTCCTTCGGGGTGCCAGGTGGGGGGAGGGTATGCTCGCGGCTGAGCCTGGCGTTCCCAGGGAGGACGGGGGTGGCCTGCGGGCCCCTGCTGCCGCAGGACATCCTAGCGCCTACGCCTGTCCAGGGAGGCCTGTCCCCGCCCAGAGAGCGCCCCTGCCTCCCCAGTCCCACGCCCAGGCTGACTCCAGGTGCTCCCGGGTCACCCACTGACACAGCCAGCCATTGGTCCTCTCTCTGGCCTCCTGGCCACTGCCCTGCCCTGGTCTGTCACCCCTCACCGGGCTGGCTGCAAGGTGACAAGAACTCACCAGGCCCTTTGGGCTGCGTCCACACTCTGCACGGTGACAAGATGGTCCTCCCAGAAATGACATCCAGTCGGGTCTGTGCCCTGCTCCAGTCCTGTGGGTGTCCATCTATCCACGCAGGGACGACGCGCAGGGACAACGGAAACAGCGCTCACGGCAGCACAACTCACAACAGCCAAAAACGGGGGAGCAAGCTCAGTGTCCGTGGACGGATGAACACATACACACGTCTCCCATGCACGGGAGCGTCCCTCGGCCGCGAGCAGGAGCGAGGCGCAGCGCCCGGGGGACGGACCCGGAGCCCACGATGCTCTGCCCCAGGGACAGACCCTGAGCCCACGCAGACGCCCCGGAAGCCCGCGCCGAATGTGGGTCGCTGGGCAGCTCAGGCGCCAGGCCACCTGCTCACACCTCACCTGGCCCCTCTCGGATCCCCGCTGGTCCGCTGAGGACTGAGGACGCCGAAGCACACAGCAGCCAGGCCGGCACCTCAACCCCCTCCCCCACCCCATTGGCTCCTGCCTCCAGGAAGCCCTCCCTGATCCGCTCCCTCCCTGCCAGGATGGGAAGTCAGCCCTGGGCTATCTGGCAGAGGCCTGCAGAGCGAGGATTCAGTGATGGCTGAGGGCCAGCCACATGGGGGAGGTGTGAATTACTAAGTCAGCAGCAGGACCACCAGAAGCTGCTCCCTTCCTCCTCCCTGAGCTTGGATCTGGGGCGCCCCGAGCCTGGCCTTGGCTGTGGGGAGGTGATGGCACAGCGTCCAAGGTCGGGCCAGCCCCGTTGCCCCCCCTTCCCTCTTGGGTTCCGCGGATTTGCCGAGCTGCCCAGCATGTCGTGAGGACGAGCCCACCGGCCAGGAGCCCAGGCCCCCTGAGCAGCAAGCCAAGCCCGCTGCGCCTGTCCACGCTCCGGGCTCACGGCGTCACTGGGGACGAGAAATGGTTTGGGGCCCCTTGTTACAAAACAGAAAACCAGGACCAGGACACACAAGTTTTTATGACTTTTATTAAATCCTTACAAAACAATACAAAATTCCGGCATTGACAGTTGGTGTAAGGAAAATGAGCTGTATCAATTCACCTGGTGTGGTGGAGTTAAAGTGCTTGGGTGTTTTCCCCCCACTTTTAAAAAACTTGAGTTTTTTTTTTTGTCTTTTTTACACATCTTAACATTGAGACGTGGCCATTCCCCTCCCGCAGGGCCGGGTGGCCTGGGAGCCAGGCGCTCATTCACAGTAACGGTTCCGACAGTCTCTCCAGCTCCCACGGCCCACGTGACATGTGGCGGGCAGAGGAAGTGGCTGTCCCACCTTTGGGAAAAAAAAAAAGCTCCTCACAGCTCCGCGTTCCAGAGTAAAACGGCCAAGGCGCCTGTGGCGGGCGGGGGTCCGTTTGTTTCTTTTTTACAAAAAGGCGGAATCCCCAGTTGCAACACGTGGGATCACTGGTGGGCACGAAGTGGGGGCGGGGGCGGCCTCCCCACCCCCCCGGGGTCTTTGGAAAGGCCAGTCCACAGATCCAGGCGGGCGGGGGGACCGGAGGGGGTGTCAGTCCCCACCAGCCACCAGAGACTGCCACAGAAACAGCATCTGGGCCCCCCCACCCGCGAGGCCCCCCAACATTCAAGTATTCAAGAACAGGGAAGGGAAGTCAACTGATGTCTTTAAAAAATTAACAAAACAGGACGAACAACTAGAAACCAGAGGGCTTTCCAGGCCCTGGCCTGCCATGGAGACCTGGCCAGACCCCAGGCCACGCTGCCTAGCCGGTGGCGGGGGGCGGGCCACAGGGACCCTCCCCGGCCAGCAGGAGCGCGTGTGCGTGGAGAAGGGGGGCCTGTATTGCATAGTGTTTCCCACCCGAGGACGAGGAGGGGCGTCGGTCTCCCCAAGCCTGGCAGGCCCCTCGACATGTGACCCCAGCGCCGAGGTGGGCAGAGGCGGGCATGGCGATTCCTGGGTGCCCGGAAGGAGGCCGTGGCAGCGGCGGCCATTTTCCTGAAGGTGGGCAGAGTCGAGACGCTGCCCTTGGGGGGTGGGGGGCTTCAGCAGGACCCCTGGGTGGGCCCTGGCTCTGAGGAGGAAGGGGCTGACGGAGCTTCCACACCAGACCCCAGGGGTGACAAGGGGCGGGACGTGGCCGTGGTCAGACTGAGCCCTGAGAAGGGGCACTCGGGTGCCCGGGGTGGGGGTCTTTGGGACCCCCACGTTGGCTGACGGGCGCCTGTCCAGCCCCTCCCACTTCCTCTGGCACCGCCCTCCTGGGTGGGCAGGGTAGGGGGCAGTGGGTGCACCCTCCCACCCCGGGTCAGCTGCAGCTTAAGGTCAAGGTTTGAGAGAGCCCCGATTGTCAGTCAGAGGGGGGAGTCCAGCTGCCTGCACCCAGGACCCCTCCTGCCGCGAGGGAGACCTGAGAAGCCCCCGCCCCACCCGGCCACCAGGGTGTCTCCCGGGTGAGGGATGAAGGAGCTGCTGTGTCACTGAGGGGAGGTGTGGGGTTGGCCCGTCCCTGAAATACTGTGAGGCTGGGGAGGGGGTGCGTCCCTGTGCCCCCAGCTCTGGAAGACGACAAACGCCTCCTCTCCTGAGTCACATAGGGCGGGGCGGGGCAGGCGGGGGACCTTCACAGTACAGGGCTGGGGAGGCAGGGACCGGGCAAGCCCAGCGACACACGTCCCCCACTCTCCTCCCCAGGCGTCTGCTTTGCTTTTAACACCTTTAAAGGGGAACAAAAATGGGGGTAGGGCAGAAAAAAGGAGAAGAAAACCCAACAGCAAAAACCTCATATAAAAAGAGCCCCCCCCAACTGAGCTTAGCGCCTCGGAGTCCAGCCAGGGGAGGGCAGCCTGCTGGTCACCGGCTGGCAACAGCTTAAAAAAAATCTTTAGATTTGATGGGGGTGGGGGTGGGGGTGGGGGTGGGGGGAGGGGAAGGAGTGACCTATGTACAGAGGGAGCGAGGGGTCACGCGTGGTCTCCCACCAGGACCACGGGGGCCGCAGACAGGCTGGCTCGCTGCCGCCTCTGGGCCAGCTTGCTCTGAGAGGGCGGGGACAGCTGCAGGCAGCGGGAGGTAGCTCGGATGACCACGGGCGGGCCCTGCTCTGCCTCCTCGGCCGCGTCCTCCTCCCGCCGAGCCAGCTGCCGGTTCATGGCGATGGCCTCAGCCGCAAACGACGTGAGCTCTTTGGCACAGCTGTTCCTGGGGAGGGGCAGTCACGGAGAAGGTGCTCGCGGTCTCTTCGGGACCCCCGGGGGCGTGCAGTACCCTGGGGGAGGGGCTGCGGGCCCCCGGACCCCCGCCCCCACCGGGGGCCCAACCCATCACCATCACTGGTACCGGAAAACCCAAGCACTTAGGTGGCTCCCCAGCCCAACAACTTAAGGAAGCTTTCTGGTCTTTTTCAAACACCTAACGTTAACCACCCGCCCCCCCGGGGTCCCTGCGCTGGGCCCCAGCCCCCACGCGGGCCTCACCTCTGCAGGACCATGGGTGTGGGCAGAGTGTTCTCTGGAGCACGCTGTAAAGCGACAGGAGGGCGGGGCTGAGGCGCAGAGCCCCGCTGCCCTCCCAGTGCCCAGATGGCTGTGACCGGGGTTCAAGGGGTGCACCTGCTAGAACGGAGTCAGGCCAGGGGGAGCAGGATGTGGCAGAAGCCCAGCAGTGGTCCATTACACCTGCTCCCCGCCCCCTCCCTTGTCTACTCATGGGTCTCCCGACGTTCCAGAAGGACACAGGTGCCCCTCCACCAGCTCGCCCTGAGATCAGGGCCCGTCTTTGCTCCCTGGGAGGCCCAGTGCCAACTTCTATTTTTGGTTAAGACCCTTGCCCTTGTGGCCTCCTTGCCCTGGGCTGGCAGCCTGGCTTGGGTGACCGCTGGCCAGAGAAATGGCAGGCTCTTCCCAGATGGGTGGGGACAGAGAGCTGGGCTGGGGTTGGCAGGCTCTGCTGGGGGTCTGTGGCCTGCCCAACACCTGGACGACCTTGGCTTGTTGCTCTGCGCAGGCGTGCCAGGCAGAAAGAGGCCCCAGTGCCTCCGGGGCACAAAGCCAAGCAATTCACTGAGCAGCAGAGCCTGCAGTCCCAACCCCTAGCTGGTAGCAGCAGGTGGATTTTCCTGCCATGCCCGTGCCCCCCCCAGACGGCCGAGACTGAGCCCCAGACCCACGCGGCAGCGGGGGAGCTGCTGCTGGCCTTTCCAAGGACTCTCGTACACCCGCTCCAAGTCACCCCAGCCCCTCGGAGGCTGTGTGGAGGCAGGAGGTCCTAGCGGGGCTCACACTCACCCCCTGCACCCAAGGGTGCTGCAGAACTTGGGCGGCGCTCAGCCTCTGCTTGGCGTCGCGGACAAGGAGCTTTGAGATGAGGTCTTTGGCAGCGAAGGAGATGTGGGCCCAATCCTTCTCAGGAAACTCGTACTTGCCCTCCTGGATGCTCTCAAACAGCATGTTCTGCGGGGCAGACGAGGAAGGGGGTGAAAGGTCCGCTGCAGGCGACTGAGTCCCCACACGGACACGTGCCAGCCGGGACCCAGAGTCGGGCACGCCAGCTTAGTCACGAGCTCTGCCAGGGGCCCGGGACCCAACCATGCGGCCTAACCCATGACCTGGACACGCTGCAGCCCCCCTCACCCCCCCCCCGACAGCAGACTGGACGGGGGGCTGCAGCGGGCCCTGAGATCAGCTGGCAGGACGGCGGGGGGTGTGCACTCTGGGGGGCCAAACGCCTGGGAATGACGCAGGCTGCAAGGGAGAGCCGGCCTCAGCCAAGTGCTCAGTGGACTCTGCCTGGGACGGGCTGACGGGCAGCCAGGCTCCCGTGGGGCAGAGGCCACGAGGCTGGAACCCCTGTCTCTCCTCACGGCAGCTCCCTGACTCCCAACGGCTTTCTCTCAGGCCGCAGAGCCAAGAAGCCTGTGTAACCCCAGGAGGGCAGGCCAGCACTATCCTGTGGACATGCGGGGCGGTGGAGACCATGATCAAGGCAGTGGCGGGATGCAGGGGTGGAGCGGATATGGTGGGGTGCAGGGGATGGCTGGGGGTCCCCGCAGGGTGCACGGGGTGCACGGGGCACAGGGGGCGCAGGGAGGTGCACGGGCACAGGGGGTACGGGGTGGGTGGGGGTCCCTGAGGGGTTCGGGGGCACATGGGCACAGGGGTGGTGGGGGTCCCCACGGGGTTCTGGGAGCGCAGGGGGCACGCGGCACAGGGGGCGCACGGCGGTGGGTGGGGTCCCGCGGGGCGCAGGGGGCGCAGGGGGGCGCGGGGGCCGGCGCACACGCGCACCTGGCAGGCCGGGCAGGCCTCGCCACGGTCCCAGCCGCAGTCGCTGCCGCAGTGGCCCACGAAGGGCGGGTAGCCACTGAGCAGGATGTAGAGAATGACGCCCAGGCTCCAGAGGTCGCAGCGCTTGTCGTAGATGCTGGCTTCCTCACTGAAGGCCTCCACCACCTCGGGGGCCATGTACTCCGCCGAGCCGCACTGCGGGCGGGGACGGGCGTCAGGAGCCCGCCGAGGGGGAAGGGCAGCGCCGCCAGGCCGGGACTTCCCGGCGTCACGTGAGGGCCCGAAGGCAGGGTCACCGGGGCCTCTGCGCCCAACGCCCCGCCAGGCCAATCAGAGGCGGGCCAGGGGCCCAGCCCCGCCCCTCCGCCCAATCAACAGGTGGCAGGTGCCCACCCCGCCCAGCCACCCAATCAGCGGCCAGGAGCCGGCCCCGCCCCCCCCGCGGGGCCAATCAGCGGCTGTTGCTAAGCGAAACGCCCCAGCTCCGCGGCGGCGGCACCTCGAGGTTACGCAACCGCAGCCCGGGAGCGCGTCGGGGCGTGCCCGCTGCCCGCGCCCGCTGCCCGCGCGCCTCACCGGGGTGAGCAGCTCCGGAGTGGAGATGGGGGAGCAGTCCCCGTTGAGTTTGATGCCGCTGCCCAGGTCGAAGTCGCAGATCTTGACGGGGGAGACCTGGGAGGGGTGCGAAGAGGCGGTGAGGCGGGGGCCCAGGCCAACCCCGCCCCGGCCGCTCGGAAGGCCGCTCCCGGGCGCCCTCACCTGGTTGGGGTGCTCGCAGAGGATGTTTTCTGGCTTTAGGTCCCTGTGGGCGATGCCTGCGGGGAGAACCAGGGGGGGAGTCACTGGGGGGAGTGCGGGCATTGTCTGGGAGTCCGGGGCAGGTGGAGCGGGCGCAAGGCTGGACACCCCCGGGGGCCACGTGGGCCCCACCACCCACCTTTGTTGTGCAGGAAGTCCAGGGCACTGGCCACGTCCTGCACGACCACGCTGGCCTCCAGCTCGTTAAAGTGCCGCCGCTTGTGGATGTGGCTCAGGATGGAGCCTGGGGCCAGGCCGTGGAGGAGGGAGAACGTGCGCAGGTCACCCGTGTGTCTCCAGGCCACCGCCCAGTAGTACCCACTTCCACCCCACAGGCACGTGCCCACTCTGGCCTCCTTGGGCTCAAAGCCTGGACAGGAAGTTCAGACCCCACAATCCCCCCCCCCCCCCCCCCCGCCCCGGCCCCATGCACAGGAGGGGCAGCTCTGAAAAGTCCCTCCTGGTGGCCTGGCCCACAGCCCATTAACCACTAAGACGCAGCTGGAGGCGTCTCCCAGGCTCCACGTACCGCCCCGCATCTTCTCAAACACCAGGTAGAAGCGATCCTCCTCCTCAAAGAACTCTATCAGCTCTAGAACATTCCTGGGGCATGGGGGGTTGGACAGGCAGGAGAGGAGGGAGGCTTCTGAGGACCCTGTGCACCCACCGCCCAGCCCAGCTGGGGCCCACCCTTTCCGCCCCCACCTGCCCACAGAAGGCTCCATGGGGGCCCCGGCCTGCCTCCACCTGCCTGCTGGGGACTGCGTGCGTGACGCTGGGTGTACCGCAGGAGACCCCGCACAGAGACACACACTGGGTGCTCCCGAAACGCTTGCTGGGGCTGATGAGCTGTTCGGGCCCATTCACCCACAGACAGATGGCTCAGGGCCCAGTTCTGGGGCAAGGTGGGTCACATTACCTGTGGCCCTGGCACTGATATAGCATCTCCACCTCCCGGAAAACCCGACTCCGAATGTGGCCCGGCTGCTTCTCGATGATCTAGATGGGGGTGGGGCAGGAGACGGAGCAGCTGGGTCAGCCAGACCCTCCAAAGCCCAAGGGGCCCCTACCAGAAATTTGCCCTGTGCCATGCTTCAGACCCCATTAGAGCTTAGATCTGAAGTTCTAAGAAGCTGAGCTCTCCTCCTGGGGCCCAGAATTCGCCAGAAGTCAGAACTATGGCGTCAGCACAAGCTTGGGGGGGGGAAGTGCAACATGTCTCCAAAGTGGCACCAGGGGAGAGACAGGCTGGACAAGAAAGCCAGAAAGAGAAAAGAGAGAGCTAGGCCTTCTCCACTCCCGACCCCACAGGCCTCAGGGGCATGTCTGTGGTCTGGGACTCCTACAAAATGCCCCTTCAGGGGTGTCAGGGTCCCTGGGACTGGGCAGCCTCCCCTCCCTGACCAGGAGACTGGCGGCCACTGCGCGGGTTCCCACACCACCCAGGGGGCTGGAGGGGCCTTGGGGTGCCTGGCTGCCAGACACACCGCCCCCGCCTGCCTCAGTGCCAAGTCCCACCTGTCCAGTTTCATGACTGTCCGGGCAGCTGCCTGGGGACCCTCAGCCCATCCAGGTGGGCCTCCTGGGACTCAGCCTCAGGAAGCCAGCTTCTGCCTCCAATCCCCGCAGGCACCCAGGAGTTCTGAGGACTGGAGGGTCCCCCAGCCACCTTCGCTCCCAGAAGTGGGGGCAGAAGGTATGTACTGGCTCTCCGGGCACCCTGGGCGCCCCCACAGCAGACCCCTCTGCAGGTTGGATCTTCAGCCCCTTCTCACTGGGCCGGCGAGGCAGGCTAGTCGCCCCCTGGCCCGGGGTTCCCTGTCCAGTGCATCGGCCTGGAGGGGGACGCGGGGTGTTCCCCCAGCTAGTTCCTGCAGCAGGCAGGCATGACGTCCACTTGCTGCCGGGGCCCAGCCTATGCACTGTGCCACCTGTCTGGGGACAAACACCTGTGCCACAGAGAGGCAGGACAACCAGACTTCCGGGCCTCCTGACACAATGCCAGCAGCCACGCTCTGCTGGAGGAGCTCTGGGCAATCTGGCTAGGACCCCTACTTCATGGAGAAAAATGTGGTCCCTCAGGAGAGGGACGGCTTTACAGGCGGTCACACAACAGTGTGAGGAAGCCAGGCTGCTCAGCAGGGTCCCGAGGAGGAAAGCACCCAGTGCGGAAAATGCTGGAGGCTAAGCATCCACTTCCCTTGCACCATCGCCCCACCCCGCTCACCAGGGAGCACCTGGTCCTCGTTCCTGGGTGGCCAGCCTCCTGGGACACCATCCCACCCAGATGCAGCATCGCCAGGGAGGACTGGAAGATTTCCCAGAACACAGGGTCACACTGCCTGGCCAAGAAACAGGTTTCCCAGACCACTTGGCCATACCGTGGGTCAGGGGCTACACAGGAACACTCAAGAGGTTCTTCCAAGACTGCCCTAATCTCCCCAAATGCCAAGCCTCCTCGGGCCCCAAGTAAAGCGTGACCTTTCCATCCTTGTGACCAACATGGAGAACCACTTTCCACTCCTGAGGAATGGCACGAGGTGAACCAGCAGACAAGAGCCAACTCTGACCAAATTCCCCAGCCGCACTGGTCCTCAGCCACCTGCGTAGGGAGCTGCCCCTTGTGGTCACTTCCTGCCCAGCCTCGGGGGCTCAGACCCGTCTGACCTAGATTCCCAGGGGTGGCCTGAGTCACTGGCCCTGGGGCCATTTTTAGACACTAGTTTTCCCCAGCTGCTGGTCCAGGGGCTCAGATGCCAGCTCCCCTCCTCCCGCCACCCTCAGCCGGTGCCGGATCCCAGGCGCTGCGGGGAGAGGTGAGGAGGGCCGTCCCGGCGCTGGCATTCACCTTGACAGCGTACTCCTGGTTGGTGATGAGGTTGACACAGGTCTGCACGCGGGCATGGGCACCCTCCCCGAGCACGTCCTCCTGGAGCTGGTAGACGTCTATGGAGCAGGGGGGGCGGATGAGAGCTGCCCAGGCCAGCCCCCGTCTCCCTCCCTCCCCCGCCCCTGCTGGTGCCCACTCACCCTCAAACCTGCCCGAGAAGCTATCGGTGGCCCGGCACCGTTTCTTCTTCTTGCCCCTCTTCTTGGCGTCCGGGATGTCGATGGGCTGGCTCGTGGGCATATCTGTACTGGGAGACCCGGAGGTGAGGCCGACCCTGCCCAGCAGGCAGCCGGCCCCTGCGGCTCCCCGGCCACGGCCCTCACCCACCCTCACCCACAGCCAGGGAAGTGCCCCTCCCGCTCAGGCCCTCACCAGGGCGGGCGGGGCGCTCCAGGCTGAAGTCAGTCTCCCCGTGATGGGTCTGGTCTAAGGAGAAGGCCAGCTCGAAAGGATTCTGCCCCTGTAGGAAAAGGAGAGGAGAGCGCTCTCAGGCCCCGCCCAGAGAGTGACCCAGCCCCCCGTGTCCACAAGTCAAGGGGAACAAAGCCTGGCTTTGCCTGACTGTGAGGAAATGGACCTTCCCCCCCCCCCCAAGCCCAGGGCCCTTGGGGCGTCCAGGAAGGGGATGCAGTGCGGGGAGGGGCCGTGAGCAGGCAGAGGGCCCGGCATGAGTCACCGTGGTGCCAGGCCATGCCTCACACCTTGGTTGCTCACCCTGCAGAATGGGGACAACCTCCATAGCCCACCTGGACCTCTGGGCTGCCCGGGATCAAAGGCAGCAGGGCGGTCGGTGTGAGGGGATGAGTCACGGGCCTCCAGGCGGGGTTCCCAGCAGGGGCGGCCCTGCCTGCTTTCCCACGGCCTCCTGCGCAAGGCCCTTGCCATTCTGGCCTCAGTTTCCCCTCTGTCAAATGGGGAGCCACTGCCCTCCTGCCCACATACTGCTCCCTGTGTGGCCGCACTGTTACCGGACTGTGTCACTCCCCCAGACTCTGGAGGCTCATGAGATGGGCCTGCAAGGCCCCCGGCGGGAAAGCGGAAACACCGGGCCGCCCTCCGCCTGGCCCTGCCCAGTCCCGTTTCACCCCCAGGACACAGCCCCTTCCAGGCCCCCGCGCCCAGCTAAGAAAGCAGCCCTGGGACAGAGGGGCCCGCTGGAGGCAGCCCGCCAGCCCCCACGACTGGGGAAAGGGCGCCAGACCCTGACTAGGGAAGGAAGGCGGCTGGGGGTTGGAGAAACCATTTCGTATGCCCCACAGGATTGCTGGAAGAACTTTCTGCAGAGCAGATGGTCCAGGGTGAGGACTGATGGCCCCCAGCATGAGGTGTGAGGCCTTTGAGGCTGGGGCCCAGCCAGGTTCCCTCAGGAGTAAGCTCTAATTTCGCTCCCTGAACTCTAGTAGACTAGGTGGCCAGGGCCTCGCTGGGTGTGGGCGGCCTGTGTGCACAGGGGTGCTGCTGATGCTGGGTGACCCGGGCCCAGTCACTGCCCCTCCCTGGGCCTCAGGACAACTGGGGCTAGGCTCTGGCTGGAGGGTCATCCAGAGAAGGAAGTCCAGGAAAGCCCTAGAGAGACCCCGAGGGGCCCGCTGCCGAAGGAGCTGGGCCAGATTCCTACAGACAGGGGGCCCGGAAGCCAGGCCGGCAGCAGAGGGGAGGCAGGCAGAGGTCAGAGGGAGCGGCTGAAAACACACACAGGCCCTCCCCGCCTCCTCACCCACCCTGCAGATAGTTGCTAGGAGGCCCAGGCCAGGCAGGGCAGCGGGGAGAAGGGAGTACTCCAGCCCGCCTGCTCAGGGCTCACCCTCCAGCCCCTGGCCCTGCCTGCTGAGGGGTCCGGCCCCCGGGGGAGTCAGGCACACAGCCGTCTGATAAGACTCCTCCAGAGGCGCCAGGTTACTGCTTCCACCTGGGAGGAGGGCTCCAGGGTAACCACATAAAGGGCTGATGACGAGGGAGGATAGACAAGAGGCTCACAGTCAGCAGCCAGCGATGTCACCTCCCAGCTACCTCACCTTGGTCTGGTGACCTCAGCCCCAGGCCTGACGGACACCTCTGGGTGACATGGGAGGAAGCTGCCCACGGCTCGTCCGACGGAGGAAGGGCGCGAGGACCCCAGGGGGCCTGCTGGGTCCCCTCACCACCCCACACGCCTGTCCCGGCCTCCAACTCGGAGGCAGAAAGGGTGGCCAAGCCACCCCCAGGGGAGAGCCAGCTCCCGTGTCCTCGCACCACGTGCAGGGGAGAACAGGGCAAGCCCCTGCACTGGCTGCGCCTCCAATTTCCTCACTTACAAAGGGGAAAGTGTGTTGGGAGATGCCTGGCAGAAGCCTGTCCCCGCTGTGCGGCTGCTGGACGGTGGGGGGAGGGAGCTGGCCCCGGCCCAAGGGAGCAACCCCAGTGTGGTGCGAGTGAAGTCCCAGAGTGGCCCGGAGGGCCGTCTCAGAGGCGAGGCTCCCCGTCCAGTGTTCTTCCCACCCGCTCAGCACTCCCAGAGTCCCACCTGGGCGCAGCCTCTGGTCCCAAGCAATGTGGGCGGGCTGGGCCTGGGGCTGGCCTCAGGCCTCCAGTCAGCAGGCCTTGGCAGGAGGCAGCTGGAACCATCCAGAAAGTTCGAGTTTGCTTTGGCCGCTGTGCTGGCCCCTCACATTGACCCTGTCTCAGCTCCTGCCCGGCCCCAGGAGGGGACAGACCGCTGCCAGTGACGTCTCAGGTCCACCCCCCTTTAGCCCAGCCCCGGACACATGGACGTGCCAAGGGTGTCGCTGCCCTGGGGGTGGGGGGGAAGCGCGGATGACAGGCATGTGGGCAGGGGTGGGGCACGCTGGCCCGAGATGCTGGCTGGACAGGCCTGGGAATTCTAACCCAAACAGTCTCAGCTTGCTCCTCCCACCCTGGTGCGCAGCGTGTCTGTGTATACACACACACACACACACACGCACACACGCACGCACACTCAAGTCCTGCCTTCCCTACAGGGCAACAGGTCCCTACCCAAGGAGGCCCAGGGAAGCCATTACATAACGCGGCTGGCGGGGTGGGGCGGCCGTTGACATCACTGCGTCCCCTGAGCCAGCCCTGTGGGGCCCCAGCCCAGCACCTGCCCGCCGCCCCCCCCAGACGCGCTCATCTGAGACCAGGACTCGGCTGCAGCCATGGGGCCACCGCAGAAACTTCCCGCTCCCACAGGAAATAGCACTTGGGCCTGGAGTGTCTGGGAGGTGCAGGGCTGGGGGGCATCCAATCCACTCCCCCGTTCAGTAGACCACGTAGGAAGGCTTTGGGGCCCTGCAGCCCTACCTCGGATCCCTGGAGGAAAGACCCCACAGACTCACAGGCCCAGGGCGCTGAGGACTGGACTGCGGCCTGCTGAGCTCCCTGGCAGTGCACACCCAGCTGGGGTTTGCAGGGGACACACTGCCAGGTGCCCCCACAGGCTGCGGGCCCCAGGCCCCACTTGGGGTTCTTGGAGGAAAGACCCCAACAGTCCCCAAGGCGCTGGGGCCTGGACTGTGGCCCACTGACCTCCCCCCCCACTCAGCGCACACCCGGTTGGGGCAGCCCCAGACCCGGGGGGGGGGGCAGGCACGAGCCCCGGAGGGGGGGAATCCTGGGGGTGGGCTACGCGCCCCCCATCGGCCACTCGAGTGGTCCAGCCCCAGGCGACCCCAAACCCACCCGGCCCTCACCTTGAACGAACGGTGGAAGCCCTGAAGTTCGGCTGTTTTCTTCTGCACCATCTTCTGTCCGGGCCCCGCCAGCGGGGGAGGGGACGGCGGGCCCGGGGGGACGGCCCGTGGGCGGGGGGCGGCCGGGGAAGGGACCCTGCAGGCGGGAGCAGACAAAGGAGAGCGTGAGTGGCTGCGGCCAGCGCGCCGGGAGCCCGGGCCGGCGAGGCTCCGCGGGGCCCGATCCCCGAGACCGGGTCGGGGCCGGGCCAGGGTCGCCGGGCCGCACTCACCGGGGTCGGGCTCGGGCCGGGGCCGCAGTGCTGCCGCCGCCGCCGCCGCCCGAGACACGCAGCCCGGACCCCGCTGCGCGGACCGCGCGGGGAACAGCGCCGCCGCCGCCGCCACCACCGCGGACTCCTCTGCCTGGGCCGCCGCCACCGCCGCCGAGAGGAGCCGGGCGCGCCGCCCCGCCGCCGCCTTTATAGGCCAGGCTTCGCCCCGCCCCGTACGCCTGCCCCGCCCCGCCTGCCCCGCCCACACGCGCACAGCGGGAGCGAGGCTGGAGGGCCCTCCGGGCCAAGTGCGGCTGCGCACTCGGGCCGTGAGGGGTGTCCACGCGCCTGCGCGGTGAGGTGCGCGGGGCTCCAGGAGAAGGACCTGGGGGGGTTGCTGACGGTTGCTGGAGGGGTGCGGGTGCTGGAGGGGCTGCCTGAGGCTCTGGGAGACCCGCGGGTCCCTGGAACCGAGCTGGAGCCGGACCCTGCGGTCTGGCAGTCCCCCCAGGATGCCGGCCAGGGCCTGGAATACACTGACTCCTTTGGACGACTTCCCTTCCCTAGAACATACATGGCTTCCTCTTGGCAGCGCCCCAATCCCAGAACTTGCTGTGGCTCTGTCTTGATTGATCCTACAACCTGCCAAGGCCCCTGGTGCACCTCCCAGATCCTGGCTCCGGCTGTCCTGCTGGTGTACCCCAACAGGCTTTGAGACCCAGCTGCCTCCTCCAGGGAGTTCCCCAAGAGTTTGCCCTGTAGTTGTCCGAGCAAGGGGACCACTGTATGGGATGGGGACTGAAATCTATGAAGGACCTTCCCTCAGTCCTGCAAAGGAATGTTTCAAGGAGAGCAGGGACCCGGGACCAAGAAAGAGCCCAAAGGGTGGGGGCAGCCAGGACAAGGGGGAAAATACCATCCCGTTTTTGTTGCCCGCCCCACCCCCGCCCTGACCCAGGTTTGGGTAGAATCGGCCCTTCCTGAGCTGGACCAGCTCCCTGTCCCCAAAGCACTGTGGTGCAGAGTCCTGACTCCGTACCCTGGGCACATGGAAGTACAGGTCTGTGGGGTGGACCGACCTCCCTCTCCTCCAGGCCTCAGCTTGTCCTACTAGAGACTTCCTGCCACCCCAACCTAGTTGTCCCCCAACCAGGCCCCGCTGACCTGAAGCTGAATTGTCCCCTTCTAGTGGGGCAGCCTGTATGTGCTGCCTGCCAAGGCCACACCTGACTTCAGGCGGCACTCCCCACATCCTCCTCCATCCCCTGCGTGTGTGTGTGTGTGTGTGTGTGTGTAGACATACACGTTGGCTCCAGGTGCCTGGGGTGGGGCTGTTAGACCTGCCTGCCCAGGAGAAGTCTCCTCATCCTCCCTCCCTCCTCTCCCGGCTGTCCCCGCCCACCTCTGCCTCCAGGCCAGGGCCCTCCCTGTCACCTGCCGGGCTCGGGTGGGTACAGATGGGTCACTGCCCCTCCTCGGAAGCTCAGCTCCACGACAGCACAGATCTGTCCACTGCCCGCCCAGAGCCCACCCAGCACAGGGCCTGGCACGCAGGACGTGCCCCCTGAATACTGCTGAGAAGAATGGATGTGTTTGAGCGTGTGTGCACACGTGTGTGCAAGGGGGTGTGGGTGCCTACAGGGGTTGTGTACGTGTGTTAGCTTCTCGCACACCGGGAGGCTTCAAACAACAGAAATTTATGCTCTCAGATTCCGGAGACCCGGAGTCTGGGATCAAGGTCTAGGCAGGCCACACCCTCTCTGAAGGCTCCTGCGGAGGATCCCTCCGCTTCTCCCCGCTTCGGAGCTGGCTGGCAGTCCTGGAGTCCCTAGGCCCGCAGACGCCTCCCCCGGCCCCGCCCCCGCCTTCAGGTGGCTGGCTGCTCTGCGTCTCTGGCATCGCCCCTCCCCTACAACCTCATCTTAATGAATTCCACCTAACGAGGCCCTGTTTCCAGATGCCACATTCACGGGTTCCAAGGGAACGCAATTCAACCCACAGCAGCAAAGCAGGTCTACACCCCAGGGTGGGTGTTTAGCCGTGTTCACTCTCGTGTGTGGACCTGTGGGGGCTGACATTCACACTGACCTCAGGGAACAGAATGAAGGCCACCCCCGGGGCCATCTCCCCAAGTGCAGCCAAGCTCAGGTCCCGGGGGCTGATCCTGGAGCCCGGCCGGTGGGGGGCGGGGGGACGGATTTGTTCCCAGGTCTGGGCACGGGTCAGACAGCCGCCTCACCTTCACACAGCCCCAACAGCTGGTTCCTCTTTGGGCACCGTGTCGTAGGTGGGAAAACAGGGAGGCAGCCCCCCCTCGGCACTAGTGACACGGGCAGGTCGCTCTCTGTGGGGGTCGCCCTGGGCACCGCGGGGCACTGAGCAGCATCCAGGGCCCCCACCTACTCGATGCAGTAGCACCCCCAGTCATGACAACCTCACCCAGTGTTCCCGGGGTGGGAGGCAGGCTCCCCCCAGGATGACACCCACTGCTTCTGCCCACCCAGTGAGCCAAGTCCTGTAATCCCCTGCCCTGTGTGTGAGAAGGTGGGGACCATGGGGGAGCTCAGCCTTCTATAAGAGCGGGGGGGGGGGGCATGGTGCGCACAGGGTCCTTCCCCACAGGTGGGGGCCGCGTGTGAGTGCACACAGGGACGGGCTTCTGTGCACAGCCCGAGGAGCTTGCGCGCGTGTGTGTCCGTGGCTACATAGAGGGGTGCTCACTTCGTCCACACACATCCCCTGAGTACGTCAGGTCAGAGACGCCCCCAGAGGTGCCTGAGCCCCCAGGTCTGAGCCCTGGGGCTGACCCCAGGATGGGTGCCTGAGTTATGATGGCCCGGGGGAGACAACCAGGCCCACCCCAGTGTGGCCTGCACTGGGGGCGATGGGGGCTGCCAATGGGAATGCGCAAGTGGAGGGACCTCTGTGCCCAGCCTGCAGGCTCGCAGGCCTGAGCCCCAGCTGCAGACCCAGACAGCCAGTCTTCTTCCTCCAGGAAGGCCCTGTTTATAGGCCAAGCTCCCAGAGGTGCTGGGTGCCCAGGGAGGGAGAGGGGACTGAGAGGCATCTGCCAGCCACCCTGCCCACCTGTCCATGGACCCCCAGGGGTCTCACCTGCCTCTGACCTGCCCTGGGGCTTGGAAGGTAGTCTGCCAGCCAGGTGAGGCAGGAAGACTAGGGCCTGGCCCCTTCTCCTCACGCCTGCCCAGCTCCTGGTGACCGTCACTGGTGGGCAGGGCGGGTGGGGGGAATGTGCAGTTCCAGCCGAGGCAAAGGACAGAGAGAGCTGGTCGGCAGGACAGGTAGGGCCCAGGACTCCCCAGAACCCCAGAGGAGACATGAGGCAGGTCCTGACTTCCCCCTTAGGGCCCCTGCTTCCCCCTGCCTCCTCTGAGCCAGGAGACAAGCTGGCTGTCATGGGTGGTGCCCCCTCTGACCACCCCCTCCTTGGCTTGGCTAAGTGGCCAGAGCCCTGGGATCTGGGGGGCTTGGGTGTGCAGCGTTCCCCTCCTGGACAGTGTTTGGGGGAACCCAGGAAGCTCAGGGTCTGCCTCCACAACCCAGCAGATACTCCCAGATTTAGCCAATAAAATACAGAACACCAAATTACATTTGAATCTCAGGTAAACAAGGAATACCTTTCAGTGAATGCATAAGTACATCCCAAACAGTTACTCATTGTTTATCTGAAATTCAAATGTAACTGGGTGTCCTGTATTTTACCTGACAACCTTAGCAGGGGGTGATGGTAAAGACCTTTCTCCCCCAACATTTAAAACAAGGCACTGAGGGGCGCCTGGGTGGCTCAGTTCAGTTAAGCGTCTGCCTTCAGCTCGGGTCATGATCCCGGGGTCCTGGGATCGAGCCCCGCATCGGGCTCCCTGCTTGGGCGGGAAGCCTGCTTCTCCCTCTCCCACTCCCCCTGCTTGTGTTCCCTCTCTCGCTGTGTCTGTCTCTGTCAGATAAATAAATAAATAAATAATCTTTAAAACAAAAACAAGGCACCTGTTTGGCGTGTGTGCGAGTGTGAGCAGATCTGGGTGTGCACGTGTGTCTGTGCACGTTTAGAGAAGCACTGAGCTCGGTCTGTGCGGGGCAGAGCCTGTGTACGCGTGGGAGCGGAGTGGAGGTGTGTGCACACTGGGAGAGAGCAGTGGGGGCCCCGTGCGTGGGGCTGGGGGCCATATGGACGGTGCAGGGATGTCTGCAGTGCCTTTGGGGAAAGGGCTGGGCCTCTCCCTCTTTTGCCCGAAGCCAGGCCCCTGACTCAGAGGGGGGCACAGGGCTGCCTTAAAGCCCCGAGCTGGTGTGGGAGGACCGGGTCCCAGTGCCGCTTCTGAGCAGGGTCGGGCTTTTGGGATCAGGATTGGCACTTGGAGCGAGGTGGCTGGGGGTACGGAGCACAAGTGGGGCTGGGGGTCCCAGGCTGGCGCCCCACCAGGCCTGTACCCTCCCCGCATGTTCCCACACGTCTGGCCCTCCATGGACAGGAACCCCAAGCCCCAGGAGCTCCCCAGAGAAGTGAGGGTCATGAGGGTCCACACGGCAGGAACATCTGATGCAAGTGGCTGTAAGTGTCCCTTCCTGCTGACTGACTCACAGCCCGCTCCATTCCGGTGGCTCAGCAGTCCTGGGGTTGGAGCCAGGGCCACTGTCCTCCGTGCGGGTGGGGGGAGGGCAGGGAGAAGAGAAAGCCGGGGTGGGTGTGGCCAGGAGCTCGGGGCTGCCCCGCCTGCTTGGCTGTGGGTGCCTCAGCAGCCGTGGGGCCCCGCGCATGTCCTATCTCCCAGGGATCGGTCACTGCGAGTCCCAAAGGAGGGGGCGGGGTGGGGCTGGGGGCTGGCAGGGTGGGCCCAGCAGATGGTCAAGGGCCACCACTCTGCCAGTGACCGAGGATGGGGCCCTTGGCCTATCGTCTTGTCTCCTCTCTGCCCAGTCGTCCAAGGCGGTGGACACGTAGGCGGCTCTTGGGAAAGCCAGATCTCCCACTCCCAGCTGACCTGTCCAACAATAACCTGGAGCATCATGTACACGAGCCCCCAGTTTTGAGGAGGGGTGGCGGCTTTCAGGCATGTGTGCAGGTCCTGGGAGGGGCACAAAGAGGACAGGTGATGGGGTAGGGAGAGAAAAGGAGGCAGATGTAGGGGGAAACCCCATGCCCCGCCAGGCCACACCACTCAGGTCACCTGCCCCAAACCCTCTTGCGGCCCAGGGCCTCGCCCAGAGAGGGCTCCACGCTGCAGAAAGCTCAGTCAGGCTCTGGGGTAGGCAGATATCCTGTCCTCATGCTTGGGGCCTGTGGTTATGAAATCTAGTGGCAGAAGGGACTTTGCAAATGAGATTAAGGACCCTGAGGTGGGGATTCCCTGGCCGGACGTCCTCACGAGGGGGAGGCAGAGGGTGGGAGCCCCAGAGACGGGCAGACCCCGCGCTGCTGGCGGTGAGGATGGAGGGGGGGCGCGGGCCAGGAAAAGGCCGGAGCCCCGGGGGGACCAGCCCTGCCCACGCCGGGGCTACGGGGTTTAGCCCGCGAGTCCTGTGTGGGATTCCCGACCTCCAGAAGTGTCGTAGAATATATTTCTGTCATTTTAAGGCCCTAAACCGGGTAATTCTTACAGCGGCCTTAGGAGGCTCACACAGGCACTGACGCCTCGAGGTGCCATTTTGCAGATGAGCAAAGTGAGGCAGGTCCAGCCAGGCCCGGGGGAGGCAAACCTGGCTGCTGGGAGGCCGGGAGCGTGCGGCCGGAAGCGGCGGCTGCCGGGCCCGGCTCCGGCCTCCAGGAATACCCTCCCCCAGGGCTGGATTTGCTAATGCTGCTAAAAGCTCCAGCGGATCTGCCGCGGGGCCCGGGACCCCGCGCCTCCGAACCCTCCCCGCCCTCGGCGGCCGCACGCCCGCGGCGCCCAGCCCGTTCCCACGCCGAGACCCCCGCCGCGCAGGCCCTCCCCGGGGCCCCTCCTCCTCGTCCGCACGGCGGGGTCTCGCCCTGGGGTGCGGGCGCCCAGGGCGCCGGCGGGGTGCAGGGTGGACTGCGGGGTCCCGGCCTCGCGCCCTGGGGACTCGCGCCGCCGCGCCTGCGCCCTGGCTTCTGCGCTGGGCCCCTCTGCCCCGAGGCGGGAGCGGTTGCCGGGCAACGCGTTTGCGTCACCGAACCTGGCTGACACCCAGGCTCCCAGGTTGTGGAAGATGAGGCCCTGGAGCGGGGCCAATAGGATTCCAGGGACTGAGCGGGAGGGGCGTGGCCGAGGTCCTCACTCCAGCCAATGGAATTGTTCTCCTCAGGGCCACGCCAGGGGGGCCGCGCCCCTTTTAAACGGACCGCGCACGTCTCCCCGCGCCCGAGGTCAGGACCCAAGGCGCGGCCCGGAAGTGGGGGTGGTGCGCGGGCCGGGACCCCGGGTCTTTCCTGAGCCTGTTTCCTCAGGTGCGCATATCAGGGGCACGGGAGTGGCGCATCCACAGCCCGCTGCTTCCCGGAAGGGGACCCCTGCATTTATGCGGCGCCACGGTGCGCACCTAGACGTCAGGCCGCGCCCTCAAAAGGCCACACCGCAGGTGGCGGAAGAACGTGGCCCCGGACTTGGGCCCCTGCGCCCGGCCCTCTAACCCCGGGGCTAGGAGACAGCCTTTACCAGGACCCCTTCCCCACCTGCAGGGCCAGGGAGGTCGGTCCCCTGGGCCTCAGGTCTCAATGCTCAGGCGGTCTCCCCGCCGGCTCTCGGTCCGACAGCGGAAAGCAGAGGGCTGGTGGTGAAGATCTGGTCCCTGTGGGCTCCGAGGGCCAGTGTCCACGGCCACAGTGTCCCTCCGCCCTGGACTGTCCCTCCTACCCTCAACGGGTCCAGGCCGATGAAAACACAAATCAGGGGCAAAGAGTGACATTGGCTGACCCCGGGTGCAGAACGCCGCAGAAGTGATGCCCCAGACCACTCACTGCCTCCTGTGTTCTGAACCTGGAGCGCCCCTGAGGTGGCCCGCAGGGACTGGACATATCTGAGGCCAGCGCCCCTGCCGAGGCTGCCCCCAAAGAACAGGACTGGCATCTGGAAGGGTGGCAGGACCCAGAGATTTGGGGAGGAGGGGGACGATTACCGGGGCAGGGTCCCCGGACCAGGTCAGGCTTTGGGATGTGGACCCAGCTTCCCCTGGTGGCCTTCCTTCCTGTCCCTCCATCACCCCCCTCCCCAGTCTCCTTGGACACCACTCCCTGGGGTGTCCTGCTGTGATCCTTGTTCCCTGGCTTGTAAGATGCTAGCTTTAGGGGAAACCGGGTGGGGGCATCTGGAAACTCTCAGTTCCAGTTCTGCAACTTTTCTCTAGTCCACAACTAGTTCAAAATGAAGTAAGATGAAAAAAAGCACACCAGGGCACCTGGGTGGCTCAGTTGGTTGAGCGTCTGCCTTCGGCTAAGGCTGTGATCCTGGGGTCCTGGGATGGAGCCCTGCATCGGGCTCCCTGCTGATCAGAGTCTGCTTCTCCCTCTCCCTCTGCTGCTCCCCCTGCTTGTGCTCTCTTGCGAGTGTGCTCTGTGTGTGTGTGTGTGTGTGTGTGAAATAAATACATAAAATCTTGTAAAGCACACCACTATTAAGTAATTTCTTTTTAAAATATATATATACGCATTTCTTAAAGCCCTATTTATTAGAGAGAGAGTGCAGGGGGAGAGGCAACGGCAGAGGAAGAGAGAGAATCTCAAGCACACTCCACACTGAGCGGGGTACCAAATGTGGGGCTCGATTCACGACTCCTGAAATCACAACCTGAGCCCAAACCAGGAGTCAGCTGCCCATCCAACTGCGCCACCCAGGCACCCCAATTGTTAAGAATTTCTAAACATTGTTGTCCATCCCCCTTGCCGACCCACAAAAGATGACCTGCAGGGGCAGCGTGACCCTCCAAGGCATGCAGCTGGACGTGTATCTGAGGTGCTCTCTACCTGTTCTAGAAGCCTTCCCTGCTTCTGGGCTGGCTGTGGCCGGAGAGGGGGGAGTTGGGCACCTGGCCCATCGAGGCCCTCCCCCTCCGCTGTCCATGATCTCCACACTCCCCAAGGGTCCCCAGCCAGCAGGAAGCTCGCCCACATGCCCCGGACTCTCCAGGGTTGGCTGAGGTCCCGCTGGGGTGGGCTCTGTCCCCTGGGGCTGGCCTGCGGTCTAATGGTGGTGACAGTGGAGGCAGGGGCCAGGCGCCTCTGGAAGCTGGAAAAGCCCAGAAACAATCCTTCCCTGGAGTGTCTGGAAGGAAGCAGCCCTGCCCACACCTGGAGACCCGAGTTGGACTTCTAAGCCCAGGATGTGTGTGGTTCTAAGCCACGAAGTTTGGGTGGTTTGTTATAGCAGACCCAGCCAACCACGATGCCCTGAGCCAGGCTGACCCTGAGGGATGAGCTGCCCCGGCCTTCTGCGGCCGCTCAGACACACCAGCATGACTCCCTGGCGGCCTGTGGGGAGCAGACGGACAGACAGACAGAGCGTGGGGTGGAGTCCGCCTGCTCTGGGCCTTTCCTCCAGGACCCACCACAATGCCCGTTTTTTTTTTTTTAAGATTTTATTTATTTATTTGACAGAGATACAGCGAGAGAGGGAACACAAGCAGGGGGAGTGGGAGAGGGAGAAGCAGGCTTCCCGCCGAGCAGGGAGCCCGATGCGGGGCTCGATCCCAGGACCCCGGGATCATGACCTAAGCCGAAGGCAGACGCTCAATGACTGAGCCACCCAGGTGCCCCCACAATGCCCGTTCTTGCCCTGGCCTGGCTGCTGGCTGGAACTCGTGGCTGATCCCAGAGCGGAGTCGGAGAACAGGCAGGAAGATTTGCTCACATGAGGTGAGGAAAAGGGCGGGATGGCGGGGAAAGGGCCAACAGATGTGGGGTGGGTACGGGGACCCTGGGCTTGGGGCCACTTCCTGTGCCACGATGGACCAGGGACTTGCTGTAGCCCCCAGCCATCCTTGTGCCCGTCCCTCCTGGAGGCCAGGTTTAGGGCCCAGGGCCTGGTGAGAGGGAAAACCAGCACCGCCGTAAGCCAGCGCTGGGGTCCCCCTGGGGGGCAAGCAGGGTGACCACCTGACTCCATCTCCATGTCCCTGCAAAGTGCTGGAACGTGCCAAGTGTCACCAGTGTGAGATTCAGGTCAACCCGGTGTCTCCTGGGAGCTCGGACAGACCTGGGGCTGGGCAGCAGAATTGGGGGGCCAGCCTCCCCCTGGGTCTGCTCAGGACAGACAGGGCTGTTGCCCCGGGGGGCCTTCCTGGGAGCAGATTTCCCATCCAGGGACGAGAGGCCCACAGCAGGGAGGGCGAAGCGGAGCAGCTGGTTTTGTTTTTCGTCCGCTGTCTTCGGTTTGGAAAGGAGGGCAGATGGCTCCAGAAATGTCCAGGAACGCCCCCCCCCCCCGCCCCGCGTGGTGACCCACAGTAGCACCGAGGTCAGAAGCCTGGGGTAAACGATAGCTTCAAAACAGCAGACCCGCCCACAACGCCGCCTGTGGCCCGGGACAGCAAAGGTGGCAGCAGCCCAAAGCTGACAAGTGCACACAACGCGTCCCCGCCCACGTGGGGGCGTCCCTCGGCCGCGACCAGGAGCGAGGCGCCCGCACGCGCGGCCCCGGGGACGGACCCCAGGCCCACGACGCTCAGGGAGGGACCCGGACACGGAAGGCCACGCAGGGTGTGCGTCCACGGGGGTGACACGTCCAGAGCAGGCTCATCCGTGGACGGGAAGGGGGCTCGGGGGGCAGGGGGCGGGGGAGAAGGTGGGGAGTGACCATTGATGGGGGCGGGGACACTCAGGGAGGGAACCAGACACGGAAGGCCACGCGGGGTGTGAGTCCACGTGGGTGACACGTAC